>NC_090257.1:8474269-8586769 GCF_037325665.1 Littorina saxatilis | reverse complement strand
TCTCAGACTTTCTGTTCATAACCTCTGTTAAATTACCCCCATTTTAAGATTCCTTCCTTTTTGAGACCGATTTTCTCAGATTGTTGGAGGTTTGAAAAGATCAATCAATCAATCAATGAGGCTTATATCGCGCATATTCCGTGGGTACAGTTCTAGGCGCTCTGCAGTGATGCCGTGTGAGATGAAATTTTATACGGCCAGTAGATTGCAGCCATGTCGGCGCATATTTACCTTTCACGGCCTTATTCCAAGTCACACGGGTATGGTAGACAATTATTAACTGTGCCTAAGCAATTTTGCCAGGAAAGACCCTTTTGTCAATCGTGGGATCTTTAACGTGCACACCCAATGTAGTATACACGGGGGGTGGTTCGGACACCGAAGAGAGTCTGCACACAAAGTTGACTCTGTGAAATAAATTTCCGCCGAACCTGGGATCGAACTCGCGCTGACAGCGGCCAACTGAATACAAATCCAGCGCGCTACCAACTGAGCTATATCCCCGCCCAAGAGGAGAGAGGGGGTCCACTGTATTAACTTCGCGCTAAAGACAGTGAATCAACAAGACGAGCAAATGCTCATACGACTCACCTTTCGCTATACCAAACTTTGAATCAAAAACAAAACAGTTGCTACTTTAGCTTGATAGAATTATATAGCTATTCTGATGGACACGTGGGGGAATTCGGGGGCTGTGATTGGATGGTCTCTTCCGATCATCAAAGCATAATGCTACGGAAGTCGGCCATTTTTGCCAATATCCAAAAGCATATTGTCAATAACAAAGACGCATGGTTCCGGTTTACCCATCTGTACCACACGATGTTTCGACTGATCGACAACAGTACACTGACAACTTGAAATTCTTCTCGGGAATGTTTTTCAGCTTTACAAATGTCGATAGCATACCCTTTTCTGCTAACTTCCCGATGAAACAGGACTAAATCAATTATTTTCTGTCCCTAAACACCACAAAATGCCCAAAGTTGACAGATGTAGTACAAACAGGGGAGTAAAACGGAACAGCCGTTTGTGTGTGCCTGTGTGAGCTGAGTTGCCGACTGACACAAACTTTCGCATTCGTCTTTTCTTATCTCGTAACTCCACACTAAATACCCCACTTCCCCTCTGAAGTATTGATGTACAACCCATGGCACTAACATTCATGTAGTCGTTTATAACTGAGGTTGAAAAATTCGCTTCATGACGAGACAAGTATAAATGCCATTCACCCAAACTGAAAACTTCGCTGCCGTCTGCTCGACTGAGTTGTACAGATTAGCTGTTCTCTTCTCCTCCCCTTGTTGCATCCTAGTTCTTCAGTTGTTTCTAGTTTTCCGTTGATGTTGTGTTTTGGTTTTCTTCATAAGTAGTCTTGTTCAAAATTAAAAAAACTCAAACTTCTTTTTGTTGTATACGAATGAACTAATAAAAAGCTGTTTAACAGCTGTGTTGTCAAATCGAGTTTTTTTTCCAAAGTCAGTGTGGCGCCTGCGCAAAACTAATGCGCATAAGAAACGGCGTCTGCTATCAAAACCTGATTTCAACGCATTGACGCAAAAACTGTCATTTTGTAAGTTTGGAACAACAAATCAAGGTCAGAACAGCTATATAATTGCTATTGTATTTTCAGCGTAGCAATAGCTGTTAATGTTCAGGAAAACCATCTACTTCCTAATTATTGACCTGAACTTGACCCCATAATGACCCGTCTCAATCCATTCAGGTGTCCGGTCCTAAAAATATCAATCTTTAAAGAGATGTACTGCCATCAACAGTGACTAAACCGCTACACTAGAAACTAACGTTGTGCAAACGTACACTGCACAGATGTACAGAACTGACATTATACAAAAATCGACAGAACTAATCTATACAAACTTAGACTGTACACATTAATAACAGAAACATACCTCAAACAAAACAAGGCTGACAAAATTGGCTGAAGAAACTGACCTTGTACAAACTGAGGCCATAAAATTTGACTGAAGCCTGCTGATAGAAGACTTTCAAGGCACGTGTTGTCAGGTCGTATTCCCGGATGTGATTTAGGATGGAGTCGGCCCAGTACAGCCTGCAACACATCATCACATCAACTACACTGTCGCAAGGCTAAGTATGAATAGAATACTAAACTATTAGAAACAGACTGTTGTAGGCCTATTCGAAGGAAGGAAGAACCTTTCAAGCCTGATATAATAATAATGCAAACTTTTATAGCGCTATTCTAGAAAAATGTCTACTCTTAGCGCTTTACAATACATACATCGACCAAGCATACTATACACGCACAGGCAAAGAAACTGACCAAACATAACCAACAAACTATACATGCACAGGCAAAGAAAACGACCAGACATACAATACACGCACAGGCAAAGATAACGACCAAACATAAACAAACATACTATGACCAAACATAACCAACATACTATACGCGCGCAGGCAAAGAGAACAATCAGCACATGTAATAATTACTGACAACTAATAATGCAGGCATACAGTGACAGTCCAATACAGCCTAAGCACAAGAACCACAGTAGGCTTCTATATAAAAACGTGTCAACAGTACTATTTACACACACACAAACAGTGCTGATATTAATCAATTGAAAAGCCACTTCACGAAGCCGACTGCACGAAGCTTTGGCACTGAATTTTCGGTGAAAAGTTTCGCGTAGTCAACTTCGAGCTCAATAGAAGGTTTTTGGAAATAACTCTGTCGGGTTTTCATGGGTTCTGAAAACATTGCCATTTGTGCTTCCTGTACACGTGGTTGGACACACCCTCTCTCTAGTGACTGGCCTATAATGTCACGTGGAAAATAATGTCACGTGGGTAGACTTTAACACGTGACATTACAGGCCAGCAACTAGTAACCCGTGTACAGGACGCACATGGCAAGGGCACTCACTCTTTCACAACCCATACCAACCCGACAGAGTTAATTCCACAATTCGTCTATTAAGGAAGGCCTTTGAGCACACAGAAAGCAAAAGTTGTGTCAAACTTAATACTGGTATACTTAAAAAGACTGAAACAGACCGATAGACGTACAGACAGGGACGCACGCACGCTTCGCACAAACTCACACATTTATAGTCACACACACACACACACACACACACACACACGCACACACACACACACACACACACACACACACACACACACACACACACACACACACACACACACTCTCTCACGCACGTACGTACGTGCACACACACACACATACACACACACACACGCACACACACACACACGCATACACACACACACACACACACACACACACACACACACACACACACACCAAAATGTTTTATCTCTGGCAAGGCGGTGCCGTAGCCGAAATGAAATCACTCCCTCCCTCACTCACTCACTCATTCACTCACTTTAACACAGCATTTATTCATCATTATATTTAGTCAAGTTTTGACTAAATATTTTAACATCGAGGGGGAATCGAAACGAGGGTCGTGGTGTATGTGCGTGTGTGCGTGTGTGTGTGTGTGTGTGTGTGTGTGTGTGTGTGTGTGTGTGTGTGTGTGTGTGTAGAGCGATTCAGACTAAACTACTGGACCGATCTTTATGAAATTTGACATGAGAGTTCCTGGGTATGAAATCCCCGAACGTTTTTTTCATTTTTTTGATAAATGTCTTTGATGACGTCATATCCGGCTTTTCGTGAAAGTTGAGGCGGCACTGTCACGCCCTCATTTTTCAACCAAATTGGTTGAAATTGTGGTCAAGTAATCTTCGACAAAGCCCGGACGTCGGTATTGCATTTCAGCGTGGTGGCTTAAAAATTAATTAATGACTTTGGTCATTAAAAATCGGAAAATTGTAAAAAAAAATAAAAATTTATAAAACGATCCAAATTTACGTTTATCTTATTCTCCATCATTTGCTGATTCCAAAAACATATAAATATGTTATATTCGGATTAAAAACAAGCTCTGAAAATTAAATATATAAAAATTATTATCAAAATTAAATTGTCCAAATCAATTTAAAAACACTTTCATCTTATTCCTTGTCGGTTCCTGATTCCAAAAACATATAGATATGATATGTTTGGATTAAAAACACGCTCAGAAAGTTAAAACAAAGAGAGGTACAGAAAAGCGTGCTATCCTTCTTAGCGCAACTACTACCCCGCTCTTCTTGTCAATTTCACTGCCTTTGCCATGAGCGGTGGCCTGACGATGCTACGAGTAAAATGGCATTGCGTTCAGTTTCATTCTGTGAGTTCGACAGCTACTTGACTAAATATTGTATTTTCGCCTTACGCGACTTGTTTTAATTCTTAGAACAAAAAGTCAAAAGTCTCACTTGTCAATGTTGTAGTCAATGAACATGTGGTTAGGTTGTCCCAGGTTGTCCTTGAGAATGATCTCCCTTTCACTGCCATCCATGTTGGCCATTTCTACCTTGGGCATCACGTCTGGCTGAAACCCGATGTCTGTCCAGTAGATCTTCCTGAAACGGGACGGTTGAAGTAAAGACTTGAAGTAACAAGTCTGAACAGACATGAGCTGTGATAGATCTAAATATAGATAGTTTCAAACACGGACGTCACAATGTAAACTTAGAAAGGAAACAGGTCAGGCTCACAGCCAATAGCTGTCCAGTAGATCTTGCAACATGAGAGTTGAAGTATGAAATACAAGAGGGATAAGACACGAGCCTTTTTTACAACCGTCTTCATTTTACTGTAATAGATCTAAATGTAAATCGTTTCAAATACGAAGATCATCATGCGATCTGAGAAAGATAACAATTTTGAATCGGTCCCGCATAGCCATACAAGGGGTTTCTTTGTTTGTTTGCTTAACGCCCAGTCCACCACGAAGGGTGATATCAGGGCGGTGCTGCTTTGACATTTAACGTGCGTCACACACAAGACAGAAGTCGCAGCACAGGCTTCATGTCTCACCCAGTCACATTATTCTGACACCGGACCAACCAGTCCTAGCACTAACCCCATAATGCCAGACGCCAGGCGGAGCAGCCACTAGATTGCCAATTTTAAAGTCTTAGGTATGACCGGGCCGGGGTTCGAACCCACGACCTCCCGCTCACTGGGCGAACGCCTTACCACTAGGCCACCGTGTTGCGGTCATACAAGGGGTAAGGGACATGTAACACCAGCAACCAAACAAACAATCGTCCAACATGGGAAATATCTGTCATCTTTTGGTTGAAGTTACTTGAGTATGAATAGATACAAATCGCACCGGGGGCTAGGTGTTTGTATTTATGGAAATGTTCGTCACACAATCTTGTCAACCAAAACAAAGATGTACACGTTTTTACACTGTTCTACTTTGAGGGAGGAAGCAGACAGACTTCCACCAGGGAAACCTCTTAAGATTATATAAGGATAAGGATTAAGATAAGGATTAAGATAAGGATAAGATTTCATATAATCGTGTTAAGGCTGCTAGCTTTCTCACTGGCGAAATCGAGCTGCTATACAGTACGGCACGACCCCTTTTTTCCCCATGCATGCGTGTACTCAAGTCCGGCAAAAAAACAGTAGGACTTTTAATATTAATGTTACTACTACTGCGTGTATTCATGTTTCCAAGCCATGAGACTTTCGCTGTGAATTTAGGTTCTTTATCATGCGCATGCGTGCATTAGGGGGTGTTCGGACACCGAGGAGAGTCTGCACAAAGTTGACTCTGGGAAATAAATCCCTCGCCGAACGTGGGGATTGAACTCATGCTGATAGCGACACATGGTTTTAAGCCAGCGCCGCTACCGACTGAGCTATTCACCTGCCATATTAAACCTCCAATACCTTAAGGTACACGATAAGGACGCTTTGAGACACGTACCCTCTGTGTGGGTGCACGGCGATGCCGAGCGGATTGTTGACGTCCTTCTCCAGTAGCACTCGCTGGAAGCGACCGTCCTTCCTCGCCACCTTGATGTGGGCGTACGTCGAGTCCGTCCAGTACAGCACGCCCAGCACCCAGTCCAACGCCAGGCCTGTAGGCATACACACATTAGTCTTACAAATCAAGCCACCTGGATGTGGGCGTACGTCGAGTCCGTCCAGTACAGCACGCCTAGCACCCAGTCCAACGCCAGGCCTGTAAGCATACACACATTAGTGTTACAAATCAAGCCACCTTGATGTGGGCGTACGTCGAGTCCGTCCAGTACAGCGCGCCTAGCACCCAGTCCAACGCCAGGCCTGTGGGAATACACACATTAGTGTTACAAATCAAGCCACCTTGATGTGGGCGTACGTCGAGTCCGTCCAGTACAGCACGCCCAGCACCCAGTCCAACGCCAGGCCTGTGGGCATACACACATTAGTGTTACAAATCAAGCCACCTTGATGTGGGCGTACGTCGAGTCCGTCCAGTACAGCACGCCCAGCACCCAGTCCAACGCCAGGCCTGTGGGCATACACACATTAGTCTTACAGTGGAACCCCCATTTTAAGACCCCCAACCCCCCCCTCCCCCCCCCCCCCCCCCTCCCCCATTTAAGACTTCCTTCATTTCCTTCATTTGAAGACCCTGTTTTCTAAGACTTTCCTTTCATAACCTCTGTAAATGTACAGCCATTTTAAAACTACTTCGTTTTCAAGACCTTATTTTCTCAGATTTGTTGAGGTCTGAAAGTGGAGTTTTCACTGTACTTATTGCTTGATATCGTGAGTTTGATGGATTTGGTTTTACAGTTTGGTGTAGCTTCTTACCCATCTTAAAGGCCAATATCGACGCGCGGCAGATTTAGCTCTGTGGCCTTCTACTATAACAATAGTACAGCACACCCGATTTTAAACTTCATTTCAAGACTTTCCTTTTTTCAGATTTTGTTTGTATTCTCTGTAAATAACCCCCGTGCGTGTGTGTTTGTTGTACTTTTGAAATTGTAGCAGAAACGTTGAAGTTACCTCTGACACTGCCCGTAGCACTAGCGACGACGGAGGCCTTGGAGCCCGTCTCCAGGGGAATGGAATAGATGGTGCTCGTGTAGTTGCCCGAGTAGTACAGCCTGTTGTTCTCCGCGTCAAAGGTCAAGGCCAGGTAACCATAGCGATCCGAGAGGAAGCATTGGGAGGTCAAGGACACGTTGTCCAAGGACATGTCAGCGATGTTGGCAGGGTACATACAGATGGCCACCCCGATAGCGTACATGTGCGAGGGGTGCGTGAGCTGTTTCCGCACTGAAATGTAAAGTAAATAGCTAGATAAATACATACATATAATTATACAAACAGGCATGCGATGCGTTTTTATGAGCACTGTTGTGCAGTAGATTGTGCCATAAGAAACTCTTCCAACATACCCTCAAAGCAGTCTCAATTCAATTCGCTGTCCCCCCTTCGAATAATTATTATATTTTGCAGGGAACCAGCACAGCTGGAGAAAAGTGTTACGACTGTTTTTAGAGATAAGCAGATTCTGAATAATAACTAACTAACTCTCTCTCTCTCTCTCTCTCTCTCTCTCTCTCTCTCTCTCTCTCTCTCTCTCTCTCTCTCTCTCTCTCTCACACACACACACACACACACACACACACACACACACACACACGTGTCACACACACACACACACACACACGTCACACACACACACACACACACACACACACACACACACACGCCACGCCACGCCACGTCACGTCACGCCACGCCACGCCACGCAAGCAAAAGGAACGCACACTCATACGTGTATTTACTTATATCATCTCCGAGTTGTAGCAATGTTATGGACACTCACAAACGCAAGTTTTCTTGTCATCCAGAATGTCGTATCCCTCTCCACACAAACACTGCGGGCCGGTCAGCGGGTCGTCCAGACACATCTGGTCACACCCGGTTGTTTCACACTCACCTGTGCACAAAGAAAATGTTCCAACTCACAATAAAAAGCGGTTTGGATGTTTAATGTTCGTATGTGACCAAGTGGAGGAAAGGTCTTATCAGATGGAAAAGCGTGTCCAGATATGAGGTGGTGAGTAGAACAGTTTTTCTACGAGGCTGTTCGTGCTTGTACTCTACATGATGATACCGCCCAGCGTCAAGCCCATCTGTCTGCCTGTCTGTCTGTCTGTCTGTCTGTCTGTATGTCGGTCAGTCTGCCTGTCTGTCTGTCTGTCTGTGTGTCGGTCGGTTTGTGTGTTGGAGTGTGAGTGCCACATTACGAGGAGTCCCGGGCTGTTCCTCCTCATCATACATGTTGATGCCATACGTTACCCAGAGTGATGATGATGATGATGATGATGATGATGATGATGATGATGATGATGATGATGATGGTGATGCTGCTGCTGCTGCTGCTGCTGCTGCTGCTGCTGCTGCTGATGATGATGATGATGATGATGATGATGATGATGATGATGATGATGATGATGATGATGATATGATGTGTGTCTGTGTGTCTGTGTCCATCAATAACAGCTTACCAGGCTGCCCTGGCTGCTGATCTTCGTCATACATGATGATGCCGTAGGGCACGTTGCCCAGCGTGAAACTGACGATGTCCTCGTTGGAGTCCTGACGGATCACCTTCAGCAGCCCCTGAGACTGCTCTGTCAAGAACACGTAGTCCTGAAATCACACGCACCATAACTTTATATTGAATGCGTGTGTAAGCAATTCCTATTAAGATGTAAATACGTAACCACACTTGTTGTGTGGTCCAAATTGTTTCTGTTGTACTATAATTATATGCCGCCCCATGTTCTCGGAATCAAATCTTATTTAAAGCAATGTTTGTGTTGTCATATGAGACTGTTTTCTTCATGCCCGCAGTGGGATGAGATCGAAACAAAACCGTGTTACCTTGCCAGCATGCCTCGTTACCTCTATCCCACACCTCCCAACATGTGGGTGACCTGGTCAATGTTGATGACTGGTGCAATGAATTCTCTGGAGACCCAAAGAACAGATAACCCATAACCCATCTCAACTTTGTTTACTTCTAGTCCCCAACCCACTGACACCCCTCTCACGAACACACACACACACACACACACACACACACACACACACGCGCACACACACACGCGCGCGCGCGCGCACGAACGCACGCATGCACGCACACAAGCACACACACACACACACACACACACACACACACACACACACACACACACCACCACCATCACCACCACTACCACACTCACGAACACCACCACCATCACCCCACAGACACAAAACAGCCCCTTACATAGAAGACAGCGAGGTCGAACATCTGCGTGTCCTTGTCGATCTTGATGACGTTGCGATGGAAACCCACACACTCCAGAAACACGCTTTTCACCACTAGCCTCAACCACCCCCACCCCCACCCCCACCCCCCTCCCACCATGCATACAGACACAAATCTAAGACCCTCACATTGAAGACAGCTAGGTCGAACATCTGTTTGCCTTTGTCGATCTTGATGACGTTGCGATGGAAGCCGACACCCTCGAGGTACACGCTCTCCACGGTTTCCTTGGCGGAGTCCACCCAGTACAGCCTTAGTTTGGCCATGTCGATGACCATTCCGCGCGGCTGTACCACGTCAGTGTCCACTATCACCTGACGCTTGTTGCCCAGCAGGTCCATGCGTTCTATGCGAGGTCGCAACCCCCAGTCTGACAGGAACAGCCAGCTGCAACGAATGGGAGATATCACTGCGTGCTGTGCCTGCGTGCACTGCGTGCACTGTGTGTGTGTGTGTGTGTGTGTGTGTGTGTGTGTGTGTGTGTGTGTGTGTGTGTGTGTGTGTGTGTGTGTAATTTAGCTGTGTATTGTTGTGTTAGCTATGGGCCCAATAAAACCTTGATAAACCGTGAACAGATTCATGAGTTTGACATGGTGTTGGATTTTGCATCCGAACTATAAGGTATCATCCAACGTGTTTTGCGTTTGTCTTTAGAAGTAAATGTGTGTCTGTCTGTCCACTATACAAATCATTGGGTCGATGTACTTGAGAATTTGTAGCACATACAACAATTCATGTTATATGTCCGTCTGTCTGTTATGTCCTAATGTTGTATGTCTTGTATATGTCACGGTAGAACCAGCGATCTGGCAGAATCGCCGATTCTACCAGTAGAAAGCCTGATCGGAGTTTCTACCGGTAGAAAGTCCGATCAAAGTTTCTACCAGTAGAATCGCCGATTCTCCTCGTAAAAAGATTGATCGGACTTTCTACTGGTAGAATCGGCGACTCTACTGGTAGAAAGTCTGATCGGAGTTTCTACCGGTAGTATCGGCGATTCCACCAGTAGAATTGACGATCGGCGATTCTACCGGTTGGCAATGTTTGATGTTTGTTGATTTTTTTATTGGTACTGTTGTACTGTTGTAGCACATTCTTGCCATGTTGCGAGAAATAGTTGAACTATATCATACTTAATCCAAGCATAGTTAGGCCGCACCTCCGTCTACGGTTTGCTTCTTCAAAACAACAAAGATGAGAGAGAGAGAGAGAGAGAGAGAGAGAGAGAGAGAGAGAGAGAGAGAGAGAGAGAGAGAGAGAGAGAGAGAGGGAGAGAGAGATGGAAGAGGGAGAGGGAGAGATGGAGAGAGTAGTAAATGAACCTAGGACGAGGTGTTCTTGCACGCTATCGCTGATTTTGGGTGACACTTTGTGGAACAAGGAAGTCCTGCTCGCTTGCATTTGCATTTCATGTTGTGGCACTTTCCTCGGCATGAGCAAGCAGCACTTCCTGTTGCTGTCCAGTGCGTATTTAGTCGCGACGCTTGGATGATGCTGATTTCGTTCAGCGTTTCAACATCGACACTCTGAAGTTGACTGAAGTGAACATTTCGCAAATCGACCATGTCTGTTTGTCGTAGAGTTCGTAAAATTTGTCCCTCTGCTCTTGACCGTCCATTTTCTTTGCTCGAATTACAAAGAGATCCAAGTTTCAACTGTTTGACAAATTGTATCCCACACAGACAGAAGGTCGATGTCAATTTCAATTCTTGTGAACATTGTGAGCAATTGATAATGCACCACTAACACGAGATTTTCACCAGTGATTTATTACTTTTTAAATCTCGTGAACAGTGTTGACATCTGTAGAAAGTCCGATTCATCTCGTGAAAACATTGATCGAACTTTCTACCGGTAGAAAGTCTGATCAATGTTTTTACGGGAAAAATCAGACTTTCTACCAGTAGAACGACCGATCGTAGTTTCTACTGGTAGAAAGTCCGATCTGAGTTTCTACCGGTAGAATCGCTGATTCTTCTCGTAAAAACATCGATCGGACTTTCTACCGGTAGAAACTCCGATCAGGCTTTCTACTGGTAGAATCGGCGATTCTACCAGATCGCTGGTTCTACCGTGACATATACTTGCCATTTACATATTTATTATAAATGTTGAAGGATGAATGATGCATTGTAGACGGATGCGATATGCATGTTATTGATTAAAAGCCCCACAATGATGTGCTTGGCAACAAAAAAAAATTAAAAATTAAAATTCATGTCCCAGATAGGACAGACCGCCAGAAACAGTTTCACAGAGAGAGAGAGAGAGAGAGAGAGAGAGAGAGAGAGAGAGAGAGAGAGAGAGAGAGAGAGAGAGAGAGAGAGAGAGAGACAAAGACAACCCATTAAACCCGGCCTTCACCCCCCACCCCCCCCCCCCCCCCCCCGCACACACACACACACACACACCCAAGACCTACTTGTACTTGGGGTAGACAGCCAGCCCATGCGGGTTGTCCAAGCCGTCCTGTACGACGATCCTGTACACTCTGTCGCTGGAGTACTTGCGGAGCGGCGCCATGATGACCCAGTTGTACAGCGCGTCCGACCAGTACACGTTGTCGGACATCCAGTCTACCACCAGCCCGTTCACTTCCGACGACGTCCCTGTGAATACGTCCAGCGTCTCTGTCGACCTGATTCCCCGGACAAAAGTGTCAACTTTTTAAATGCGAGTTTGAACAAGATTTGAAGTAGGCAAGTGTAAATAGTTTCAAGCACGGTGCTTGCCATGTGAACTGAGAAAGGAATCGATCTCGGAGAGCATTATCTGCTGAAGAGACCATACAACAACACAATCAACCAATCAGCAACTGTCAACCTGGACCATTAGGCCTAAAAAAAAAAATAGGTGTGGTTACGGTAACCCGACCTACCCTATTTTTAGGGGCCGATCCTATAACTTTTTATTACATTTGTCCACAAAAAAAAAAAACGAGTGCAAAAAACGCAATGAAAGCGAAAGCGCCCGAGTCGCACACTTATTTCCCTGTCAAGTAGGTTTAATTTGTACACATTAGAAAAAAAAGTTTAAAAAAAAAAAGTGATTGCCTACCTACCTACCCTATTTTTTGGGGCTATGTTACCGTAACCACACCTATTTTTTTTTTTTGGCCTTAAGCCACAGTACACAGGAACCATTGTAGAGACCCTCTTCCCGCAATTTTTCAAATGTACAGTGGAACCTCCCTTTTACGACCTTCACAAATCTGAAAAATAATGTCTTATGAAGGAGGGAGTCTTTAAATGCGGGTTAATTTACACAGATAATGAACAGAAAATCTTATTAAACAGCGACTTAAAAGGGAGGGAATCTTAAAAGTGCGGGGTCTTAAAAGGGAGGTTCCACTGTACATGTACAGTTCATAACGTCTCCGTCGACCAGAACGAGTAAGACTCAGTACCGTGGACCCCCCCCCCCCCCCCCCCCCCCAGACACCCACCCCTTTTTATATTTCGTCAAGTTTTGACTAAATATTTTAACATCGAGGGGGAATCGAAACGAGGGTCGTGGTGTATGTGCGTGTGTGTGTGTGTGTGTGCGTGTGTGTGTGTGTGTAGAGCGATTCAGACTAAACTACTGGACCGATCTTTATGAAATTTGACATGAGAGTTCCTGGGTATGAAATCCCCGAACGTTTTTTTCATTTTTTTGATAAATGTCTTTGATGACGTCATATCCGGCTTTTCGTGAAAGTTGAGGCGGCACTGTCACGCCCTCATTTTTCAACCAAATTGGTTGACATTTTGGTCAAGTAATCTTCGACGAAGCCCGGGGTTCGGTATTGCATTTCAGCTTGGTGGCTTAAAAATTAATTAATGACTTTGGTTATTAAAAATCTTGAAAATTGTAAAAAAATTAAAAATTTAAAAAACGATCCAAATTTACGTTTATCTTATCCTCCATCATTTGCTGATTCCAAAAACATATAAATATGTTATATTTGGATTAAAAACAAGCTCTGAAAATTAAATATATGAAAATTATTATCAAAATTAAATTGTCCAAATCAATTTAAAAACACTTTCATCTTATTCCTTGTCGGTTCCTGATTCCAAAAACATATAGATATGATATGTTTGGATTAAAAACACGCTCAGAAAGTTAAAACAAAGAGAGGTACAGAAAAGCGTGCTATCCTTCTTAGCGCAACTACTATCCCGCTCTTCTTGTCAATTTCACTGCCTTTGCCATGAGCGGTGGACTGACGATGCTACGAGTATACGGTCTTGCTGAAAAATGGCAGCTACTTGACTAAATATTGTATTTTCGCCTTACGCGACTTGTTTATATTTAGTCAAGTTTTGACTAAATATTTTAACATCGAGGGGGAATCGAAACGAGGGTCGTGGTGTATGTGCGTATGTGTGTGCGTGCGTGTGTGTGTGTGTGTGTGTAGAGCGATTCAGACTAAACTACTGGACCGATCTTTATGAAATTTGACATGAGAGTTCCTGGGTATGAAATCCCCGAACGTTTTTTTCATTTTTTTGATAAATGTCTTTGATGACGTCATATCCGGCTTTTCGTGAAAGTTGAGGCGGCACTGTCACGCCCTCATTTTTCAACCAAATTGGTTGAAATTTTGGTCAAGTACTCTTCAACGAAGCCCGGGGTTCGGTATTGCATTTCAGCTTGGTGGCTTAAAAATTAATTAATGACTTTGGTCATTAAAAATCTGAAAATTGTAAAAAAAAATAAAAATTTATAAAACGATCCAAATTTACGTTTATCTTATTCTCCATCATTTGCTGATTCCAAAAACATATAAATATGTTATATTCGGATTAAAAACAAGCTCTGAAAATTAAATATATAAAAATTATTATCAAATTTTTTTTTTCGAAATCAATTTAAAAACACTTTCATCTTATTCCTTGTCGGTTCCTGATTCCAAAAATATATAGATATGATATGTTTGGATTAAAAACACGCTCAGAAAGTTAAAACAAAGAGAGGTACAGAAAAGCGTGCTAACCTTCTCAGCGCAACGAATACCCCGCTCTTCTTGTCAATTCCACGGGCACTGCCTTTGCCACGGGCGGTGGAGTGACGATGCTACGAGTATACGGTCTTGCTGCGTTGCGTTGCGTTCAGTTTCATTCTGTGAGTTCGACAGCTACTTGACTAAATATTGTATTTTCGCTTTACGCGACTTGTTTTATCATTATCTTTAGTAGCAAACGTACCCGTTAAGAACAAGGGCCTGTATCTTCTTGTTCATGGACTCGCTCCACACCAGCGTCTGCCTGCGATAGGAGAAGCCCAGCGCCTTGAACTCCCAGCCGTAGTACGGGGCGCTGATGTGTTTGACCGACGGCTTCTTGGCCGGTACCCACGTCTGGGGGTCGCCCTCGATCCCCACTAGTTTAGACACGGTCAGTCGCATGGCTGGCGTCTGGGTCCAGATCAGGTTCCTCCGGTGCTGAACTGCGGATGAAAAGCACAATGAACGATGAATTTAACCCATTGTTACCCCCGCATGACTTGAAAAGTAACACCATCAATGTGAAACTTGAAACGATGAATTTAACCCATTGTTACCCGCATGACTTGAAAAGTAACACCATCAATGTGAAACTTGAAACGATGAATTTAACCCATTTATCCCCATGACATGGACAAAATCGTAGCAAAGAAACTACTGCAAGTTTTCAGAAATTATAAATGCTCAAACACATCGCAGGAAGCCAACAGAAATGGAGAGAGATATATGTGTCAGGGGTATCGTTGTGTATAGCAGGTGTTTCAGGGATCTGCATTCTGGAGCTCCAGCAGCCGGAATTGGGCACTCGGTGGGGGAGGGGGGAGAGTTGTGGAAGGGGGGGGGGGGGGGGGTGCTAATAACAATCACACTGGATAATTCTTGAATAATCCAATTTGGAGACCTTCAGCCTCGTGACCGGCGTCGGGGCCAAGATAAGGTTCCGCCCATGCTGAACTGCGGATGATATATACAATGAGAAATGCATTTACTACAAACAATTCTTTGGTGAAATGTTGCTGTTTTCTGGTGATTACATGTTTTTGCTATCTTGTTAACTATTTGGTGAAATGTTGCTGTTTTCTGGTGAGCACATTGTTATTGTTATCGTGTTAACTATTTGTTGAAATGTTGCTGTTTCCTGGTGAGCACATTGTTATTGTTACCGTGTTAACTATTTGGTGATCCAAATGACGGTCCGCTTCCTGGCTCGGCGCCCAGATCAGGTTTTTTGAGAGCTGGACTGGGGATGATACGCACAATGAGACATGATCTTAAAGGTACTGAACTTGTCAAATCCAGGTGCACGGAGCCCCTGGGGCTTTTAGTCATACCTCAGGCAGCTATCCGTTAGAAGAACTACCAAGTTTCATTGACTTGCACCCAAAGAGTCAAGAACTGCGATGTTTTTACGAATTAATTTCGTACTCGGACCCGGCTGGTCTTGGCCTATTTTTGGATCTAAATTTAGATCAGGTAGATCACCACATGCACATCATGCACAACTGAAAAGACACGTCACTAGCAAACTATGTCAGACGTCATCATGAGTTTGTGTAAAACAAAATGGAGGCCGGAATCACTCAGTTGAATCGAACTCCGACAAAACACCACGTAATAACTAGGTTAATTTATGCACTCGCGTGAACAAGAAACTGTCGAGCTTCACAGATGTCGTCGTTGGGTAGTTTTGGGTTTGTTTTACTACCATAGGAGGATTTTTGAACTGTAAATGCACTCTGCTGCAACAAAAACGCAAAACGAAGGCTGTGAGCTGCACTGTGCCTTTAATGACATTCGCACTGGACAAGTCTTTAATTGAGAAACATAGCACTGTCTTCGTTGTGGGGATCTCCTCACTAATTTTAGCAATACCGCCGAACTTCCATGAGTATACCATTTGACATACACGAAGCTCGGTCGTCGATTCATAAAATTCAGGAACAAGAAGGGCAAAGCCCATACGACTCACATGCTTGACCTTGACCTTTACATGACCTTGACCTTCAGGGTCAAGGTCAAATAACTAAACCTAGCAATGACATCATACACTAAGAACTGCTTTACACATTTTTCCTACCAAAATACATGTGACCTTGACCCAAGGTCAAGGTCATCCAAGGTCATGCAACACAAAGCTGTTAATTCAAGACATAGGAAGTACAATGGTGCTTATTGGCTCTTTCTACCATGAGATATGGTCACTTTTAGTGGTTCACTACCTTATTTGGTCACATTTCATAAGGGTCAAAGTGACCTTGACCTTGATCATATGTGACCAAATGTGTCTCATGATGAAAGCATAACATGTGCCCCACATAATCTTTAAGTTTGAAACAGTTATCTCCCATAGTTCAGGGTCAAGGTCACTTCAAAATATGTATACAATCCAACTTTGAAGAGCTCCTGTGACCTTGACCTTGAAGCAAGGTAAACCAAACTGGTATCAAAAGATGGGGCTTACTTTGCCCTATGAATCATATATAGGTGAGGTATTCAATCTCAAAAACTTCAGAGAAAATGGGAAAAATGTGAAAAATAGCTGTTTTTTAGGCAACATTTATGGCCCCTGCGACCTTGACCTTGAAGCAAGGTCAAGATGCTATGTATGTTTTTTGGGGCCTTGTCATCATACACCATCTTGCCAAATTTGGTACTGATAGACTGAATAGTGTCCAAAAAATATCCAACGTTAAAGTTTTCCGGACGGACGGACGGACGGACGGACGGACGGACGACTCGGGTGAGTACATAGACTCACTTTTGCTTCGCATGTGAGTCAAAAAGCAACAATAGCAGAGTCTCCGTCGTTGGAAATTCCTCGCTATTTTTAGCAGTATCGCCGAATGCGCATGCGTGTTATCTTTGACACACGCAAAGCCCGACCGCCGATTGTAAACTGCGTCGTCAGAAAGGCAAGTTTGCAATCCCATAATCTGATCAACCGGAACAGGATATGTTGGTGTTTACATCAGAAAGACGTCATGCGAAACCCCAACATGGATCCGTGTCTAGGTTTTTGCTCGAAATAAGAGCATCCTTTATTAACTTAAAGGTAGCGTCCTTTCCGCTTACAAGTTCATGTTCACCGCCACAGGTCTGTCCAAGCTTCCACAGGGAATAACAGCATCATTCCACTTTGACACATACCAACAATAAACAGCCAGGACGCTTACTGTAACCGGCACGGTTGGCCTAGTGGTAAGGCGTCCGCCCCGTGATCGGGAGGTCGTGGGTTCGAACCCCGGCCCGGTCATACCTAAGACTTTAAAATTGGCAATCTAGTGGCTGCTCCGCCTGGCGTCTGGCATTATGGGGTTAGTGCTAGGACTGGTTGGTCCGGTGTCAGAATAATGTGACTGGGTGAGACATGAAGCCTGTGCTGCGACTTCTGTCTTGTGTGTGGCGCACGTTAAATGTCAAAGCAGCACCGCCCTGATAGGGCCCTTCGTGGTCGGCTGGGCGTTAAGCAAACAAACAAACAAAAAGACGCTTACTGTGCAGTGTTTTTTTATGGATAATTTCTTAAAAGCCACTAGTGTCGATATGAGAAGTTTATTCATACCAAGAATTGGATCTGAGAGGTGTATTCATACTAACAATTGGATCTGAGAAGTTTATTCATACCAAGAATTAGATCTGAGAGGTTTATTCATACCAAGAATTGGATCTGAGAGGTTTATTCATTCATTCTAACAATTGGATCTGAGAGGTTTATTCACACCAAGATTTGGATCTGAGAGGTTTATTCATTCATTCTAACAATTGGATCTGAGAGGTTTATTCATACCAAGAATTGGATCTGAGAGGTTTATTCATTCATTCTAACAATTGGATCTGAGAGGTTTATTCATACCAAGAATTGGATCTGAGAGGTTTATTCATTCATTCTAACAATTGGATCTGAGAGGTTTATTCATACCAAGAATTGGATCTGAGAGGTTTATTCATTCATTCTAACAATTGGATCTGAGAGGTTTATTCATACCAAGAATTGGATCTGAGAGGTTTATTCATACTAACAATTGGATCTGAGAGGTTTATTCATACCAAGAACAGGATCTCTACACAGGAAGCAGTCGGGATGTTGACTGTTGGTATGTGTCCCACCGGAGGGGTGATCTCATCCTATGTCAAAGCCTCGGTAGATCTGAGCTGGTGAGCAGGACTGTGTACATGGCATGGGCTGTGTACATGGCAAGGGCTGTGTACACGGCAAGGGCTGTGTACATGGCAAGGGCTGTGTACACGGCAAGGGCTGTGTACATGGCAAGGGCTGTGTACATGGCAAGGGCTGTGTACATGGCAAGGGCTGTGTACATGGCAAGGGCTGTGTACATGGCAAGGGCGGTGTACATGGCAAGGGCTGTGTACATGGCATGGGCTGTGTACATGGCAAGGGCTGTGTACACGGCAAGGGCTGTGTACATGGCAAGGGCTGTGTACACGGCAAGGGCTGTGTACACGGCAAGGGCTGTGTACACGGCAAGGGCTGTGTACACGGCAAGGGCTGTGTACATGGCAAGGGCGGTGTACATGGCAAGGGCTGTGTACATGGCAAGGGCTGTGTACATGGCAAGGGCGGTGTACATGGCAAGGGCTGTGTACATGACAAGGGCTGTGTACATGGCAAGGGCGGTGTACATGGCAAGGGCTGTGTACATGGCAAGGGCTGTGTACTTGGCAAGGGCTGTGTACATGGCAAGGGCTGTGTACATGGCAAGGACTGTGTACACGGCAAGGGATGTATACACGGCAAGGGCTGTGTACATGGCAAGGGCTGTGTACATGGCAAGGACTGTGTACATGGCAAGGGCTGTGTACATGGCAAGGACTGTGTACACGGCAAGGGCTGTGTACATGGCAAGGGCTGTGTACACGGCAAGGGCTGTGCCTTTAAATGAATGCAAAAGATCAACACCCTGAAAAGCTTCCTGCGGAGAGTGGACATTTTTCTTGACTTTGTTTTGTGAGTGACACCTAGGTCAGTGACACGTTATTCAGTACACACAAACTCCAAATCGATCACAGACAGCAGCAACACTCATGATTTGTGGTATGTGTCTTGGTGAAAGGATGCTATTATTCCATGCCTGACTGTGTACGCGTGAAGGACGCGCCATTTGCGTTGGATTATTGCCTTCATCGTCGTCTTCTTCTTTCTTCTTTTCGTTCGTCAGCTGGACACTGACTCTCTGTCATGAGGATCACAGTACGCTGCATCCTGAGCTCAGGTCAAAATGAGTTCGGCTCATTCTCTCCCTGCCTTGAGTTTCCTTGTCTGGCAAGGAAACCGATTTTTTTTTTACACATTTAGATCTTTTTGTAATGTATTATTGATATAAGCAGATTCGCGATCGTCGATAATGATTTTTCATTATGTTTTGTAATTTTTAAATTACAAAGGAATTGATATGTAAGACAGTTTCAAGCGAGCTATTTTTCGCGGCTGTATTTACTGTGCAAACAACTCTTAATATGGCAAAAGTGTCACGTGATAATCAACCGTTTGGTTTCGGCGCTCACTGGAGCAGACGATTTTTTCTGTAACCAGTTGACAGTGATGAAACCATATATTACGGTCTCCTTCCGGCAGCAGTCCCAAAATTTCGACTTGTTTTGACCTTAGAACGATGTCTTTATCATAACTGTGAAGAACAGAACGGAGATCACTGTCGAAGTCGGCCAATCTGCAATCATTTTCGTCTCGCGAACACTGATCTCAAATTTAGATCAGTGCTCGCGAAAAACATATATGGGAGATAACTCTGTATTCTTATTTTGATAGATTCGTGTAGGACTGTAGCGTCCGGTCAGAGAGATAACTGGCGATAGCCGTTGAGCGATGACTGATCAGAATGAGTGCGCTGCAGTTCATCAATTTAAACGGATGTCTGACACGCAGTTATTCATAATAGTGGTTTGTCCGCATACGTCAATTAATGTTACAACAGTAAGAAATGAAGATTGAGTCATTTCCTACATCGTCTAAAACTGATGTTAACACCAAATCAGACTGACACGCAGTTGATCTCAATGCTGATTGGGCCAGATATGTTAATTAGTCTTACAGCAGTTAGAAATGAATTAAGATAGCATCATGTTCATCATCGTCTAAAACTGATGTTTACACTAAATTAGAGTTATTTCGCGAGACATGAAACGAAGTTAATCTTAATGCTAAATGTTCGAGATACGTCAATCAATGTTACAGCAGTTACTATGGAAGATTGTATAATTTCCCCCATTGTCTGAAACTAATGTTTACACCAAATCAGACATATTTTGCAAATCATGAAACGCAATTAGTCTCAAAGATAATTGGTCAAGATACGTCAATCAATTTTACAGCAGTTCAAATCAAAGATTCTATAACTTCCTCCGTTGTCTGAAAATGTTGTTTATATCAAATCAGTCTTATGACACTAGATCGCCATGGTGATAGGCCCAGATATATATGTTAATTAATCTTACAGCAATTAGAAATGAAGATAGTATAATTTCCATCATCGTCTAAAACTGATGTTTACACTAAATCAAAGTTATTTCGTGAGACATGAAACGAAGTTAATATTAAGGCTAAATATTCGAGATACATCAATCAATTTTACAGCAGTTACATTGGAAGATTGTATAACTTCGTCCATTGTCTGAAAATCATGTTTACATCAAACCAGACTAATGACTAGATCTTGACTCTGCTATGTCAATGAATTTCACATCAGTTAGAATGGAGCCATTGTTTCCAAATTAGTCAAGAGTTTCCGATGAGCATAATAGGCCCTTGACTAATTTGTGCAAATTCAAGCAACCCCTTCGACAGTCAAGCTATTGACATTCATTTCCGGTGAAGAGTGAATCATTATGGGGAATTGAAGTATGGTGCTTACTAATTCTTTTCCCACGTTCACTCATGTTTTTAGCACGAGTGGACTTTTACGTGTATGACCGTTTTTACCCCGCATGCTGGGTAGTTTCGTGTTTCTATAACCCACCGAACTCTGACATGGATTACAGGATCTTTTCCGTGCGCACTTGGTCGATCTTGTGCTTGAGTGTACACACGAAGGGGGTTAAGTCACTGGCAGGTCTGCGCAGGTCTGCACATAAGTTGACCTTAGGAGATCGGAAATATCTCCACTCTTAACCCACCAGGCGGCGGTGCTTACTGTATCAGTGATGAAAAACATTGCGCTTGAGTTTTATTCCAAACCGAATATAAAATCAAAGAGAATAAAAAGATACATAGATCGTGTTAACACACACAAATGAAACTGTGATAATATGCTTTCAATTATACGCTCAATAAATTACCCTTTCATTTTTCTGTTCTGGTTGTTTTGTTTTAGTTTTGTTTTTGTGGTGTGTGGTTTTTTTCCACCTTTTTTTTCAAGCCATGATTTTAAACACTTTAGCAGACTGTCAGTTGTTGAATGTTTGCCAGATTTGGGAGACACGTTTTCGTCCTTTCGCTTGTACGTGTACTTGTGTGCAAAACCCGGGTGTTGTTACTGTGGATAGAGGGAACAATAATATAATTATACTATTGTAATTTGCATATAACCTGCAGTGCAAGAAGGGAAGTCCTGTATACTGCCATGAAATATTGCAATGGGAATAAGCAACAAATTGTCTTTATACACAGTGTTTAACATATCGATTTTCCACACAAAAAAGCACTCTATTCCAATCCTAAAAACAAAACAAAGAAAGAGAGAGAGCGAGAGAGAGAGAGAGAGAGAGAGAGAGAGAGAGAGAGAGAGAGAGAGAGAGAGAGAGAGAGAGAGAGAGAGACATTGACAATGACAATTATTTATTTAAAGAAGGTACAAGAGTAAGCATGGGTAATCTTTTTATGCAACCATAGCCCTCGCCGTGAAAAGGGACTTATCTACTAATCAAAAAAAGTGTGTTACGTAATTACTGAATTATAGGAAGTATATGTTACAGTTAATCTGTGAAACCAGGGAATACGTGTATTAACTAGGTAATACATGAATTAACTGACGGAAAAAAACAGTTAATATTCATGTATTACCTAAAATAGTTTAGTTAATATACGTATTCCCTGGTTTCACAGATTAACTGTAACATATACACAGAGTGAGAGAGAGTGAGAGAGAGAAACTCTTGGTTTTTCAACTCAAACTTTCAGTGAAAGTTGTTTCATTTTCCTTGTTTTGTTTGTGTGTGAGTGGTGTGTGTGTGTGTGTGTGTGTGTGTGTGTGCGTGTGCGCGTGTGTGTGTGTGTGTGCGTGTGTGTGTGTGTGTGTGTGTGTGTTTACGTGTGCGTGCGTGCGTGCGTGCGTGCGTGCGTGCGTGCGTGCGTATGTGTGCGTGCGAGCGTGCGTGAACGCGTGCGTGCGTGCGTGCGTGTGTGCGTGTGTGCGTGTGTGTGTGTGTGTGTGTGTTTGTTTGTTTATTTTCTTGATATTTTATTTTTATTTTGACGTTACGGTTGAAAGATGGTGTATATCATGTGACAACTTGACTGTTCACCATTTTTATATTTAGTCAAGTTTTGACTAAATATTTTAACATCGAGGGGGAATCGAAACGAGGGTCGTGGTGTATGTGCGTGTGTCTGTGTGTGTGTGTGTCTGTGTGTGTGTGTGTGTGTGTAGAGCGATTCAGACTAAACTACTGGACCGATCTTTATGAAATTTGACATGAGAGTTCCTGGGTATGAAATCCCCGAACGTTTTTTTCATTTTTTTGATAAATGTCTTTGATGACGTCATATCCGGCTTTTCGTGAAAGTTGAGGCGGCACTGTCACGCCCTCATTTTTCAACCAAATTGGTTGAAATTTTGGTCAAGTAATCTTCGACGAAGCCCGGGGTTCGGTATTGCATTTCAGCTTGGTGGCTTAAAAATTAATTAATGACTTTGGTCATTAAAAATCTGAAAATTGTAAAAAAAAAATAAAAATTTATAAAACGATCCAAATTTACGTTTATCTTATTCTCCATCATTTGCTGATTCCAAAAACATATAAATATGTTATATTCGGATTAAAAACAAGCTCTGAAAATTAAATATATAAAAATTATTATCAAAATTAAATTGTCCAAATCAATTTAAAAACACTTTCATCTTATTCCTTGTCGGTTCCTGATTCCAAAAACATATAGATATGATATGTTTGGATTAAAAACACGCTCAGAAAGTTAAAACAAAGAGAGGTACAGAAAAGCGTGCTATCCTTCTTAGCGCAACTACTACCCCGCTCTTCTTGTCAATTTCACTGCCTTTGCCATGAGCGGTGGCCTGACGATGCTACGAGTAAAATGGCATTGCGTTTCATTCTGTGAGTTCGACAGCTACTTGACTAAATATTGTATTTTCGCCTTACGCGACTTGTTATATGTATCATTAGTTGTAATTCTGTTTTGAGGATACCACTGCGCTGCATATAAGCCGTATTCCTGTTGTATTCATATCTATGAATGTAAATTTCACAAAAATTTTAAAGAAAGAAACATTGACTTTTATATACCATTTCGTCCGCGAAATTATGTCATTCTTGATAACACACGCAATCATTCATACTACTTCTATACGTCAAGTTATAGTCACAGGCCAAGTGCTCATTAGGATGTGCCTACGCGTACATGTATTTGCTTGACATGACTATTCAGTACAACTTGCATTCGTCACTGTCAGAATAAAGGCGTTGTATGTATCAGTGAATGGGTATTGACTTTTAATCATGAAGAAGTCAATCAATGAGTTTCTTTTAACATACAAAGCACTCTTTTTGTTTGGAATATATGTTCAGTAAATGTACAATTCTCCGAATGAAATTGTAAATCCCTAAATGTAGGAATATATAGCTATTCTGATGGACACGTGGGGGAATTCGGGGGCTGTGATTGGATGGTCTCTTCCGATCATCAAAGCATAATGCTACGGAAGTCGGCCATTTTTGCCAATATCCAAAAGCATATTGTCAATAACAAAGACGCATGGTTCCGGTTTACCCATCTGTACCACACGATGTTTCACTGATCGACAACAGCATACACTGACAACTTGAAATTCTTCTCGGGAATGTTTTTCAGCTTTACAAATGTCGATAGCATACCCTTTTCTGCTAAATTCCCGATGAAACAGGACTAAACCTATTATTTTCTGTCCCTAAACACCACAAAATGCCTAAAGTCGAAAGATGTAGTACAAACAGGGGAGTAAAACGGAACAGCCGTTTTTGTGTGCCTGTGAGCTTAGTTCACAGTTCAGTGCCGACTGACACGAACTTTCGCATTTGGCTTTTATTATCTCGTAACTCCACACTAAATACACCACTTCCATGGCACTAACATTCATGTAGTCGTTTATAACTGAGGTTGAAAAATTCGCTTCATGACGAGACAAGTATAAATGCCATTCACCCAAACTGAAAACGTCGCTGCCGTCTGCTCGCTTTGTACGGATTAGCTGTTCTCTTTTCCTCCCCTTGTTGCATCCTAGTTCTTCAGTTGTTTCTAGTTTTCCGTTGATGTTGTGTTTTGGTCTTCTTCATAAGTAGTCTTGTTCAAAATTAAAAAAAACTCAAACTTCTTTTTGTTGTATACGAATGAACTAATAAAAAGCTGTTTAACAGCTGTGTTGTCAAATCGAGTTTTTTTTCCAAAGTCAGTGTGGCGCCTGCGCAAAACTAATGCGCATAAGAAACGGCGTCTGCTATCAAAACCTGAGATCAACGCATCGATGCAAAAACTGTCATTTTGTAAGTTTGGAACAACAAATAAAGGTCAGAACAGCTATATAATCGCTATTGTATTTTCAGCGTAGCAATAGGGTCCGATATTTAGACTCGAACAAGTATAATGCGACTCGTCTTCGACTCGTCGGCATTATACTTGTCTCGTCTAAATATCGGACCCTATTGCTACGCTGAAAACACAATAGCTGTTAATATTCACATTTTCAGGAATGTGTATATGTACTATGTTTGCTGAGTTGCTGTACGATATCTAATATTTGAGTAAGACACATGTGTCGCGCACATGGTAACATATGTTTAGTTTTGTGTCCACCTAAACAATTCACTCAAAATCGGTGGAATAAGAGATTATTACATAAATTGCCAATTTGAGACAAAACCTTTGAAACTGATACTAATGAATGGGAAAGTGAATAAATCAACAAAGAGGCATACCAGCCAGTCAACCAATCAGCTGACCAATAAGTTAATCGACCTGTTCCAATCGGTGTGCGTGTTCCTCTCTTTCTGTTTTCATGCTGCACATGAGTATGCCAACATCTAAACAAAACACGCACAAAAAACTTACTTGCTAAACATGTCGAGAAGAAGGTCAAAAAAATCCCAAGGAAAGCAGAAAACTTGAACACATCCATTATGAATCTTGCCACCAACTTTCCCGTCTTCTCCGTGCAGTCGATGTTAATCAGATCTACGCATGCGCAGAGCAACCCATTGAAGAGGAGCAGACGACAACGAGTGTAAGGGTCGCTTCCGGTGTGAGCTAGTTACGCCCCCTTCTTCAGTCTTCGCAGCAGTCCGGCCGCTGTTATGACACACATATAATCCTGACACAATTTCTGTTCCTGTATATGTGGTTATGGAGATTTTATTCAGCTGTAATTAGCCTTAAGTTATGACACATGCATGCATTCTAGCGAGAGAGAAATCACATCAAGTTTCGAACACTCGTTTAGTTCTTTAACACAGCCAAACAAACATCTATCGAATCTAATTTACTGTGCTTGAACATAACGAAAACAAAGGGAAAATAGGATGAACAGTTGTACAAATTAACTCTTGTTGTTTCTGTCACGTATACTACAAGCTGCGAGTCTGTATGCTGATTTTTTTTCAAATCGTAGTGCCCAACGTTGCCTTCCTTCCTGCTCACACGAGAACTGTTCAGACGTGTACAGTCATGTAATACAAACATTCTTTCACCGAGCATATTCTCAAAATCAACAGCTTTGGGGTTTTCTGTGAAGAGTAAGAAGTGTTTTTTTGAACTAATTAAGCAGATTGACAGAGGTGTCACTTTCAACATGAATTCAACGAACCTTTCCCACTCTGCTCTAAAAGTAGACCCCGCCTTTGATTGTAAATTGCCGTTGACTGATCATCTAACACTTGATATCGCATCTTATCTAACTTTGATTTGTATATTGCTGGTACTGAAAGCTGTCTGTAATATTCACAAACATTTGTGACATTCTAAAGCCTGAGGCTGCTATGGCCAGGCACAGTGTTTTGGCTGCTTTGCATGATTCAAAATGTTCCTGTGACGTAAAGAGAGCTGATCAGCGACCGAGCTGTACCACGGCGTAGGCTTACGCTGGCGCACCTCACGCTGACGCACAATGATAACAATTCCGAGAAATATAAGAATGTGATAATCACAATTCCAGGGAACTTAGAATGGCGTATTTAAGATTACAAGGTGATATCTTTAATTCCGTTTGTTAGTGTGATTTTTGCTTTCTTTGTGTCATTGTGTTTTTGTTGTTATTCTGTTTGTTTGTTTGTCTATTGGTTTGTTTTACTGTCTGCTAGTTCATTCGTTCGTTGGTTTGTTTTACTGTCTGCTAGTTCATTCGTTCGTTGGTTTGTTGGTCTGGTTGCTTGCTTGATAGCTTGTGTGTTTGCTAGTTTCTTATTTCGTTTGTTTGTTTGTTTGTTTGTTTGTTTGTTTGTTTGTTTGTTTGTTTGTTTGTTTGTTTGTTTGTTTGTTTGTTTGTTTGTTTGTCTATTGGTTTGTTTTACTGTCTGCTAGTTCATTCGTTCGTTGGTTTTTTGGTCTGGTTGCTTGCTTGATAGCTTGTGTGTTTGCTAGTTTCTTATTTCGTTTGCTTGTGTGCTTATTTGAGTGTGTGTTTGTTTGTTTGCTAGTTTCCTATTTTGTTTGCTTGTGTGTTTATTTGAGTGTTTGTTTGTTTGTTTGTTTGTTTGTTTGTTTGTTGTTCTCGAAACACGAAGGACCTCAAGCTCTTTATGTTCTTTTCCATCATACTTGCTACTGTGGCAGCTGCACGCTGTAGTATCATGCTGTCTAGATCAACACTTTGTTTGCACCGTGTACACAGCTAACACAGCGGGCAGGGCGCAGGCACTTGACGGGAGAGAGATCCAAAGGAAACTCATGCTTCAAACAAGTGGACACTCGCAATCAACAAGGACTCGTTACACATGTGTGCTGCTAACCACAGGCGCATGATATAGAGGAGGGGGGGGGGGGGGTCACAGGACAATGCAAGCGAACGTGGCTGTTGAAGAGGGGTGAGGAGGAGAAGGAGGAGAGGGAGGGGACGGAGGTACTCTTCATTGGACTGAAGGCTGTACTTCTCTTAACAGGCACTTGGCACTACATCATGTCCACCTTTGGAGTTATACAGAGAGGCAGATATAAAGTTGGCCAAACAATTATTGCAACAAATTTCAAACCCAAATTAAAGCATTAATTCCTGTGTCATTTAATTAAAACTGTATATGCCGAAAAAGGCCGTTCACTTAACCTTCAGGATCACCTTTTGGATTAAATATTTCTTTTACAGGGATCACGCGACCGCCGCTCAAGTAAGTGTCAAAATCGACCAGACAAAAACGGAAGAGCCGAATGAAAAATCGACAAAAAATCACAATAGGCAAAACTTTGCAACTTTCACATACGAGAAGAAAGTCAAACCAATTATCTACCCTGAATAGATTATTTTGTTTTGCTACCTTGCGTATTTTGCGTGCTATGCTATTCCTACTGATGCAGGTGTCGATCGCAAGAGTGGTCAAAAACAGAACGTTTTACGTCAATTTGTATGGGTATCATGTCAAAAAGCGCTACATTTTTCGCAATGACTTGGTGGATTGCTTTGAAACTTTCAGAATATTTTACCAACATATTAGTGATACTTCGTGCGAAAGTTTGGATCGTTACGGTTATTTATCCAGATGTGACGCAATGTTTCGGAAAAGGTTGTTAAACTTGTCATAGGATTGTTCACTTGTGTCCAAAAAATTCATGACTTTGCATATCTACAGATAAATGATTGATACAGATTCTGTCTAAGTTTCATTTGCTGGCGTTCATTTGCCAGTCATGCAAACTCATGAGGAAAAAATGGAACGTTCACGCTGTTTCGCGCTTACAGCTGTTATCGCTGCGTGCCTCTTAAAACATGCTACGGTCACGCTTGGCTGGGCATCGCTGTGGCACCAGAATCATCGCTTAAATATGTAGCGTGTTTACTGGTCCAGCAAATCTGTGTCAGTGTTTACACGCACATAAAACTTTAGCAGTGTGTGTATCAATCATTTTTCTAAAGACATGCAAAGTCATAAATTTTTTGGACCCAAGGGAACAATCCTACGACGAGATTAAAAACTTCTTTCGAAAAATTGTATAACATTTTAACAAACAACTGTAACAATCCATCATTTCGCTCGAAGTATCTCTAGTATGTTGGTAAAATATTCTGAAAGTTTCAAAGCAATCCACCAAGTCATTGCTAAAGTGCAGACTTTTTTGTCGTGATACCCCTAAAAAATGACGCAAAAAATCCCGTTTTTTGACCGCTCTTGCGATCGACACCTGCATCAGTAGGAATAGCATAGCACGCGAAATACGCAAGGTACCAAAACAAAACAATCTGTTCAGGGTAGATAATTGGTTTGACTTTCTTCTCGTATGTAAAAGTTGCAACGTTTTGCCTATTGTGATTTGTTTTCAATTTTTCATTCGGCTCTTCCGTTTTTGTCTGGTCGATTTTGAGGGTATCCTTACTTGAGCGGCGGTCACGTGATCCCTGTAAAAGAAATATTTAATCCAAAAGGTGGTCCTGAAGGTTAAGTGAACGGCCTTCTCTGGCATATAAAGTGTTAATAAAATGACACGGGGATTAATGCTTTAATTTGGGTTTGAAATTTGTTGCAATAATGTTTTGACAAAGTTTAGTAGCTACATGCAGTTTTCTGCAGAGGAGAAGGTTGTAATTCTATTCTGGTTGTTGTTGTTGTTGTTGTTGTTGTTGTTGTTGTTGTTGTTGTTGTTGTTGTTGTTGTTGTTGTTGTTGTTGACTGTACATGATTCAGAATATCCAGTAAAGTCCTCTTTTGATATTGTTTTTAGTTGCTTTGTGTGTGCGTGAGCTGTTTGTTTGTTTGTTTGGTTGGTTGGTTGGTTGTCTTCTCTGCGGGGGGATTGGCTCATTTTCATATAAACACAAGCGAAGCGCTTTCATTTCTGCATACTTTCTGATCTTTGATGCATCGCGACGTATAAAAAACGAATGTCACTGGAACTCTAATTAAGAGAAAACAAAAAACCTCATCGAGATATCGTACTTTAATAATAATATCATTAAGGAAACTGTCGCATACTCAAAGAATATGAAGAAGACGAGAGAATTATCGACACGCATGGTGTCATTCAAATGTGTGTCATTAAGAGCGGGCCGGTTAAAAGCGCCTGTCCTTTGCTCTGCTATAAGGTTGTTACACAGGCGTATATAATATCTTCCGCTCCGCACTTGATCTGTGTCACAGGCACTTAACTATAAGATCGGTTAATTTACACAGCACATTCGCTTGTGTGTAGCGTGATATGTGTTTCCAGATAAAAGGTTGTTGTTGTTGTTGTTGTTGTTGTTGTTGTTGTTGTTGTTGTTGTTGTTGGTGGTGGTGGTGGTGTTGTTGTTGTTGGTGTTGTTGTTGTTGTTGTTGCCGGGTTTAGCCTGGGAGAAAAAGGCAATGGGATATCCGTCCCCCTCAATCAAATTCCGATGGGACATAGTCGAAGGCAAGAAGCGCCAAAGAGGCCTGCACGCGTTCTGACCAAAGATACAATATGGTGCCATCTGAGAATTAGCCGCTATATGGTGTTATCTCTGTATGTGTGTGTGTGTGTGTGTGTGTGTGTGTGTGTGTGTGTGTGTGTGTGTGTGTGTGTGCAGGGGCGGACGAGGGGGGGGTTTCTGGGGTTTCTGGAAACCCCCCCCCCCCCCCCCCAGCAAAAAAAAAAAAAATTGTGTTTTTTGGGGGTATTAATCAGTGACAAAATCTGCTGCCTGAAACTGGTAATGATCATCCTCAAAATGCACCAGATTGCACCATTTTGCATCCTTTTTTTCAAAATTTTCCGGGGGGGCGCGCCGTCGGCTCGGCGCTTCGCGCCTTCACACCCATATCTTCACAATATACTTTTGGACCCCCCCCCCCCCCATAAAATGAACTGATCCGCCCCTGGTGTGTGTGTGTGTGTGTGTGTGTGTGTGTGTGTGTGTGTGTGTATGTGTGTGTGTGTGTGCGTAATCCGATGTAAAATGTACATTTGGTGGCGCAGTGGTACGTAATCTCAATGCGCCCTTTGACGCACTGAAGGAAATTGTGATGGGACATTTTCAGATTTAACGCGCCAATGGCGCAGGGCGCACTAGTAAATGAAACCCTGAGTGCTGTACCTAGTCTCTCTTTCCAACAGCTTTCTACTGACATATATATATATGCAACGGGACGACCTTCCCCCTCATGCACTTGCATCAAGACTCCGCCTATACCCACATTACTGGCATCTGTGCAAACAACAAACTTTTGGTCTTTCATTTTTCTAATGTGTATTCTTGATAGCGCCATTGAATGTTCTCTTTTTGTGTTGATAAAGCAAACGTTCGCCCAGGGCGATGATTAGCATATATATATTATGGCAACTAGCGGTTTGTTCACCAGTTACGTGCGGTTTATTTACATACCAAAATTGAAAGTTTATGATTTCTAGATCTAGATCTAAATCCTTGTAGGAAGTACCACAGTTTAACTTTAAAAAGCTGAAAATGTTCTGAATTGTTCAGCCTCAGTCATTGTGTGTACAGCAGATCTGTTTCGCTAAATCTTTATGTAAAGAAAATGTTTAAACACGTGTCTTTGTTTTCCAATTCGAGTGATTCTTACCTTATCGCTTTTCAAACATCGCCGTCAAATATGTCTGCCTATGATGTGCTCGACAGGGGACATCACTCCACCATAACGAGGGACTACTCTAATATTTTGTACGCAGTTTTCCCACAACTCTAGACTGTATCGGTGTATGATGTGCAAGAAGTGTCAAAATGTCACACGCACACGCGAGCATTGACGCATGTTCAAATGAGCTTATTCGGCACACACACACACACACACACACACACACACACACACACACACACACACACACACACACACACACTCATACACACACTCATACACACACTCATACACACACACACTACGCAAAACAACGTACTATTAATGCATAAAAACATTTATTTGGTAACAAACAACAGATATATAATTTTATAGATCAAGATTCTCTGAAATATGAAAAGAGCACCTGTATGGTTATATTATTCACAATATGACATCACAAAATGAAAAGACATTGCAATTTGTTATCGTATATGTATGCGATTAAAGTATTTTTGTACAGCTTGGAATGTAAATAAATCTGAATTGAGACACTCCGTCAAAGTGAAAAATGTCAGTACATTTTTCTTCTCCAAGAGAGAGAGAGAGAGAGAGAGAGAGAGAGAGAGAGAGAGAGAGAGAGAGAGAGAGAGAGAGAGAGAGAGAGAGAGAGAGAGAGAGAGAGAGAGAGAGAGAGAGAGAGTGACCGGGATAAAGAGATTGAGACAGGAAGGCTGAAAGGCAGAGACAAAGCAAGAAAGAGAAATAGAGCTGGGGAGGGGGGGGGGGGTACTTGTGTCTGACATAGTGGAGGGAATAAAGAGAAAACTAGTTTTCTCAGCAGATAGCGTCGCGTTTTCCAAAACAAAAAGAACAGGCGAGAAGAGAGTTGCGCAACGGATTAAAAAAAATAGAAATAAAGACTATTCACTCTGTATCACCCACTGAAGAATGTTTGGTATAATATGATTTCATCATTATCTAACGATAATATTGTGTATCACACAATGAATATGCATACAAAAAAATATCTCAATGGAAGAAAAACAATCGCATCAACGAAAAAATTAAAATTACAACTTTCCTATTTAAAGCTGCAGACAAACCTCCTTCACAATCACGTTTTTACAGTAGAAAAGGAATGTTGCTTTCAGAAAATACGATTACAATTTTAAATAAAAGGGTAAACCTCTCGTTATTATACGTAGAGTTCTGTGTCAAACTTATGTCCGGTATATGAGCAGTATCACTGCATACAGAATCTGCGACAGAGCCAACATACATGCACTAAAACACGTTTATGTTTTAGCACAATTATAATTCCAACCACATCTTAGTCCCCGTTCTGGTTTTTTTAATTCCTCCCTCTGTTGACGTCAGATGCTCGCATACTTTACTGGGCTTCTTCTATGAGACTTTTCCTCAGAATACACAGTACACTCACACAAATGTCACATGCATAGAGGCTTAGGCCGACAACAACAACGTTTTGCTACCGATGACTAGGCCTCGAGCCGGTAGGTCAATGACATTTTTTTTTCTCAATACTTTTACCGGGGCGCATGTGGCTTTTTATTGGCTCCCTTGAACATCTTCATGGTAAATGGTCTGTTTTTCCACCCTCTCTACTCCCCTTTCTATTTCTTCACGTATGAAATGCTCACACCAGCCCTAACGCCCGACCACAACAGATTATCAAACCTTGCCCGTTTTCCCACTCAGCCGTATGGTTATCAACTAATAAAAGTCCCTCTCTCCCATCCGACGTGTGAGCAAGTTTATGCCTTGGCTCCTTTGAACGTTTTCATGGCCCTGACCTGTTTCTGTTTGAATGTGTAATATCTGTTTTCCCACCCACCAGGTACCCGTACCCTTATATCGTTCAAAGTCCAATCATCCTCTCCCATCCGATGTGTGAGCAAGTTTACGCCTTGTCGCCTTTGAACATCTTCATGGCTCTGACTCTTCGCATGACCTTTTGTTTCTGCTTGCTAGGACGCAAATGGATTAGGTCTGTTTTCCCACCCACTCCAATATCTATCTACCAATAAAAGCCCCCCCCCCCCCCCTCTCTCTCTCTCTCTCTTTCGTACGATGTTTAATCAAGTTTACGCCTTAGCTCCTTTTGTTACATTTAGTCAAGTTTTGACTAAATGTTTTAACATAGAGGGGGAATCGAGACGAGGGTCGTGGTGTATGTGTGTGTGTGTGTCTGTCTGTCTGTCTGTGCGTGTGTGTGTGTAGAGCGATTCAGAGTAAACTACTGGACCGATCTTTATGAAATTTGACATGAGAGTTCCTGGGTATGATATCCCCAGAAGTTTTTTTTCTTTTTTTCGATAAATGTGACCCTCCACCACGAAATGAGTCGCATGTCACCTCACGCGGTTCTGCGCTAGGCATAACATAAGTCCGGGGGGGTGTCTATAGTAACAGTGTGAGGGTCACCAAAGTCACAGGCTTATAACTCGAAAAGTGTTCACTCTTTTCTAACACGGTTTTCACCACTGGATAGAGAATAAACAACTCTTTAAGAAAATGTAAAAATATGAAAATCATGAAAAGGTGACATGCGACTCATCCCGTGGTGGAGGGTCACAAATGTCTTTTATGACGTCATATCCGGCTTTTTGTAAAAGTTGAGGCGGCACTGTCACACCTTCATTTTTCAATCAAATTGATTGAAATTTTGGCCAAGCAATCTTCGACGAAGGCCGGACTTCGGTATTGCATTTCAGCATGGAGGCTTAAAAATTAGTTAATGACTTTGGTCATTAAAAATCTGAAAATTGTAATTAAAATTATCTTTTAATAAAATGATCCAAAATTATTTTAATCTTATTCTTTATCATGTTCTGATTCCAAAAACATATAAATATGTTATATTCGGATTAAAAACAAGCTCTGAAAATTAAAAATATAAAAATTATGATTAAAATTAAATTTCCGAAATCGTTTTAAAAACAATTTCATCTTATTTCTTGTCGGTTTCTGATTCCAAAAACATATAGATATGATATGTTTGAATTAAAAACACGCTCAGAAAGTTAAAACGAAGAGAGGTACAGTAAAGCGTGCTATGCAGCACAGTGCAACCGCTACCGCGCTAAACAGGCTCGTCACTTTCACTGCCTTTTGCACTAGCGGCGGACTACGGTCATTGTGAAAAAATGCAGTGCGTTCAGTTTCATTCTGTGAGTTCCACAGCTTGACTAAATGTAGTAATTTCGCCTTACGCGACTTGTTTCTTTTGATTTGGTCTGTTTTCCCACCCACCCCAATATTTATCTACCAATAAAAGCCCCCCTCTCTCGTACAATGTTTTACAAAGTTTACGCCTTGGCTCCTTTGAACATCTTCATGGCTCTGACCCCTCGCATGACCTTCTGCTTGGCGCTCTCCATCTTCTCAACGACGATCTGGTTGCGCGGGTCGATCTCAATCTTGGAGGGGTCGGTGATGATGCGTGCCTTGATGAAGCCTCGCATGATGGCCTCCTGCACGCCCACCTTCTGGTGGGTCACGTTGTTGACGTACTCCCCCGTGTCTCGGTCCAGCAGACCCAGGCTGACCGCCTCCGAGAACGAGATCTGAAAGACACCGGAGGAGAAATGTTGGTGGGTGTTAAAAAACAAGAATAAAAAAAAAATTAAAAAAATGTTGGTGGGTATAATCCATTGCTTGGATTGGTTGACCTCAAAAAAGGGAAATCGGGGTTGAGGTGCACGAAATAAAACTGGGAGCCACCCAACTGGGTCGTAACATACCGGGGGGTTTGATTGGTTGAAATCACAATAACTCTCAATTTCAACCAATCCGACCCCGCGGCTGCCTATCACAAATCTGGGTGACACCCAGTTTCGCTTCGCACTCCTCAGCCCTTTCTGAAAGACAGGGAGGAAAAATGGGGGTGGGTCTTTCTTTCTTTCTTTCTTTGGTGTTTAACGTCGTTTTCAACCATTCAAGGTTATATCGCGACGGGGGAAGGGGGGAGATGGGATAGAGCCACTTGTCAATTGTTTCTTGTTCACAAAAGCACTAATCAAAAATTTGCTCCAGGGGCTTGCAACGTAGTACAATGTATGACCTTACTGGGAGAATGCAAGTTTCCAGTACAAAGGACTTAACATTTCTTACATACTGCTTGACTAAAATCTTTACAAACATTGACTATATTCCATACAAGAAACACTTAACAAGGGTAAAATGAGAAACAGAATCCGTTAGTCGCCTCTTACGACATGCTGGGGAGCATCGGGTAAATTCTTCCCCCTAACCCGCGGGGGGTATGTGGGTGGGTGTAATCATCGATGGATTGGTTGCTTATATAAAAGGAGTTGAAAGAACAAGTAATAAGAGTGAGGAGTTGTGTGAAATAGTAGCTGGTGTGGTTAGTATTGAGCTTAGGACGTCGAGAAAAAATCGTTCGTTCGTTCGTTCGTTCGTTCGTTCGTCCGTCTGTCTGCTTCTCCGCCTGTTTGGTGGGTCAGTGACTTGGGAATGAGTAGTGCGTGAATGTGTATGATGATGTGCGCATACGATGAGTGGAAATGAGGATGGGTATACATAATTACGCCGTGTGCATATGCATTAATGAAAATGACAGCAGAATGATGTATGCCTGAACAACTGTGCGTATTTTGACTTATGAATATGATCATGTGATCATGTGACGATAATAATGTGCATACGACATGTGCATAGTTACACGACTCGTGCCTGATAAGAGTTTTCTAAATGTGCATGGATGTCACATTCAGCATAGTTCGTGTAGGCGTGTTACGGTGTTAGTGTCTTAACTTTTGTTTTCTTTCCCTGTGTTTCTCAGTTTGCATGAAACGTTTAACCCTTTCGCTGCCAATCAAAACTTCCTGACTGCCAGGGAATATTGGAGTTCGGGGTGTAATAATTCACAAAAAATTCTAGCTCCAAACTGGCAGTAGGTAGGAAAGTAAAACCTATGTTATTTTTAAAGGAAATTCAACCAAGAATCTGTTTTTAGTATCTAATCATGGAAATAATGCACAAGTGCAGGACGGGTATACCCGTCCTAGGGCAGTCAAGGGGTTAATACAAACAATGGCAAATATAGTTTCGCTTCTAGAATAATGCCTTCAGAACATATCTAGAGTAAATGTCATGTTCTAAGACACATTAGCCTACCTCTCCAAATCTGGTGACGCTTCTCACACATACATCAGTGCATTCATGCATATACATTTTGTTAAATTGCTAATTCTTTGCATTTTTGTAATGAAAAAAACCTGTTTGCTTATTCATGTGAACATTGTCTCCTTTAATATTGTTCAGGTAATCAATTTCATGTGTTCATTCCTACATTATTTTTTCAAATTTACATTAAAAATCATTGTTCTACCAGCGTTCTCTTTTATATTTGCAAGTTTAAAAAAAAGTAAAATCATCTACTGCTAATCTATAACTCACTTTATCTGCACTACGTCTAGGGCTGAGCTAAGTTGTTGTTGTCGTTTATTAAGCCTGGACTATATTTAATCTATTATCTGCAGAAAATGTAACATGTCAAGGTTATATCTCGTACTTCTATCTACATTTCTATCATTTATTTTGCTCTGATTTCTAATTAGAGCTAATTTTCTCTACATTTTTGCTAAACGACTTTAAAACAACTATGATTTAGTTTCTTAGCGCCTTGAAAAAAGTAGTCCTAAAAAGACAAAAACAATAAATACAAATTAATGTAAATTAATTAATCAATGTAAAAGTGCTGGGGGAACTGCGATCGTCAGTACATCTCTTACCAATGTGCATGAAAATAAACCCCTCAAACCATAATCCCCAGTAATGGTAAGCTCATTGACAAACTCAACACATCACCAACAAGCAAACTGCAAGTTCCGAAACAGTGCTGCATAAATGAATGTGAACACACCCAAAACCCGGGGATTCGAACCTTGGACCACTCAAAGCCTCTTACCGCTAGGTAAAAGTATTTCAACCACAACCAGGGAGTTGGACACACGAATATATATATATAAATCAATCCAAAAACAAAGAGACTGCCAACGTTCCAAAATTCAGAATCAAAAAACAAGAAAGGTAAGTTGTTGGAACGTTGTTATTGACACAATTACGTTTCAATCACACATTCCTTTGTAACGTAATTTTGTCAATAACAACGTTCCAACAACTTACCTTTCTTGTTTTTTGATTCTATATATATATAATACACGCGGATCTGTAACTAACGTGGGACTGATCAAGCCATGATCCCTACCAGTACACTGATAGAGAAAACTGGGTAATGGTGGGTTAGGGGGTGATGATGTATGGAAGTGAGCGGGGGAGGGGGGGGGGGGCACTCGTTGAATATGTTTAACAAATTGTATATACACCTCTGGGTAAATGAATATATACTGTGAGACGATTGTTAGAATTTCTACACATACATGTATGTACAATTCCACACAAAGTTGTCTTCCTTCAGATCTGCTTAATTGTCGGCAGTGATTAAAAGCAAATTATTTCTCAACGCTACAAAGCAACTTTTCAGATTGGAATAGTACCACGATCTACTGTTTGCTTTGAAAATGAAAAGCAATTCTGCCCTCATTTGCCAAAGCAATCAAGCAGTCGTGATCAGTATTCTTTAAAGGCACGTTATTTCCCGTTCAACCGATCTGATGAACCACGTGTCCACAATTCTGTCCGTCCCAGCTTCCACACGGAAACAGAACATCCTGCCACAGAAACCAAAAGTCTGCTTCTGATGTAGAGCGCAGATTCCCTTGCAAATCCGGCTTAGGCCAAAAAAAAAAAAGGTCTGTTTACGGTAACCCGACCGACCCTAGTTTTTTCGCGCGACCCTAGACTTTTTTTTGGCATTTGGGAAAAAAAAAAAAAGAAAAAAAAAATCTTTGTTTTTTTGGCAAAATAACGTAATAATATGGTTTTTTGGAAAAAAAAAAAGAAAAAAAAAATCCCGACCTACCGACCCTATTTTTTTTACCTATGTTACCGTAAACAGACCTTTTTTTTTTTTTTGCCTTAACAGTTGTCAGTAACGAAATAAATTGAGTAAGAAATTCCTTCTCCGAACACAGAAAGCAGTTTGGCTGTTGACTGTTGGTACGTGTTTAAGTGGAAGGATGCTCTTCTTCTTCTGCGTTCGTGGGCTGAAACTCCCACGTACACTCGTGTTGATACACGAGTGGAATTTTACGTGTATGACCGTTTTTACCCCGCCATTTAGGCAGCCATACGCCGCTTTCGAAGGAAGCATGCTGGGTATTTTCGTGTTTCTATAACCCACCGAACTCTGACATGGATTACAGGATCTTTTCCGTGCGCACTTGGTCTTGTGCTTGCGTGTGCACACGAAGGGGGATAAGCCACTAAGCAGGTCTGCACATAAGTTGACCTGGGAGATCGGAAAAATCTCCACACTTATCCCACCAGGCGGCCGCGGCCGGGATTTGAACCCTCGACCTTCCGATTAAGAGGCCGACGTCTTACCACCCCGCCACAGCGCCCGTCGAAGGATGCTCTCATCCCATGTAAAAGCCTGTACGGATCTGTGGTGATTTACATGATGGTGACAGGTGTACATGGGAAGCAATATATAGATCTGTAATATGTGACCCTCCACCACGGAATGAGTCGCATGTCACCTTTGCATGATTTTCATATTTTTACATTTTCCTAAAGAGTTTGTTATGCTCTATCCAGTGGTGAAAACCGTTTTAGAAAAGAGCGGAAACTGTTTGAGTTATACGCCTGTGACTAAGGTGACCCTCACACTGTTACCATACACTCTCCGGACTTATATCAAGCCTAGCGCAGAACCGCGCGAGGTGACATGCGACTCATTTCGTGGTGGAGGGTCACATATCCCCATTGACCCTTCCTTCCCTTCCCGTAATGCGATTTACACAACGCTGATTTCTGGAATATGGACAGCAATAACAGATGTCATGACCAAGCACCTAAGCAGACTAAAAACTATTCTAAACTCAATGACCGATTCCACGACGGTGTGACTAGCCCTACTAAGACTATTCTAAACTCGATGGTTGATTGTATAATACACAAGCACCGGCACTGCTTACACAATAAAACAGATAACGCCGTTGAAATCAAAAGAAAACAAAAGTAAACACAAAAAAGCAATACACAAAAACCGACAACAGTTAATACTTTTGCAGATAAATCTGCTTTTGTATTAAAAATTAATAAGAAAAACAAAACTGAAACAAATGAATGAATAAATACGTGAAAACAAAAAAAAGGCGACCTGGTGTTATGACAAAAAATATGCCTTGAAAGCTGTTTAGGAAAAGAACTTACCTGCTGTAAAACATAAACATAAACGAACAAATAATTGTGAGTTTGTGCGTCATTTGTTTATCACTTCCCATTTATTTACTAAGGAAATTTCTATAGCGCATAACTAAAAGCACTATGCGCTCATATACAATGAAAATATGAATACTTGACACAAACATAAATAATCCACAGGACCGTAAGTCCATGAATCGTTGAAATCAAATTGAATCTAACAAGAACGAGGCAAACTCACATCAAATGTCATGAAACTAATTTAAACAGAGTCAAATCGATCATAAACTCGATTGAAAAAAACTTCGAACTATTAATTAAACAACCAATTATTCAATCAATCAATCACTTAATCAATCAAAATCAATCAATCAATCAATCAGTCAATTATTCTACTTGCTCCGTACCTCACACGACATTCAATTTCCATTAATTGTTGTCGTCTTCCACCTTGCTTTGTTCTAATTCTCCACAAAATCACCATCTTCTTCTTTCTCATCATACCCTCTGTCTTAAATTGTACGCCAACCCCCTCTCCTACTTCTCCCGTAGGCTTTGCGTCAGGATTCTTTAACATGTATCATCAATTCCTTTTGTTCTACTCAAGTTCTTCCTCTCAGAAAACATCTCCCACCTCCAACTCTGCTTCCCCTTGGCGTCTGGATTTTTTTGTTTTATCGTGAATTCCTTCTGTTCTATTCCCCTCGCGTTGAGGTTCTTCTATCAAAAAGTACCTTTTAGCCTATTTCTATTCCACTGCTTCGATTCAAAAAACCTCAGCTATCCTCCCTCCGCCTCCAAACACCCCTACCACCACTATCGCCTTCTCCTCACCTCTCTCTCCTCTCCCCCCCCCCCCCCCCCCCCCCCTTTTACTCGGCAAATGCTCCTTATTTCTCAAGGAGAGATCCAAAATACCTCTTTCAAATGCTAAAGTTCAACTGCAGCTACTGCCCCTGTACCCCGCGCCTCATTTTGGAAGCCCATCCCTATAAGTCCAACCCTAACACCATTCCTTCTTTTACTTCAATCTTCCTTCCCCTCCTTCCTCTTACCTTGTCCTTCCTCCTCTGATCCACCACGCCGTGCACAGCGTACGTCTTGGTGACGATCTCAGGCTTGGCGTTGGGGTCCTCGTGGTACTCGACGTGAACCAGCCCGCTGGCGATGGCGTCGTGGATACTGATGTGCTCCCCTGTCTCCGTCTTGTAGGTAGTGCTGTGTCCGTCCAGTATGCCGCCATGAGTCGCCTCCGTCACGGTCAAGGTCTTCTCGGACACTGGGTCCACCACGCCTGTTGGAACGAAGAGGGGTTGAAAGTTTGCATCTATATTTCTTCTGCTTTTTTTGTTATGTGAAGGAGAGGAATGTGTTGCGAAAAGATACCAGAACTTCTTTGAGGATGAATAAAAGAGCATACAAGTAAACGGAACATTTAAGCGTTCGCTTACAGTGCATGGATATCATGACTAAATAAGCGGATCTAGTGTACGTAGACCTACATTGTGTGTGAGGCGAAATTGTGTTGCCTCCAATGTATTTGTTTGCTGTCCATAAGATGCACACTTGCAAGCGTGTGTGAATGTTCCATGATTTATAAACGCTTTTTAGTTTAACACCTGTTTAATACTTCAGACGAATAATCTGCGTCTGTGCACCAATGATACATAGGTTCTCGTGTGTTGGTGATAATTGTAAAACTAATGCTTTCATATGATTGTCATGAATCAAACATCCACGAAGCAGTGCTAAACGGTACGTCTCCCTTAGAGAACTCTTTACATTCACTCCTCTTTCGCATTCATTAATTACCTAACGCTACAAACTACAGCAACTTCAAATAGATCGTTCTTATTCTCACCTGTGATAGTGTATGGTCTGGTTTCCCTGGTGATCTTAAGGGTGATGAGACCATAGGACTTTTTCTCCTCGCGGATCTTTTTCTTGGAGATGAAGTCCATGAGCACCTTGCCCTCGTTCATGGCTTCCTGCATCGTCATGGACTCTCCTGTCAGGGGGTTGTTGTACAGTCCCTTGCCCTGCACATACACGTGAGTTATGGTTCCTGCTTGTGATTCTGTCAGCTACTTGATGATTGAATCTCAGCTTGGTGAGATCAGTAGGCTACGAGTTCTTGCATCTCAATGCCATATCGGAAGAAAAAAATAAAAATACTGATTCAATAATATGAATTTATCAATCAATCAATGTAAAACAATTTCATCAACAGCAAAGACTTTATTTTTTAAATCATATCTTGCCAAGAACGAAAAGGAAATTGACACCGATATCAAACGGTTGTGTGAGATGTTATTAGCGTTGAAAATTGTCCGTTTGGACGGACAGACAGACGGAGAGACAAAAACATGGACCGATAAGCAGACGCGCCAGCGAACGAATATCTAGATCTATCAAGACAAACAGGCAGAGAGAAAGTAACACAAATGATCACGACTTAAAAGGGAAAAGGAAAGCACACAAAACAAGTTGTCAGTGTAAATGTACCTTGTCCACCACACTTAGCATGTTGGCGAACCAAATGCAGATCCAGTGTGCTCATTAATCCGATATACAGACAGACAGACACATTCACAAACAGACAGTCAGACAGACAGACATAAAAACAGACACACAGACAGACATACAAACAGACACACAGACAGACACACACACAGACAGACATACAAACAGACACACAGACAGACACACACACAGACAGACATACAAACAGACACACACACAGACACACACACAGACAGACATACAAACAGACACACAGACAGACACACACACAGACAGACATACAAACAGACACACAGACAGACACACAGACAGACAGACATACAAACAGACACACAGACAGACACACACACAGACAGACATACAAACAGACACACAGACAGACACACACACAGACAGACATACAAACAGACACACAGACAGACAGACAGACACACACACACAGACAGACAGACACATAGACACAAACACACAGAAAGACGGACAGACAATCCTGACCTGGTCCACAATACCCAGCATAATGGCGTTCTGCAGATCCAGTGTGCTGATGTTGTCTCTGGGGTCAAGGACGCCTTTGATGATGAAGGTGTGTTGCTCCTCCGTCAGGCTGGTCGACACCTGCACGAACAGTCACCATTGTTTTAGCTAAAACTGTATCCTCTTCCATGAGGGAGATGGTAACATTTTCACTATCCGGATAAAACGACCAAAACGTGAAGCTCTATTTGCAATCTCGATGCCTTTTCCGTGGATAGAATTGACAAGGTCTTAGTAAATGTCACGTTTTGTTTTGTCAATAATTTAACGTTCCATCAACAAACAATTCTCGTTTTATTTATTCTCATTCCCCATATTTTCAACATGGCCCCACAACACCTACCGTCTCCGTGGAAGTCTCTTCCGTCTCCTCCTCTACCGTGATTTCCGAGCTGACCATGCTGTCACCGGGCGTCTCGTGCAGTGCCAGGCTGGCTGTCTGCTTCGTCATGTCGCCGTCAGCCACGTCAAGGCTCGTGTCCCAGAACCTACAGCACGTGCAACACAAACAACGACACTGCAATCTTGTCACAACTAAGATGCTTTGCTCTCAAGAAGAGCTTGACTCCTAGTTTCCACACAAGTGCCGTGAGATTACATGACTGTCCCAGAACCTACAGCGCACGTGAAACACACACACAGTTACTGTACATTCTTGTCACAACTAGGATTGTTTGCTCTCTAGAAGAGCTTGCTTCCTAGTGTCGACACAAGTGTCGTGAGATTATATGACTAGGGCTACGAGTTTGAAGCAAAAGTCTACGGGTTGTACGCCTATAACTAAGCTAACACAGCAAAAGTCAAAGATCATAGATGTACGCCTATAATTATTAAGCTAACAAATCTAACACAGCAAAAGTCAAAGATGGTGTACGCCTATTGCAAAGAAAACCAAGCGACAGTCGGAAGTCTAGATTGACTATAACTGAGAAAACGAGGCATGCACCGGAAGGTTGTGTCACTACGACACACTACTATTTGACTAAGAGACTAAAGAATTGAGCCATACGTCGAAAAGTCTACACCAAACTAGGATATAATTCAGCATGTATTTCACTTGTGATATTTGCCTGGTACAATTTATTGGGTATTACATGAAAGTCAAGTGTGATAAAATAACTAACATGAGTCATTGTAAGGCCAAAAAAAAAAATAGGTCTGTTTACGGTAACATAGGCCCAAAAAATAGGGTCGGTAGGTCGGGATTGGTTTTTTTTTCTTTTTTTTTTTTTCTTCCAAAAAACCATATTTTTACGTTATTTTGCAAAAAAAACAAGATTTTTTTTTTTCCCCCAAATGCCAAAAAAAAGTCTAGGGTCGCGCGAAAAAACTAGGGTCGGTCGGGTTACCGTAAACAGACCTATTTTTGTTTTTGGCCTAAGCCACTATAAACTAGAAGCAAATTCGTGAACTCCACTTCTAACTATTGTGCAAACGAATTATAGGATAAAACACGGATATACCATGACTGTGTTTGCAAACTACTTCATATACAAAAAATCTCGAAAAGGTCAAATGCATTTAGCAACTCAAAGTAATGATAACTCCATATACTAAAGTAATTGTATTAGCGCCTGAATTTGACTACAAGGCGGATATGGTTATTCATATATATATACTAGCTCGTACTCTACTGTAAATCGTGTACATGTCCATATTACTGAAACTACAAAACGGCCCCTCTACAATGGAAAACCGGTACAGAAACACAGGTGTGCGTGGTAGCGAATGTAGACAACACCAACAACAAACAGAAAACAAGAAATTCCTCCGAGGTAGGAAAAACACCCCCGTCCTTACTATTCTCACTGCCACCGACTGAGAAGGTTATTTCCCTTTGACCATTAATATGTCCCTCTATAAGTCCTTGTAGAATCTTAATCCACCAATAACTCCCTAACCGTGTGTTTGACTGGTCCCAATGTTTGTAAGGACCGTCTCAGGAATGTATAGAACCTGTTCACCAAGTTTGGTGACGATCGGTCCGTTCATTCTTGAGATCTATATGCGAACACAAACACACAAACAAACAAACAAACAAACACATCGACCGAATCCTATACACACCCCTATACCGGGGGTGTAATAAGCAGCAATGTCATATGAAATCGTCAACACTGGGTTACACATCCAAAATCAGATTGACTGCTAAAAGTTCAGAATTTTTTAAAAACAAGAATGGTAAGTTATGTGAACGTTTAATTCATGACCAAACAAACAAAATTAAAATAACATATTATGGCCTAGCCGTCGTTCTTGTCAGAGAAATTTTCTAAGATAAGTTCATTATCTGTATCATAGGTGTTTGTCATCCTGAACTCAGGTCAAAAATGAGTTAGGCCTACTTCCCTTCGGGTCTCATTCTATCCCTGACAGGATGCCTTGGTTTTCCTTGTCTGGAGAGGAAATCGATTTTTTTTACATATTTAGATCTGTTCGTAATGTGTTATGGATATAAGCAGATTCGCGATCGTCGATAATGATTTTTCATGGTGTTGTGTAATTTTTAAATTACAAAGGAATTGATATGGAAGACAGTTTCAAGCGAGCTATCTAAAGTGTCACGTGATAATCAACTTTTGCTTGGGTGCGCGCCGGTGCAGACGATTTTTTCTGTAACCAGTTGAGAATGATGCAACCATATATCACGGTCTCCTTCCGACAACAGTCTCAAAATTTCGACTTGTTTTGACCTTAGAACGATGTCTTTATCATGACTGTAAAGAACAGAACGGAGATCACTGTCGAAGTCGGCCAATCTGCAATCATTTTCGTCTCGCGAACACTGATCTCAAATTTAGATCAGTGCTCGCGAAAAACATATGGGAGATAACTCTGTATTCTTGTTTTCATAAATTCGCGCAATAATTTAGCATGCTGTCAGAGACAAACTGGCGATAGCCGTGGAGCGATGATTATCAGAAGGAGGTGTTTGTTTGTCTGTCCACACAAAAGAACATTGGATCTAAGTACCTGTGATTGTAATATTTTGTTTTGTCATCAATTAGATGTTGCAATAACTTACCATTCTTGTTTTTTAATGCAACACTGGGTGAGACAAAGTTGTGTGATTGTGGGTGTTATTAGAAAAGAACATGTTCGGTGTTATGGACGAATCCGCGTGTTTGTTTGTTAGGAAGAAAAAGAACACCACCTGGATATCATTGTGGAAAAAGCACAGATTTATTAAATACGAAACAGAAGGACAAAACATAATTTCTTAGGGGAGATAGCTTATTGTAAATCTGTATAGTAGTGAACGGCACAACATTGAAGAATCAAACAAAATAAAAACAGTTAGCAACTACACGGGTCTGACCGGGGTAGAAATGAAAAAAGTTTAGAAGCTCAGAAATGTTTATAATATATTCATCAATAATAAGCCATTCCGTGTGTTTAGATTGACAGATAAAACAAGGGTTGACCATAACGGGTCAAAACGCCGCCATGTGGTGAAACGGGGGTGGGACATGGATACAGTCAAACAGTTGACCCGTGTCCGTCCCGGGCCGGATTCCAAACCGGCCGCGACCTTAAGTCACGCAAAACTGTTTCAAACCATATTCAGAGAGAGAGAGAGAGAGAGAGAGACAGAGAGACAGAGAGAGAGTAGTCACCGAGAGAGAGGGGAAGCTAAGAGAACAGAGACAGACAGACAAGGAATAAGATGAAATTGTTTTTATATCGATTTCGGAAATTTAATTTTAATCATAATTTTTATATTTTTTAATTTTAAGAGCTTGTTTTTAATCCGAATATAACATATTTATATGTTTTTTGTCCTGAATCTCTACTATCTTCTAAAACGTTCATAAGGAAGGGAGATAACTCAAATCAAAGTTATTTTTCAGCAAACTGAGTATGTTGATGGTAATACTTTTAACAGACAGAGCCAATCCAGTAAGCCCCCCCCCCCCCCCCCCATTATTCTAATGGCGGCTTAAAAAAAAAAGCTTATTCAGGCGGATCCGCGTACAAATCCCAACCCTTCACCCACGCCATCTGCTAACAACCCCCAACACTAGGTAAATCAAGCTACATTGCTCTAAACTTCTTGTGTTCCTTCAGTTACGTTCCAGCATGTGCGTTTGCATGTATTCCCGTGGTTGTCATTTTGAAATTATGCTTTAAATAACCAACAAATATTCATATTTTAAGTGGCTCTGTATCAGAACTTAATAAGTTCAGAAAACTGTGCATCTCTGCCAATTTTGAGGGTTGTTGCACTACATGAACACAAATCTACAATTTTAGACTTTTTTGTGGCAGCCATTTTGAACATTGCATTAAAATAATCTTTTAAACAAATTTATTTTGGTGGCCCTGTATCAGACCTTGACAAGTACATAAAACTGTACCTCCCTGCCAAATTTGGTGCTTGTAGCATCAACTGAACATAAATTAATAATTTTGCTAAATTACATGTGGCGGCCATTTTGAAATTGTATTAAAAAACACCTTTAAACTAATTTTTCACGATGGCCCTGTATCAGAGTTTGATAAATACATAAAACTGCCTGTCTCTGCCAATTTTGGTGTTTGTTGCATGGAGTGCACAATGAGGCTGTTTTGTGTAACGTACAAGGGCCGCTAATAGGCTGACGAGTTGCGTCATTATTGTGCACAGTCAACCTTTCTACGAGGACTTAAAAGTTAAAGTCATTGCTAAGAATTAAAAGCCGTTAGACATTTTTCCAAATTTTGAAATTGGAAAGGAATGGTGCTGTAGCAGTTAAAGTTTGTAGAACTGTGTCAAATGCTCTTTGTTTATGGTGTGGTTATGCACTTACTCTTCTAAATTAAGTAGGAATTCAGACACAAAAATGTCTTACTATTTTTTTTTTAATGTGTATTTTGAGCAGGTCACACACAGTATCTGAGAGAGAAAAAACGCAGTTCTTCTCGTGTAGACCACCATGACTGTGTCAGGTGCCTGTGGACCCGAGCACAATACACACGGCACAAATAGAAATTAGACACATCATGACTGTGTCAGGTGCCTGTGGACCCGTGCACAATACACACGGCACAAATAGAAATTAGACACATCATGACTGTGTCAGGTGCCTGTGGACCCGTGCACAATACACACAGCACAAATAGAAATTAGACACATCATGACTGTGTCAGGTGCCTGTGGACCCGTGCACAATACACACGGCACAAATAGAAATTAGACACATCAAACGGCAAATCCCAACCACCAATCTCATTTAGCGTGCATTGCAACGGTTAGTGACACGTATGTGGTGATAAAGACAACAAGACAGTTAGCATATAAATGGCAGGCATAGAGTAAAGCAATGCACTGGAGTGAGTAAAATGTGCTACAGCAAAACAAAACAAAACAAAAACAAAACTTTTCAGACTTTCAAAAATCTGAGAAAATCGGTTCTTAAAAAGGAGGGAGTCTTGAAGTGGGGGCAACTGTTCAGAGCTGATGAACTGAAAATCTTCACAAAACAATAGAGGTTTTAAAGGGAGGGAGTGTGAAATCGGCGGTCTTAAAAGGAGCGTTCTAAGCGTTTTAAGACCTCCAACCTTTCAAGATTTTCTGTTTCTAACATCCTCCACTTTAAGTCTCGCTCTCTTTTTAAGACTTTCTGTTTCTAACATCCTCCACTTTAAGTCTCACTCTCTTTTAAGACTTTCTGTTTCTAACATCCTCCACTTTAAGTCTCACTCTCTTTTTAAGACTTTCTGTTTCTAACATCCTCAACTTTAAGTCTCACTCTCTTTTAAGACTTTCTGTTTCTAACATCCTCCACTTTAAGTCTCACTCTCTTTTTAAGATTTTCTGTTTCTAACATCCTCCACTTTAAGTCTCGCTCTCTTTTTAAGACTTTCTGTTTCTAACATCCTCCACTTTAAGTCTCACTCTCTTTTTAAGACTTTCTGTTTCTAACATCCTCCACTTTAAGTCTCGCTCTCTTTTAAGATTGTCTGTTTCTAACATCCTCCACTTTAAGTCTCGCTCTCTTTTAAGATTGTCTGTTTCTAACATCCTCCACTTTAAGTCTCGCTCTCTTTTAAGATTGTCTGTTTCTGACATCCTCCACTTTAAGTCTCACTCTCTTTTAAGACTTTCTGTTTCTAACATCCTCCACTTTAAGTCTCACTCTCTTTTAAGATTTTCTGTTTCTGACATCCTCCACTTTAAGTCTCACTCTCTTTTTAAGACTTTCTGTTTCTAACATCCTCCACTTTAAGTCTCACTCTCTTTTAAGACTTTCTGTTTCTAACATCCTCCACTTTAAGTCTCACTCTCTTTTAAGACTTTCTGTTTCTAACATATCTCCCCCACTTTAAGTTTCAGTTTCTTTTAAGACTTTCTGTTTCTAACATCCTCCACTTTAAGTCTCACTCTCTTTTAAGACCCTAATTCCTCCGATTGTTGGTGGTCTGAAAAAGGGGACTCCACTGTAAACACAGCACACCATTAAGCCCATCACCGAATTACGCAGTACACCAGGCTAGTGAGGGCATTACTCTTCGCACGTCAGTGTGAACACAAGTGACTGGTTAAGATTGGAACGTACACACTAGAGTCAACCCCTGACAAAAGGGGCCTTAAGTGATACTCTTCTTTTTTTTTAACCGACTGGTCTGCTCAAAATCCACTTTATTTGTCTCCTCCTTTTTCTTCATCTTCTTCTCTTGCCTTCTTCTTCTTTCCGCTTCTGTCAAGGATTTCCGTGTACGTTCCAATTCTGACCAGTCTGCTCAGTGGCATCACTTTGAACAACAGCCAAGACAGTGCAACGAGGGGAGTTAATTCAGACGCAAGACAACACAGCCACAGGGAGCAGGAGTTACTTTTCTTGGATGGTAAGGCTGGAAGAGTGGCGTCCCACGTCACCATCCGGGGCTTCGATCTGTATGGGTCCTATATCCCAGTACCTAGTTCAGTGTTCGCACCATACGTGAGTGTTTGGTGTCAGCCGCAGCCAGAAAATTGAAAATGAAAGGATGAGCAAATAGAAGGTGAGTAACTTGACTATATTCTCTCCTCCTTTTTTACAACCCAGCCAGCTTTTTGAGTTCGTGTCCACGTATATTGTTAATTGTTTCATGTCTTGTAATTTTGAATAAAATTTAGTTTAAACCAACCCAGCCAGTAAATTTCAAGAACACTGTCCCAGATTGACTCTAAACGGGGACATGGGAGAAGTGGGAGAGAGAGTGTCTTTATTTGACAAACAAAATCTTGACCGAGTACCACCACAATGAGAACTGTGTTGACTGGATTGACCATTAAAGGTAGCGTGACCATTAAAGGTAGCGTGACCATTAAAGGTAGCGTGACCATTAAAGGTAGCGTGACCATTAAAGGTAGCGTGACCATTAAAGGTAGCGTGACCATTAAAGGTAGCGTGACCATTAAAGGTAGCGTCCTTCCCGCGTACATGATCATGGCACCGCCACAGGTGTCTTCAGGAGAGCATCCTTTCACTCACACACGTACCAAAAACCAACAGCCTGGCTGCATTCCGTGCAGTGGGATTTGTTTATGAATGAATGTAGCGGACTGACATGGGCGTAACCAACGAAATCAAGTTCCACTCTGCAGAGTAAGCCTGCAGCCAGGCTCTTGATCGTTGACATGTTCCCAAGTGAGAGGGTGTTCTGGTGCCCTGGCCGGATCTGTGGTGGTAAGGCCAAGAAAAATAAAATGGTTATTTCCGATTACATGGCCAAAAACGTAAGGATCGGTAGGTCTTTTTTTCTTTTTCTTTTTTTTTTTTTTGGGGGGGGGGGTGCGTTTTTGGCTTTTTGTTGGCCAGAAATCGTGCGAGCTGTGACCCCTGAATGTCGGAGAAGAGTATGTTTCCTAGTAAAGTTTGAAAAGTCGACCCTTGTCAATCAACGTTGAATTTTTTTCTTGGCCTAAACATGCTCGCTTACAACAGAAGCAATATACCTGAAAATGAAGCAAATCCAAATCACACCCCACAAGCATTGTACCAGATACCCGTGACAAGCCACCCAAACCAAATGCACACGAACAAGACCATCAGGCCTGATCCAAAGCTGCTGCACTTACAAGTCTCTGAACTTGCTACAGCCAGAAAAATGCAGGAAACAATGTTAGTGAAAAGTTCCCAACATACTAAAATAAAATTCTTGCAAGGGTATATTTATCAAAAGCTTGAAAATCTAAAGGCCTTTTCTCGAAGCGCTATGTAAGAACTAGGCTATGGGTAAAACATGAAGAAAACTAAGATGTCATAAAATGTTTGATGTTGGTGTGCGTGAGGGGAGAGGGTGGTGTGTGTGTGTGTGTGTGTGTGTGTGTGTGTGTGTGTGTGTGTGTGTGTGTGTGAGAGAGAGAGAGAGAGAGAAAGAGAGAGAGAAAGAGAGAGAGTGAGAGAGAAGCGAATTGACAAAGTAAAGCAAAAACATGCATGCAAATCAGGGTACTAGGTTCTAGGCGTCCCTGCATATCTTCATTTTGGGAGATAAAAAAGAAAAATTCTCCTACGATGGTACAACCACTTGAATCTTCTTTACATGCATCAAACGCACACACACACACACACACACACACACACACACACACACACACACACACACACACACACACACATTATATATATACACACACACACTCACACACAAGATGAAATAACCTAAGATGTCATCAAAGTTGTGATGTTGGTGTGCTGGTGGTGAGGATTTTTCTGAACATCGTCTATCCTGCATAAAAGCTACCCAGGTAATAGGGGGTTAAGGAGACAATGACAATAACGACAACTCTTTATTCAACGAGGGTAATAGAGTAAGCAGTAATCTTGCGTGTTTTTTTACATCTGGCCCTCGCCCTAAAGAGGGAATTAATAATAATAATAATAACCAAAAAAAGTCTAACAAAAAAAAAAAAGGCGCATAAGGTGAAGGAGAGGACCCTACCTGACGAAGTGCGCGGTGGTGATGTAGCGGAGTTGCTCCCACTTGTCGCACACCAGCAGGAACTCGGGTTGCTTGATCAGTTCCACGATCGTCTTGTACGTCTCCCAGAACGTCCAGAAGTCCTGCAACAACAACACCGCGGAGTTATGTCTGTGCGTTTATTGTCAGCCACAGTATAATTTTTCTTTTTGAGATAGTAAAACAGTATTGTATTGTATTGTATTGTATTGTATTGTATTGTATTGTATTGCATGGCATGGCATGGGATTGTATTGTATTGTATTGTATTGTATTGCATTGCATGGCATGGCATGGCGTGGCATGGCATGGCATGGCATGGCATGGGATTGTATTGTATTGCATTGCATTGCATTGCATTGCACTGCACTGCACTGCACTGCACGGCACTGCACGGCACTGTATGGTATGGTATGGTATGGTATGGTATGGTATTGTATGCTATGGTATGCTATGGTATGCTATGGTATGCTATGGTATTTTTTTTGTTTTTTTGTTTTTTGTTTGCTTAACGCCCAGCCGACCACGAAGGGCCATATCAGGGCGGTGCTGCTTTGACATATAACGTGCGCCACACACAAGACAGAAGTCGCAGCACAGACTTCATGTCTCACCCAGTCACATTATTCTGACACCGGACCAACCAGTCCTAGCACTAACCCCATAATGCCAGACGCCAGGCGGGGCAGCCACTAGATTGCCAATTTTAAAGTCTTAGGTATGACCCGGCCGGGGTTCGAACCCACGACCTCCCGATCACGGGGCGGACGCCTTATCACTAGGCCAACCGTGCTGCTATGGTATTGCATTGCATGGCATGGCATTGTATTGTATAATTTTATTGTATTGTTCGTATGGTATTGTATTGTATTGTTTTGTATTTAAAACAAAAACAAAACAGAAAATTACCTTGTATTTCTTGAGTAGGTCTTCCAGAGTCTTCACCTGCACCACCACTTGGTCCAGGAACTGGCTGTCTGCCAACCAACACACAACAGTCATTATCAAAGATTGCGCTCAGATGCAATTCTATCAAACAATCTCATTCGCCATGCTTGGAGGAATTTCCGAGTAACGGAATAATAAATGAAATGGAGAAAAAAAAACACGACAAAGATGTGGTTGGCAAAAGAGGTGGTGTACTCACTTGACTCGTCACCCTCGGGAGCCTCCTCGATGATCAAAGCTACAAACTTGTTGAAAAAACCCTTAGTAGTTTACTCACTTGACTCATCGCCCTCAGGAGCCTCCTCAATGACAATGATCAAGGCTACAAACTTTTAAAACGACCCTTGTAGTGCACTAATTGGACTCCTCACCTTCAGGAGCCTCCTTGCAATGATTAAGGCTACAAACTTGTATAACAACCTCGTAGTGTACTCACTGGACTCATCACCCTCGGGAGCCTCCTCGATGATCATGCGCAGTCTGTGGATCCTCTCCTGGAGCTCCTGGAAGTCGCCGTACTCGTGCCAGTTCTGCTGCAGCGTCGTCTCGATGTAGTCCAGAACTCGCAGCAGTTCCTGCTTGTCTCGCCGCGACATCTGCTGCAGCAAGTTCACCTGCAGGGGGGAGAGAAAAAATGATATGAGAAACGAAGGGAAGTAATTGCTCTAAATGCATACGACACGTGCACTAGAGTAAGTGAGAGTAATGCAAAACCAATCTCGTGGCACCTGAGAGAAAATAACAAGCATTGAAATGAACTAGCGACTTTCATCCTCATTTGGAGAGAACAATTGGTTACGGTTTACTGCGGTACTGTTTTTACCAGGGCTAAAAGTGTGCAAAAAAGGAAAACATATCTTATTCTCATTCCAATCCCCGAAGATTGAGGAATATTAACCAGCGCTAAAATTGTGTGAGAAAGGAAAACATACCTTATCCTCATTCCAATCCCGGAAGATAGGTCTGAAGATTGTTAGATATTAACAAGGGCGAAAAGTGTGAGAAAAGAAAAATCTACCTCATCGAAGATGAATGAATCTTTACAAGGGCTAAAATTATGTAAAAAGAAAAACCTACCTCATCCTCATTCCAGTCCCTGAAGACGAGCAGCATGAAGGCGATCAGCTGGTAGCCCAGTCTCTTCACGCTGGCTGTCCACAGTGACAGCAACTGCAGGCGCAGTCTGCACGGAATACACACTGCTTGTCAGTCATACACGTAGAAACCCACTCGTGGAAACAAAATGCGAGCGTACGAGGAGCGTAATTCAGTCAATGAACGCAGAAGAAAACAAATCAAATGAAATATATGGGTCAGGACTCCCCACGGGTGCTCTTCCTACAGGGTCCCTGGACCCCCAATTATAATGTTAAGGGGGCCCTTGCCTCAACGAAACTCTAGAGGGTCCCTGGACCCCCAATTATAATGTTAAGGGGGCCCTTGCCTCAACGAAACTCTAGAGGGTCCCTGGACCCCCAATTATAATGTTAAGGGGGCCCTTGCCTCAACGAAACTCTAGAGGGTCCCTGGACCCCCAATTATAATGTTAAGGGGGCCCTTGCCTCAACGAAACTCTAGAGGGTCCCTGGACCCCCAATTATAATGTTAAGGGGGCCCTTGCCTCAACGAAACTCTAGAGGGTCCAACAACTAGTCGGTACAGACCTGGCCGAGCTTTTTCTCCTCTTAGAAATCCAGTGTAAAGTCTGCTCCATTCTGCATGGAAACTCGCAGACAATCACATCAGTACCTACCGTACGCCGCATAATAAAGCAAATCTACTGCGTCCCGGGACCCACTCTTTTCAAATTCAGTGCGTCTCTGGACCCCCTCCAAGAATTGCTAGAACGTTCTTTCGGCTTGTCGTGCGTATAGGACGCAGGGACGCACACTTTGGGGAGCCCTGATGGGTAGACAAAAGAGAAGGAAAAACAAGAAATTCCTTCGAGGTAGGAAAAACACCCCCGTTGGTCAAAGGGAAATAACCATTCTCACTGCACCCATTCTCACTGCCACCAACTGAGAAGGTTATTTCCCTTTGACCATGAATATGTTTCTCTATAAGTCCTTGTAGAATCTTAATCCACCAATAACTCCCTAACCGTGTGTTTGACTGGTCCCAATTTTTGTAAGGACCGTCTCAGGAATGTATAGAACCTGTTCACCAAGTTTGGTGACGATCGGTCCGTTCATTCTTGAGATCTATATGCGAACACAAACACACAAACAAACACATCGACCGAAACCTATACACACCCCTATACCGGGAGTGTAAAAATAGATATGACCACCCACCTGATGGCAGCGTCAGTGGCACCGCCGTAGGGCCCCGGGATGAGGATGATCACGGCAGGCACCACACCCACCTGCCCAGCGTTGTTCCTCACCTGAGCGCACATATCAAGAACACGTGTGTTAACACTACACAACGTGTCTTCAAAGACGACTGTACTATACATGAGGGGATAAAGTCATGCGAATGAAAATGTACACGTTTCTTTCCAAGTTAAGTGTAGCATAAAGAATATTCAAAAGAACAGATAATTTGCAAAATTCCACGGCAAACATTGATACAAAATAAAAAAGAATTGTCTCTGGAAAATCTGAAGAAAATGTTTGTGCGTCTCTCCCTCGCTTTCTCTCCCTCTCTCCCCCTCTCTCTCTTTCTCTATCCCTCTCTCTCTCTCTCTCTCTCTCTCTCTCTCTCTCTCTCTCTCTCTCTCTCTCTCTCTCTCTCTCTCTCTCTCTCTCTCTCTAGCCTCTCTCTCTCTCTCTCTCTCTCTCTCTCTCTCTCTCTCTAGCCTCTCTCTCTCTCTCTCTCTCTCTCTCTAGCCTCTCTCTCTCTCTCTCTCTCTCTCTCTAGCCTCTCTCTCTCTCTCTCTCCCTAGCCTCTCTCTCTCTCTCTCTCTCTCTCTCTCTCTCTCTCTCTCTCTCTCTCTCTCTCTCTCTCTCTCTCTCTCTCTCTCTCTCTCTGTTCTTAAAACGAGGTGTTGCACTGAAAGACAAACGTACCTTCCACTTCATCCTGTCTGTGTTGTCCATCAGATATAGGGCTTCTCCCTCGATAAATGTGATCTGCAGGGAAAGCAAGTGATGCATTGGCAACAAAAGACATATGCATGCATTATCATTGATGGATGTCTTGACTTTTGTACTGCAGGGCGCAGCTGAAGAGTCATTGTCATGGTACTTGTGATAGAGATACACGCACGCACACATGCACTTACACACGCACGAACAAACAAGTACAGATGAAAAATGAACGAACATGCCCGGACATGCACGCGCCCACGCCCACTTTCACACACTCACGCACACACAGACCCTCACACACACACACACACACACGCGCACACACACACACACACACACACACACACACACACACACACACACACACACACATAACAAACACATACTAACACACACAAACAAAGCAAACACCCACTCACACAAACAAACACACACACACACACACATGTATACAAATACAATCTCTCTCTCACACCCTCTCTCCCTTTCTCTCTTCCCCCCCCCCCCCCCCCCCTCTCACTTTCTCTCTCTTTCTCTCACACACACATTTTCTCAACCAAGCAAACAAACAAAACCACATCACAAGCAAACCTGAACCCAAGAGCGTATTGCATGCGCATCTCACCTGAGAGTTTGAGAAGTCTGTGAGCGCGAGGACGGGTTTCTCCTCTGGGCGAGGTGTGGTCCTGAAGGGAACTGGCACCACCTGCTTCGCCTTGTCGAACAGGTAGTCGATCTTGGTCTGCCACTGCAGGAACGCGGCCAGCACGTCCTGAAAACACAGCGTCACAATACAGAGTCTTGCCCAAGGTTGGGAATTTGCCCTGAAATTGTAGGTAAAGTAAACTGTTACGCACGAAAGTTGCAGTTGTCAATGTATTCGTGGGTCTTTTTGTTTGTTCGTTCATGGGCTGAAACTCCCACGGCTTTTACGTGTATGACCGTTTTTACCCCGCCATTTAGGCAGCCATACGCCGCTTTCGGAGGAAGCATGCTGGGTATTTTCGTGTTTCTATAACCCACCGAACTCTGACATGGATTACAGGATCTTTTTCGTTGCGCACTTGGTCTTGTGCTTGCGTGTACACACGGGGGTGTTCGGACACCGAGGAGAGTCTGCACACAAAGTTGACTCTGAGAAATAAATCTCTCGCCGAACGTGGGGACGAACTCACGCTGACAGCGGCCAACTGGATACAAATCCAGCGCACTACCGACTGAGCTACATCCCCGCCCCTGTGGGTCTTTGTTTCTTGACCTTTAATTACTATTGATGTTGGTACCGGAGGGTACATAAGGACGTAGACCAACTGTTGCGGTGAGACTCTCCTCACTGCCAGGTTTCAATTAGTCCCAGCATGTACCTTAATCGGGAAAAACGAATTACGACTATCACGTGTTTGATCCAGTTATACACAGTGAGCCAACGGAAAGTGCAGAGTCTTAGGATAACAACGGTACCAACATCAAGAGTACTGGTTAGGAAACAAAGACGCACGTCACAGTTTACTTTACCTTCAATCATGCGACCAAGAGCCGCATCTTAAGTTCTAGCCCTGGGGAAGGTCACCTCAGATAAACAAACCAGCCAGCTATGGCCAAATAGCCGGGTAGACTGGACTCGACAGCCCTGTAAAGCCACCAGTCTAGGAGGAGAAGGACCACTCCGATATAAAAACACGCTGAAGCCGGATGAGCTGGGCCATGTATGGCGCATAACGACAGCTCAACGCATCAACGCTCATATGACAGACGACAATCCAGCCAAGCACACCAAAACACACGTAAGTTTAGACCGAATCAACGCTATCAATCAAAATACACGCACAAAAATTATCAATATGAACACTATGACTGCAGTGTGCAGTTAGTTCACCTATGTGTTTGACTAGTGTAATATCTTGTCAACCCAATTTCATGATCATGATAAACACAGATTTTTCTTCGCTCTTTTGTATTGACTGACAGCGAAGACCATTCCTGTTAATTGCGCTTTGTTCTGCCACTGCACGAACGCTGCCAGCACGTCCTGAAAATAACATCATCAGCAGTGTCCACGTCATCCATATGGTTAGGCCCAAAAAAAAAGGTCTGTTTACAGTAACATAGGGTGAAAAAATAGGGTCGGTAGGTCGGTTTTTTTTTTTTTTTCTTTTTTTTTTTTTTTTTTCTCCCCCCTCTATGATGTTTCACAGTTCATTTCTTCTCATCAATCCCTGTTTTTGCCCAACATAACTATAAACAGTACTTTGAGCTTACCTCCCTTCTGTCGTCTGCTGTTTGAGCGCAAACAGCTCTATTTTGGATGCGGGGTTGGTTTTTTTTCCAGACGATCCCAAAAAAAGATTAGGGTCGGGCCTAAAATCTAGGGTCGGTTGGGTTACCGTAAACAGACCTTTTTTTTTTTGCCTTAATATAAAGGCACATTCCTTCTTGTTTGTCATACCTTGATTTCGTTCTGGATGGCCATGGCGTCTGTCCTGTTGCCCTCCAGCTTGGAGCGGTCAAACGACATGTGTATTCTGGACAGCGTGTTGTCCATCCAGAACTCGGCCTCCTCTACCTCGTGGAAAAACTGGACATAGAACAAAGAGAATTTGTATTTGGAAGGAGTTGCATGGCGCTGACTCTTGGTCGTTGACTTTCAGGCCATTATCTGAAATATCTTAATTGTGTGTATTTATGTGAGCGTGCTTTTTACTTCGACTGTAAGGCGAATCTGAGGGACTAGAGAGAGAGTCCGGAGGAACAGAGAGGGACAGAGACAGATAAAGAGACAGAGAGAGAGAGAGAGAGAGAGAGAGAGAGAGAGAGAGAGAGAGAGAGAGAGAGAGAGAGAGAGTCGGAGTCGGAGTCGGAAATTTTATTTGTTAGGCCTCCGGCCCATAACAAGACTGGTGACACATAATACAAGCGAACAATGTTTAAAAGAAGCAACCTTATGGACCTGCATCTTGCAACTGTGCATTTTCCAGAGAATCAGTGCGAAATCGTATAGCTTTGTAAATATACGTTGCTAACTGTCTTACCACTTGGCCATTTGCAGAGGATAGTAATTGGAGAGAGAGAGAGAGAGAGAGACAGGCATGGGAATTGTCCGCCGAAAGGCAAATTTCCGCCGAATTTTTTTTATGTTCCGCCGAAAAAGCCAAAGTGTCCGCCGAAAAAATAAATGGGGGAGGCAAAAATGGTTCTAAAAACTTAATTTAATGGCAAACTTGGAGCTTAGATGACACCAAATTGCACCATTTGGGTTCTTTGGAGAAAAAATTCCGGGGGGGGGGGGCATGCCCCCGAACTCCCCTATCATGGCTAGGCGCTTCGCGCCGTCGACTTTGCCATTACTTACAAATTTTCAGCCTTTTTGACTAGTTTCAATTCCCATGCCTGGAGAGAGAGAGAGAGAGAGAGAGAGAGAGAGAGAGAGAGAGAGAGAGAGAGAGAGAGAGAGAGAGAGAATGAAAGAAATAATCAGAAAAAGGATTCCATGTTCCACCCCCGTGGCACAAACAAGACCTCGCCAAAGACATTCTGCCTAAATATGCATGTGGCGGATTACACCTAAACACGCACACACATGGGTAGCGCGACTCTTGTTGATGCTAGCTTTCCACTGGAAAGAAGCGACCCGAATTTCCCAGCAATGAGATAATAATGTCAATGAAGTGAAAATGTAAACTGACCTCATGATAGGAGGCAGCGTTTCTGAGATGGACCTCAGCACACTGCATCACCTGGGACATCCACTGCCAGTTGGTGCGCACCGCCTGCACGCATGTCTACACACACACCACAGTGTTAGTCATCAAAATGAAACAAGCATACACACACACACACACACACACACACACACACACACACACACACACACACACACACACACACACACACACACACACAGCATTGTTAGTCATACAGTTGAGGTCTTTGCAAAAGTTTGGTTACGATATGGTTCAGCAGCTCCCCTTGACAGTTTAACGTGACGTATCAGGGCAAAGACTGTCAATAAATCAATGTTCGATCCGTTTGCGTAACAAAGCCGCATCTGCATAGGTTTCGGTACCACGTCAAACGGATGTTGTAATATTGACCAAGGAGAGGGATGATCTTATTCCAGGTAAACGCCTGGCCATATCTAAGATGGCGAGCTGAAAAGGAGTGAGCCTTTAAAAAAAATGTGCTATAAACCTGAATAGCTTGTCATGCCTGATGCACCTCTGATGGATAGAGTGACTACAAAACAACCACATAAAATACTGTGCTTTATACTAGACTATCTTGCTATACTTTGAGGGGTAGAGTGAAGAAGAAGAACCACATAAAACAAGGCGTTGTGTACCTGACTGGCTCTGGCCATGCTCTCGTTGGACTGCGGGCTGGACGGTCCGTTCTGCTCCCTCTTGGCCTCTGCCGTGTGGACCAAATGAACAGCGCGCGAGTCGACCTCCATGGACAGGCCCTGGATACACACACCAACGCATGAGTTTTATTGTGATGCATGCACACGCACGCGCACACACACACACACACACACACATACAAACACACACACACACACGCGCACACAAACACATAAACACACACACACACACACAAACACACACACACACACACACACACACACACACAAACCATGCTATATACTAATGTATCTCTGTGAGAATGAGAATCACAAACGGCTGTTCTAAAGGAACCAGAGAACAAATCAATCAACCCTCACCTGAACCAGATCCTCCATCGCTGCAATCTGTGACACTGTGTCCAGACACTGCTGTCTCTTCTTGGACAGCGCCTGGAACAACACACGCATCATTGGTCATTTACAGTCACACGAAAAAATAATTTCATGGGCCGAAACTCCGAAGTTGACTCGTGTTTTTGAACGCGTGGGATGTTGGGTGTACGACCGTTTTCAACCCGCCATTTAGGCAGTCGGACGTCAATTTCGGGGGATGCATGCTTGGTAGGCTTATTTTTGTGTTTCGCTAACCCACCGAGTTCTGATATGGATTACACGATCTTTTCCGTGCGCACTTGGTCTTGTAAGGCACTAGCAGGTCTGCACATAAGTTGCCGTGGGGGTCGGAAAAATCGCCAACCTTAGCCCACCAAGCGAGGCCGCGATTGAACACTCGACCTTTCGCTTACTGAGGAGACCGGTGTAACACGAAATATTTACTCGACGAAAAATTGACTCCGGAGTACAAATTTCGTACGAAATTTGTACTCCGAGTACACCTGTTGTACGAGAAAAAAAATCCCCAAGGCATGAAAAAATTACTCCCTCCACGAAATTTCTACTCCCCATTTTTTTTTACTTCCAGTAAAAATCTTGTACGCAAAATTGGGATGCGGGCGAAGGGATAATGCCAATATCTGATCTCGCGCAAACGAATGTCGCGCTACCCCTCCCCCCGCCCCTTCCACACCGGGACTAACAGGGCACAAGGGAGTAAAAGTTTCGTACACCTGGCGTGGACAGTTAAATTGCTCCTGTTTGGGTGGAGTAATTTATTCGTTATTTATTCGTCAGGGGAGTAACATTTATGTACGAAATGTTTACACGGAACACATCTGTCGTGGGGAGTAATTTTCTCGTGTTATGGGGGGGGGGGGGGGGGGGGGGGGGAGTCATTTTTCGTAAAGGGAGTATAATTTTTGTACGAAAGTTTTACTCCGGAGTACAAATCTCGTGGGAGTAATTTTCTCGTGTTACACCGGCGTGTTATTAACTTGGCCATTGCCCCTGTCAGTTACGGAAATGCCAGAAAGTTTGTTTGTCAAAAAAGCCCTTGTAACAGAACCAGTGGTTGTTGTTGTTTTTGTTGTTGTTTTTTGTTTGTTTATTAAATGTCCCTATATACAACCGAAATCCGTCGCGATATAACCTTCGTCGTTGAAAACGACGTTAAACACCAAATAAAGTAAAAACAACCGAAATGCCTATCCGAGACCGATGCAGGTTTGTTACCTTTCCGAGTTTACATGATGGTCTCTGTTAAAAACTCGTTTCGTTTAGCTCTACCACAGTAAACATGCAAAAGGTTCTAAAAAGCCCATGTCTTTTCACACTTCGTGTTACTTCAAATTTTGTTAACAATCTTGATCTCCTTTAAAACGTTACAAATCTTGGCAGGGGATGGGGGCGGGGGGTGGGGGGGGGGGGGGGACGGCGTCCTGGAATAAAAACTAAATCAGAGTACCTGCACTGTAGTGTTTGTCACGAATTTCGTGAACGTCCACATACTTGATAAAAAAAACCACACACGCTCAATTACCTATACCAATGAGCAAATATATGCTATTGGGGGGGGGGGGGGGACATCTTTTCGTATACCCACGTTATTGTGGTTATTTATTGTCAAAAGGCCAAGAAAATATGTTCTTCTGTTGGCCCTTTTAGTGACTGCAAAATTGTAATAATCAATTTCAAGACAGCGTTTTCTAAAAAGATGCAAAACTGAGATAAGGCACACACAAAAATATGTTGGTTTAACGTAACGTGACCCCCCCCCCCCCCCCCCCAAAAAAAAAAGGGTCGGTAGGTAGGCTTTTTCTCCTTTTCTTTTTCTTTTTTTTTTCTCTTAAATTTAGTCGAGTTCGAAGGAGGTTACTACCCTTAGTCTCTGTATGGTTCGCAAAATGTGCCAAAATATTTTATTTTTTTTTAGAAATAAAAAAAAAAGTTTTAGGGTCGGCGGGAAAAAATAGGGTCGGTCGGGTTACCCTAAATCAACATTTTGTTGTTGATGGCCTTATACAAAATAGCTGAGTTTCGGAGTTCATGAAGGAGTACATGTACACACATGTTTTGCTGTATCCAGTTCAATCATAGGAAAGCCGCGACAAAAACGTCGGTAGGTAGGCTTTTTCTCCTTTTCTTTTTCTTTTTTTTCTCTTAGATTTAGTCGAGTTCGAAGGAGGTTATACTACCCTTAGTCTCTGTATGGTTCGCAAAATGTGCCAAAATATATTTTTTTTTTTTAGAAATAAAAAAAAAAGTTTTAGGGTCGGCGGGAAAAAATAGGGTCGGTCGAGTTACCCTAAATCAACATTTTGTTGTTGATGGCCTTATACAAAATAGCTGAGTTTCGGAGTTCATGAAGGAGTACATGTACACACATGTTTTGCTGTATCCAGTTCAATCATAGGAAAGCCGCGACAAAAACGCTTTACACTGACGAATCGTTTGATTTCCATACTACATGTCAGTTCTGTGCTTCAACTTCCTGTCTCTCCGATCAGAGAGAGCATGATTTCACAAGCACGAAGCAAGTACATGTAATATGAATTACTTACCGAAACGGAGTTGAAGTTGGTATCTAAATCTTTCTTCGCCTCCTCGGACAGTTTCTGAAAATCAAATCAGAAGAATGAGTAATGAAGTGATTTCCAGGAAGACATCTTACCAGCACATCTTTTCGAAATAAAATATATCTCTCCCCCCTCTCTTGCGCGCTCTCTCTCTCTCTCTCTCTCTCTCTCTCTCTCTCTCTCTCTCTCTCTCTCTCTCTCTCTCTCTCTCTCTCTCTCTCTCTCTCTCTCTCTCTCTCCCACTCTTGCTCTCTCTCTCTCTCTCTCCCTCGCTCTCTCTCTCTCTCTCTCTCCCTCTCTCTCTCGCTTTCTCCCCCTCTTTCTCTCTCTCTCCCTCTCTCTCGCTCTCTCTCCCCCCTCTCTCTCTCTCTCTGTCAAGAACACCAACCTCAGACGCCATGGTTTTGTCCATTTTGGAGCGGAAGCTACGGATGTCACCGGCCTTGTTTTTCTGTGCTTGGAGCGCCTCTAGAACTCCTTGTCGCCCTGTCCCGAACCCGTTGGCTTCCATTTCGCCCTGCAAAACATGGATAGTGGAGTTCAGTGTCATCGTCATCTCCTTCGTCCTTTGGGGCCTGGTAGCTTAGTTGGTAGAGCACTGGACTTGAGATCTGCGGGTCACAGGTTCGAATCCAGACAGGGGTCAACTCCATGTGCAGACTCAGAGACGGTATCCATGTTCCATCCCCGTGTCACTACTGTGGCATGTAAAAGACCTCGGTCATTCTGCCATACGTGCAGGTGGCTGATTACACCTAAACACACACACACACACACACACACACACACACACACACACACACACACACACACACACACACACACACACACACACCTGGGTAGCGCGACTCTGTTGCTGCTACTTTTCCACTGGGAGGAAGCGACCCGAATTCCCCAGCGATTAGGACATTAAAGTAATAACAATGAAAATTAAAAATTAAAATGTTGTCTTTGTCGTCATCAGCAGCAGTGGCGGCACAATCGTCAAGCAGTCGTAGTTCCCATGATAGATTCAGTCATAATCATCCTTCCTCTCCCCCGACGTCATCTCAAATCCTCCGCACATTCCTTTTTTCGTCACAATCATCAGCAGCAATTAAAATTGCATCAAGAAAGGATGAAAGAAATAAAGGTAGATAGCAAGAAAAAAAGAAGCAAACAAAAAACAAACTGTTGAACAAACAAGCAAGCAAGCGAATAAACATAAAGACCATCGACCAAAAATATGCACTGAAAACTGACAACGAATCGTGATAAGCTTGACAGTACCTGCCATCATATCGGCAAAGTTAATCAGTGTTTGTAGTTCAAATGTATTGGAACATTTCTTAGCAAGCGGTGGGACGGCGTGGATAATTGGGGACAAAGTCAATAACTGCAAAGCGATAACTGACACAATATGTGCACGTCAGTGGAACTGCAAAGAACGACTTCAAGTAATCACAAAATTGTTGTTTGATTCTAACATGGCCAGATGTTTCCAAACAGTTAAAAAAAATCTTTCAATGTAGCCCATATTTTTGTGACCAACGTGGTGGTTTTTTTAAATCTTTCAGGTTGATTCATCTTATCGTAATTATTATCGTATCTCATCGTAATTATCCGTTGTGGTATCCATTGTAAGTTGTTTCATCATTGATATCAGATTGAACCACAAACATACAGGCACATGACACACAAAATAAAAGTGGGATTTGATGGATACGATTGATCGTATAAAGTGTCGACATCAGAAGAACAACAATTAGTGTTACGTGCATTAAACAGGGTGAGATTGAGAGAGAGAGAGAGAGAGAGAGAGAGAGAGAGAGAGAGAGAGAGAGAGAGAGAGAGAGAGAGAGAGAGAGAGAGAGAGAGATTGATTGATTGATTGATTAAACTTTATTACAGAAGGATGGAGATTTTAGGCGTTGCCTAGTCTTACAATCTGTCCTTGCTAACTAACATGAATACAAAACAGACATGAAAACATTATAAGAGCAAAAGAGGTTGACGGCAAAAAAAAATCGTACATATGATAATAAATGGCAGAGAGAGAGAGAGAGAGAGAGAGAGAGAGAGAGAGAGAGAGAGAGAGAGAGAGAGGGGGAAAGAGAGAGAGAGAGAACGAGTGAGATAGGGAGAAGGAGAGAGAGAGCTAGGGAGAGAGAAAGAAAGTGAGATGGAGGCAAGAAAGAAGAAGGGGAGCAGAAAGGGGGTGGGGGATGACATAGACAATCAGCAATTCCTTTAAACGAGGTTCAAAACCCATGCCATTATCGATGTACACAAATCTACGACACTTCAAGCAACACCTGAGCGTTATATCTACTTTGACATCATATAAGTCACACACAACACAACCCGTTTGTCCAATCAAATGAACAAGAAAGTTACAAAGGCCCTGGCAAAGCAAGGCGAATAAAATTGCTAAGTTGAATTTCCACGAGTTATACGCCATAGAGAAAAAAATTTAAACTACAACCGCTTCCAAGAAAAATCCATACACTAAACTAAAAATCAATTCTTTCTTACTTTGACAAACACGCGGCAACAGCTTAACGTGACGACCAAACAATCAGTTCTCTTAAATGTATACACGTGTACACGTAGAGACGTCGATGCGATGAATCACCGTATTTCCACCTGTACAAAACGGCCGTAAAAATCAATCTGTTCTTTTGATTGTCAATCTGTTTCACAGATGTTCACAACAGGGTGTCCACCAATTTGATGCATTAAATCAGTCGGCGGCCTTGGCAGCAACAATATGACCCACAGACGGTGGAAACATGCAGGATAAGGTAAAAACAGGATGTTACGTAGCTTGAAAGGGTCGCACTCGTACGCTGCCACACACCAGCATTCAACAGATCTGCCTCCAAATGCAAACTGTTCATGTGGGGTTTTATTTCAAAGGTTTCAAATTCCTGCTTCTGGGCTGTGGTGATAGTATGCCTTTATTGAATCGGGTGTATGAAAACTACTTTTTTCCGAGGAAAAGCATGCGACTTAATCAAAAAGGTCATGAGACGAAAAACCGAGGTCCCTTCGTGTACACTATATTGGGGTGTGCACGTTAAAGATCCCACGATTGACAAAAGGGTCTTTCCTGGCAAAATTGTATAGGCATAGATAAAAATGTCCATCAAATACCCGTGTGACTTGGAATAAAGGCCGCGAAAGGTGAACATTCGCCTAACAGGCTTGAGGTTTGCTGGTCGATGTGAATGCGTGATATATTGTGTAAAAAATTCCATCTCACACGGCATAAAGCGCTTTGAACTTCGGATAAGGCGCTATATAAATAAAGAGAATAAAAAAAAAATTAAAAAAAATTATGATACCGATACTTGCCCAGCCTGGCGGTGGCCTTACGATTAATTTTCCATTGTTGACATGTTGGAGTCATCTTCTTCTTCTTCTTCTTCTGCGTTCGTGGACTGAAACTCCCACGTACACTCGTGTTTTTGCACGAGTGGAATTTTACGTGTATGGCCGTTTTTACCCCGCCATTAAGGCAGCCATACGCCGCTTTCGGAGGAAGCATGCTGGGTATTTTCGTGTTTCTATAACCCACCGAACTCTGACATGGATTACAGGATCTTTTCCGTGCGCACTTGATCTTGTGCTTGCGTGTACACACGAAGGGGGATAAGCCACTAGCAGGTCTGCACATAAGTTGACCTGGGAGATCGGAAAAATCTCCACACTTAACCCACCAGGCGGCAGCGACCGGGATTCGAACCCTCGACCTTCCGATTAAGAGGCCGACGTCTTACCACCACGCCACAGCGCCCGTCGGAGTCATCGATACAAACGTCGTTCTCGAAATTCTTTGTCACTTCCTCGGGAGACATGCAGTCTCCTTGTAAAATGAACAATAGCAATAACAAAACCTGTACTGCCCATTTAAATGAAAATGTCGAGATGGAAAATTATCTTCGACACAGAATCAAAACAAGTCGCGTTAGGCGAAATAACAACATTTAGTCAAGCTGTCGAACTCACAGAATGAAACTCGAACGCACTGCTTTTTTCACCAAGACCGCATACTCGTAGTTTCGTCAGTCCACCGCTCGTGGCAAAGGCAGTGAAATCGACAAGACAGAATAGTGCAGTAATGGTCGCGCTGAGCAGGATAACACGCTTTTCTGCATCTCTATTCTTTTTAGCGTACTGAGTTTGTTTTTAATCCAAACATATAATATATATATGTTTTTGGAATCGGGGACCGACAAGGAATAAGATGAAATTGTTTCGAAATCGATTTCGGACAATTAATTTTAATCATAATTTTCATATTTTTAATTTTCAGAGCTTGTTTGTAATCCAAATATAAGATATGTATATGTTTTTTGAATCAGAAAATGACGAAGAATAAGATGAAATTGTTTTTGGATCGTTTAAAAAAAGAATGTAATGACAAGTTTCCGATTTTTAATGACCAAGTTCATTAATTATTTTTTAAGCCACCAAGCTGGATCGCAATACCAAAGTCCGGCCTTCGTCGAAGACTGCTTTGCCAAAATTTCAATCAATTTGATTGAAAAATGAGGGTGTGACAGTACCGCCTCAACTTTTACAAAAAAGCCGGATATGACGTCATCAAAGGTATTTATCAAAAAAATTAAAAAAACGTCCGGGGATATCATTCCCAGGAACTCTCATGTCAAATTTCATAAAGATCGGTCCAGTAGTTTAGTCTGAATCGCTCTACACACACACACACACACACACACACACACACACACACACACACACACACACACATACACACACACAGACACACACACACACACACAGACACACACACACACACACATACACCACGACCCTCGTCTCGATTCCCCCTCTATGTTAAAACATTTAGTCAAAACTTGACTAAACGTAAAAACAAGAAAGGTTAGTTATTTGGACGTTTAATTTTTCACCCAAACAAGTTTGCAAGTTTGTCAACAATCAAACTTTCCAATAACTGAGCTTTCTTCAGCTGGATTTTGGAAGATTAGCAGTCCATGTGTTGCTGAATGTCCTCGACACGTCTAAACCTGCCTGTGATAACACCTTAAGCTAAGTTCACAAACCTCTGTTGCGAATACGACCCCTTAATGGGTTATTTTCCAAATGACTCATATTCTTGTAGATATAACAGACTCGGCGAGGCGCTATATTGAGTGAGAGACATGCCCATTGAAATCCTATGTTTGACTTTGAAAAGAGTCCTGTCGGGAACTCGTCGACACAGGATGGTCTGTTGATCCACTCCATATAAGGCTTTGATCGACTGCGTTAAAATGATCATTATAAGGCCACTAGGTGTTGTCAATAAAACACATTCCGGGTACTGTAGACCGCGTCATGAAGCCATGACAAGCTGGTCGTTATCACATATCGAACAAAGTCCATCTAGATAAAACTTTATATACCAAAATAAATCAATACATTAAATATATAAATAAATGAATACAAAAAAATTAAGAAATGAATAAATAAATGAAACAAACAAACGAATAAATAAAATTAAAAAATTAAAAATAAATAAGTAAATACATAAGTTACTTAATTTTTTTTTAATTGACTTTTTAAAGTAAATGTGTTGGACTTGAACAGTTAATTAATTTAATTTACTTAATAAGGTAAAAGACATAAAATTAAATGAAATCCTGATCAGTAGATGTTGGACTCACCTGTTGTTGAAATAACCATTCCATGCATTTCTTCACCTCGTTCCGTGCCATTTTTCTCTGCAAACAAGACATCACAAAACTGTTAGCGTCAATGCCATAAATGCACCCTGTGATTTAACAAAACCAAGTCAAGGTCAACGGTTAAAAACGTTTGTTTTGATTGACCACAAAACCGTCAAGGCCAACACTAAAAATGTTATTCCTGAAATCATTAAAAAAATATCAAGGTTAAAACCCATTGACCCCGGGTAAGAAGGTCAGTGTCTGGACAGGCAGCTGTGTTCAGATTGCAAGTACCGGTCATTGACCCAGGTCTCAAGGCCAACCAGCTTTTACAATGCATCTGCCTTACAGAATTGTCAATGCTTAAAACTTCATAAGAAAAACTGCTATCGTCGAAAAACTTTACTTTTCAATTCATTGCAAAGCTGTCAAGGTCAACGTTTTAAACTATATTATAAACTGACAAGGTCAACGTTATACACTATAATATAAACTGTCATGGTCAACTTTATACACTATAACATAAACTGTCAAGGTCAACGTTAACAGCAGACTACTTTTATGAAACACAAATTGTCATTGTCTGCATCTAAAACGGTACTCTTTTCAAGTTGAAAAAAAACTACACCTTTTCATTTAACTCAAAATTGTCCGGGTCAAGGTCAAAATGTGTGCTTTGATTCATCACAAAACAAAGCTTCCAAGGACAACAATAAAATCCTTCATCACAATTGTCAAGGTCAATGCTAATTGCAATCCATTTGTGATTCGGACAACACTAGGCTACCCCCCCCCCCCCCTTCACTCCTCCTCACCCCCCATGTCAATCCCTACTCATCCCTTCACATTCCTCCTGACCAAATTGTCCCCCCCCCCCCCCCAATGTACACACTGTCAAACAGGTTGGGAAACTCAGTAAGTATTTTGATCGCGTTTGAAAAATATATTTCTCCGGTTTGAAGTGGGTGCGAACGTTTCTTGGACAAGTGATACTCAGTTGATGAAAAGGTGTGTGTGTGTATCTTACAGGGAGGGTAACAAAATGTGGATTTCTACCTACGAATTTGTGTGTGTGTGTGTGTTTGGTTTTGTCTTTATGGATGTTTTTAAAATGTTCAGGGCTGACACACAGAGATAGGAACACACACACACACACACACACACACACACACACACACACACACACACACTTTTTATCCAAGTGCGCAAGAGAGGGGTTAAATGCTCTTTTTTTTTTTCATTCTGCCTTTCTTCACATATTATTAAGCTTACGTGTGCACAATTATATGCAAACCGCATTTTGTCAATCTATCCGTCCGTCTAGACTATTTGTACACGGCTCGGAATTTGTTTTTGCAATTTCAGCACTTTCAACAAAGCCAGCCCAATTTCTTCGTCAACACACACATTTCTTGACAAACAGAATTTCAAAAGCCGCGAAGAAAACACGGTAATACGACACCGTCGGAATAAGTTGAAACAGCCAAAAGCAGTAGGTGTCATGTACCGAACACACCCATCATTTGTTGTGAAACATATCTTTGCAGCAGGGTGGCAAGTACAGTTCTGGTAGAACGAGTTTAGGAAAGTTTGCTTTCAACAAACACAGCACTAGCCACTGCGCACACGTGTCATAAACCAGGTCTCGGCTGCTGCATATTCAATCCCTACTCGCTATCGGTGTTTACTTACTGCAGATGATTAGTCGTGTGCTTGAGCTGCTTGGCCGGTTGCTTGCTTGCTTGCTTGCTTGATTGATTGATTGGTTGATTGACGGGCGCTGTGGCGGGGTGGTAAGACGTCGGCCTCTTAATCAGAAGGTCGAGGGTTCGAATCCCGGCCGCGGCCGCCTGGTGGGTTAAGTGTGGAGATTTTTCCGATCTCCCAGGTCAACTTATGTGCAGACCTGCTAGTGGCTTATCCCCCTTCGTGTGTACACGCAAGCACAAGACCAAGTGCGCACGAAAAAGATCCTGTAATCCATGTCAGAGTTCGGTGGGTTATAGAAACACGAAAATACCCAGCATGCTTCCCCCGAAAGCGGCGTATGGCTGCCTAAATGGCGGGGTAAAAACGGTCATACACGTAAAATTTCATTCCTGCAAAAACACGAGTGCACGTAGGAGTTTCAGCCCACGAACGCAGAAGAAGAAGAAGATTGGTTGATTACTTAGTTGATGACCTTAGCTGATGACCTTAGTTGATGACCTTAGTAAACGAATGAAAGAACCCCGAAACAGATAGACTGCTAAAGATCCAAAATCCAGAATAAAAAATTAAAAACTAAAAAACACGAAAGGTTAGTTTATTGGGCGTTTAATTTTAGACAAAACGAAACGTGCTTGGTTGGTTGGTTGAATGACGTCTCATGTTGATATCTATTTTGTCGACATGTCTGTTATCATTTGCTACCAGTCACCAAATTATAAATAACTCATAGTAATACGTTGTTTGGTTTCCATATCGTATGACTACATAAAATGTCCCATTTTTTCTGGAATATTGTATTAACTTGCTGTTTAAGCATCTCTCTCTCTCTCTCTCTCTCTCTCTCTCTCTCTCTCTCTCTCTCTCTCTCTCTCTCTCTCTTTCTCTCTCTCTCTCTCTCTGTCTCTCTCTCTCTCTCTCTCTGTCTCTCTCTCGCTTTCGATTTGTATGTTGCTTACTTTGTCATTTTGTTGTTTATGGTTATTTGCTTGTTTGCTTACTTGTCGATTGTTTCCTGGTTCGTTCGTTTACTTTGTTTATTTGTCATGTTGCTTTACTTGTTTATCATTTATTAGACATTCGTATTAGAAGTAAGGACCGGTTGTAAGAAAAGGCGTCGCCTTAAACCTCTATCCTTGAAAAATAAAGTTCCATCATCATCATCTCTCTCTCTCTCTCTCTCTCTCTCTCTCTCTCTCTCTCTCTCTCTCTCTCTCTCTCTCTCTCTCTCTCTCTCTCTCTCTCTATTTTTTTTAATTTTAATTTTTTTTTTAATTTTTATATATAACTTATTCAGCCACAAATATAAACATATTCTACATACATAAAAAGCAAATAAGCCTACAAAACCGCTCCAGTCCAACCACATTCCGCGTACACAATCATTACTTCCATCCCCATTTTGAAATATCGCAACAACAGACTTCCAGATATATAACACGATCATATGTGTTCTCTGTTTGCATGTTTGTCCAGTGTCTTGTCCCCACATAAAGCATATTAACTCTACCTGTCCCAAGACTGATAGGCCAAATGGTTCTAAGAGGACGTTAAAACTAATTATCACCATCATCTCTCTCTCTCTCTCTCTCTCTCTCTCTCTCTCTCTCTCTCTCTCTCTCTTTCTCTCTCTCTCTCTGTCTTTTTTCTTCTCTCTCTCTCTCACCCTCTCTCTCTCCCTCTCTCTCTCTCACCCTCTCTCTCTCTCTCTCTCTCTCTCTCTCTCTCTCTCTCTCTCTCTCTCTCTCTCTCTCTCCCTCTCTCTCTCCATTCCTAACGTCAGGTGGTACTACAACAATGTTTATGCAACAGCTTTGTGTTGAACGAGTCAACTGTCGAGTTCAAACAAAGCGTGTATACAGAACAGTCTTTCACTCCCTGTGACTGAAAAGGGAGACAATTCAGTGACAACTAATCAATGTAAACATGTCATTATTCTCTCTGTGTGGGGAAGGTACACAACATTTTAAAAGGATCATTATGTTTATGGCCTGCAGTTGCCATGTTAAACGTGTGTCGACCAAACAACATAGACTGCTGCGAAAACTAAACTTGAAAATAAGCGTTTTAGATAGCTAGTGCATTGAGTCTTCTTTCTGGGTCCGCACTTTTTGTGTCTGTGGATAATAGATAAAATAACACTTTCTTTCTTTCTTTATTTGGTGTTTAACGTCGTTTTCAACCACGATGGTTATATCGCGACGAGGGAAAGGGGGGAGATGGGATAGGGGAAAGGGGGGAGATGGGATAGAGCCACTTGTTAAGTGTTTCTTGTTCACAAAAGCACTAATCAAAAAAATGCTCCAGGGGCTTGCAACGTAGTACAATATATGACCTTACTGGGAGAATGCAAGTTTCCAGTACAAAGGACTAAACATTTCTTACATACTGCTTGACTAAAATCTTTACAAACATTGACTATATTCTATACAAGAAACACTTAACAAGGGTAAAAGGAGTAACAGAATCCGTTAGTCGCCTCTTACGACATGCGGGGTGCAGAGAAATAAGGATGTGGAAAAGAAGACTTTTGGTAAGTGAAATAAAGATGATGGATCCAGTCAGATAGAAATAAGACAACAAGAAAAGAATTGGAAATCTGCAGGGAATAGTAGGGAGAGTTTTCTTGGAAGGAAATATAGGTGAAAGGACTGGTAAGGCAGAAATAAGACAAAAGAAGAGAAGTAAAGGGGTGGAAACACTCCCGCCGCGTGAAGGCGACCCCATGGGAGCATAAAATAACACAAATGCGGAGGGGAGCAAAAAAACGTAATCAAACACAGAAAGGGAAATAATATAATGAGCTCAGGTAGTGAAGGTAAATAAAAGAAGATACATAACAAGAGAGCCCTTCACAACAAAAAATACTACAGTTAGCACTGAAATTCGCTTACAAGTGACTGGTAGGTATACTCTAGTGGTTATGGCGTCGGCCCTCTGTGTGGAAGTTTTGGGGTTCGAATCCCGGTCGCGCCTGGTGGGTTAAGGGTGGAGATTTTTCCGAATTCCGTGGTCAACATAATCTGCAGACCTGCTAGTGCCTTATCCCCCTTCGTGTGTACACACAAGAACAAGAACAAGTACGCACGTAAACGATCCTGTTATTCATGCCAGAGTTCGGTGGGTTATAGAAACACGAAAACACACAGCATGTTTCAACAGAAATCGGAGTATGACTGCATAAATGGCAGGGCAAAACGGGCATACGCGTAAAACCATCTGAGTCGCAGCCCAAGAACGCAGAAGAAGAAGAAGAAGTTTACAATTAGGGAGGTCTTTTGATTTTTTAACGAATACAAACGCCGATAGGTCTAAAATAGAATAGTATAAGATCATAAAAGTTAAATAAGAGACGACAAAGGATCTTTTGCGTGTGCAATGAAATCGAACACCGACAAAGATAAGATATTATAATACAAAATCAGAAACGGTAAGACATTGTAAACGATTTCAGAGAAGATAAAATAATGGAGTCCTTCATATATCAATTGCAATGAAAACGCTGCAGCCGGTCGCTGAAAGTTCGCCTGTAAGTGCTCTCTCGTGTTTGTAATGAAAACGAACACCGACGGAGGATAGATATATGTCAATATAAGATCAGAAAAGGTAAGATACGGTAAATAACAGATGTGATACGATAGTTCAGTCCTTCAATTCAGTTTACAACGGAAACACAACAGTCCGCGCTGAAACTAGCTTACAAGTGGGGGACCTCTCTCGTGTGTGTAATGGCATCGCACAACGACCGAGATAAGATATTATATAATATCAAGGAAACAATTTTTTTTTATTTGGAAAAGGTATTCTAATGTCAAAAACAGATGGTAAAAGTATCGAGTATTCAATTCGCAATGAAAACGCAACAGCCAGTTCTGAAAAACTGCCTACGCGCGAGTACGGTATTTCTCTCGTGTGCGTAATGAAAACGCTTCAGCGCGTGAGGGTCAAGTGCAGAGCAAAGTGAAATGTCACAGTGCAAGATGACAGTCATAATGAGCTGTGACCCCTGACCTTCACCGCTTGTTTGTTTCCGCTCGCTGAAGATGTCGTCTGCTTGCATTCTAGGTCAGCTGTACTGAGTTTTAACGCTTTTTCTGTTGCATGCAAGGTGTTCTGAAACGCCGCTAAGTTGGATTAACACCGTTTCTGTTTTACCTAAACGCGAAAAATCCCGTCTGAAACCACCACAATTTAGAAAGCAGTAAATGTTTATGGATGACTAACACCGTTTCTGTTTTAACTGAATGCGAAAAATGTCGTCTAAAACCACCACAATTTCGAAAGCAGTAAATGTTTATGGATGATTAACACCGGCCGTTGTTGTTTTTTACCTAAGGCTAAACGCGAAAAATGCCGTCTAAAACCACCACAATTTAGAAAGTAGTAAATGTTTATCTAATAAATATCCAAACATCCAAAAACGTATTAAATGATAATAAATGTCTACATGACTGTGTAAAATATATGTAGTATTATTATGGGGAGCTTATATAGCGCGAACCACAACTGTGCTCTCCGCGCTTTACATATTAATTTCTGCCGTTTGAAATGGAATTTTTTTTACAGACAGACAGACAAACAGACATTTTTTACACACAATATATAACGCATTCACATCGACCAGCAAACTTCAAGCCTATTAGGCGAACATTCACCTTTCACGGCCTATTATTCCAAGTCAAACGGGTATTTGGTGGATATTTTTATCTATGCCTATACAATTTTGCCAGGAAAGACCCTTTTGTCAATCGTGGGATCTTTAACGTGCACACCCCAATGTAGTGTACACGAAGGGACCTCGGTTTTTCGTCTCATCCGAAAGACTAGCACTTGAACCCACCACCTAGGTTAGGAAAAGGGGGAGAAAATTGCGGCCTGACCCAGGGTCGAACACGCAACCTCTCGCTTCCGAGCGCAAGTGCGTTACCACTCGGCCACCCAGTAGTAGGGATTCCGTTGAATTAAAGGCATAGTAAGCCTCCCGTAAACCATCACACATATGATAACGAGCGTTAACTGGACAGCCATTTTGTTTCTCGTGCAAAACGCCGAATATCGACATAACATTACAGGGCCCAGTGACCTCGATCGCCCCCCACGTGTCAGCCGGTGTAGTGTACACATTTTTCTTTCTTTTTTTTTAATCTCAGCCAGTGTTCAAATACCCCCCGAGGGTTAGGGGGAGTCCCATATTGGTTGGGACGAGAAAGAATTTACCCGATGCTCCCCAGCATGTCGTAAGAGGCGACTAACGGGTTCTGTTTCTCCTTTTACCCTTGTCAGAAACCCTTGTTAAGTGTTTCTTGTATAGAATATAGTCAATTTTTGTAAAGATTTTAGTCAAGCAGTATGTAAGAAATGGTTCAACACTCATGGCTGGTCCAAATGGTATTCCCCCTTTAACACAGGCACCACTGTAAATACGAAAATACCGGCGTTTCAAATACTTTGCAGACGGGCGCGGTGGCCTAGTGGATAAGATATCGGCCTCCTAATCGGAAGGTCGATGTCAAATCCCGGCCGCGGCAACCGTATCGGTTAAGGAAGTCGATTTTTCCTATCTCCCACTAATGTGCAGACCTGCTAGTGCCTTATCCCCCTTCGTGTGTACACGCAAGCACAAGACCAACTGCGCACGGAAAAGATCCTGTAATCCATGTCAGAATTCGGTAGGTTGTAGAAACACGAAAATACCCAGCATGCTTCCCCCGAAAACGGCGTATGCCGCTGCCAAACGGCGGGGTAAAAACGGCCATACACGTAAAAGCCGTGGGAGTTTAAGCCCATGAACGAACAAACAAACAAACAAATATTTTGCAATACATGTATCCCAAACAAAACATGTTTCCGTACCCCTTCTTTTATCAAAACACAGCTTGGGCCGTTGTTGATTTTAACCAACCAATTTTCTTGTGCAACAATTTAAACTGGCTTCGCGTGCGATTATTCACTGGCATAGTTAATTCACTTACAAGCCGTAAATTCTCATTGCTTTTAATGTTGAGTTAAGGTACAGTCTTAAACACAATGTCAAAGAGGTTTTATGAGAGACATTTTCAAAAGGTGTGTCTGTGCATAGTTTTGGTTTCGTAAACTCCGGGTTCTGCCCACAGCCCTCTTTTGATTGGATTATTCTCAACTCCCTAGCTGTTAATGTTTTCAGTTTTAAAACATGCCTTGGCATTACTGATGTCAACTTTTTTTGTATTTTAATAACATCTGATGAAATATATCCATCTAGATCAGGCTTAGACTCAGAAAGACTTGTATTTCGGCAACAGCACGATGACTGAAGATATGCGGTTCGTAAGTGCAGTGTCACGAGATTTTGTCGAAATAATTCGATGCTAACCCTGCAGACTTATGTTTTGGAACATTTAAAACACATGATTTTGTGTTTGTTTCAGCTCCCTTTTAAGACACCCCACCCCCACCCCCAATGTAAGGCCTCTTCCCTTTAAAGGCTTGCTTTTGTAGACTTTCTGTTCATACCTTCTGTAAACATAACCTCCTTTTAAGACTCCCTCCTTTTTAAGACCTGAACTTCTCAGATTTTTGGAGGTCTTAAAAATGGGGTCCAGTGATTCATGTTGCTTCGGTGGTTGGCCGCAACGAATTCCGCAGTGATCAATACCAAATCAGTACCTGGCGAGCGTTGGTTGGTCAGTATTGCAATTGATCAGCAATAATGCATTGGAATAAAAATGAATAAAGTAAAATAAAACAAAACAAAGCAGAGTAAAGAAACAATGAAATAAAAAAAATAAAAAAATACAGCGCTGACAGGAATCGAACCTACGATCTGCCGAATGAAAACGCTGTATGCTAACCGTTGCGCTACAGAGACATTCTTACTCCGGAGTAAAAATTTCGTACGAAAATGTTACTCCCTTTACGAAAAAAGCACTCCCCCATTACACGAGAAAATGACTCCCCACGACAGGTGAGTTCCGAGTAAACATTTCGTACACAAATGTTACTCCCCTGACGAATAAAAAAACCCGAATAAATTACTTCACCCTAACAGAGCAACTTAACTTCCCATGCCAGGTGTACGGAATTTTTACTCCCTTGTCCCCTGTTAGTCTTGGTGGTGGAAGGGGTGGAGGGAGGGTAGCGCGACATTCGTTTGCGCGAGATCACATACTGGCATTATCCCTTCGCCCGCATCCAATTTTCGCGCACGAGATTTTTACTGGAAGTAAAAACAAGTCGCGTAAGGCGAAAATACAACATTTAGTCAAGTAGCTGTCGAACTCACAGAATGAAACTGAACGCAATGCAACGCAGCAAGACCGTATACTCGTAGCATCGTCAGTCCACCGCTCACGGCATAGGCAGTGAAATTGACAAGAAGAGCGGGGTAGTAGTTGCGCTGGGAAGGATAGCACGCTTTTCTGTACCTCTCTTCGTTTTAACTTTCTGAGCGTGTTTTTAATCCAAACATATCATATCTATATGTTTTTGGAATCAGGAACCGACAAGGAATAAGATGAAAGTGTTTTTAAATTGATTTCGAAAATTTAATTTTGATAATAATTTTTATATATTTAATTTTCAGAGCTTGTTGCTAATCCAAATATAACATATTTATATGTTTTTGGAATCAGCAAATGATGGAGAATAAGATGAACGTAAATTTGGATCGTTTTATAAAAAAAATTTTTTTTTTACAATTTTCAGATTTTTAATGACCAAAGTCATTAATTAATTTTTAAGCCACCACGCTCAAATGCAATACCGAAGTCCGGGCTTCGTCGAACATTACTTGACCAAAATTTCAACCAGTTTGGTTGAAAAATGAGGGGTGACAGTGCCGCCTCAACTTTTACGAAAAGCCGGATATGACGTCATCAAAGACATTTATCAAAAAAATGAAAAAAATGTCTGAGGATATCATACCCAGGAACTCTCATGTCAAATTTCATAAAGATCGGTTCAGTAGTTTGGTCTGAATCGCTCTACACGCACGCACACACACACACACACACACACACACACACGCGCACAGACACACACACATACACCACGACCCTCGTCTCGATGTTAAAACATTTAGTCATAACTTGACTACATGTAAAAAATGGGGAGTAAAAATTTCGTGGAGGGAGTAATTTTTTCGTGCCTTAGGGAGTTCTTTTCTCGTACAAAAAATTTACTCGGAGTAAGAATTTCGTACGAAATTTTTACTCCAGAGTAAATTTTTGGTGGAGTACACGGCAGCCCGTACACCGACGTCAAGAGCTCAAACGCCATCTTACACGCTTGCTCCTGGAAAAAAACCACAATAAAAAACACACAAAAATAAAAATTGGACTTCATATACAAATAGAAAACAAAAACTTACAAACGAAAGGTCTTCTTCATCAAATAAAAATAGAAGAATAAAAGTAAAAAGAAGAGAAAACTAACGTGAAAAGAACAAATAAATTGTTTTACACACCAAAAATTCAACAAGCAGAACACAAAATCAGGACAGCTATGACATATTGTCCTGTGAGAGTTATTAGAAAAAGGTGTATCATCTGGATAAGTGCAAGTATTCATAAAAGAAGGGGTGCCATCTGGTGAATGTTGTTGTCTCAAAACACCTGGGAAGTACTTCAAACATCTTACATTATTGCACTCCATATATATCAACCTGAATTTTTTTTTTAAATGTGCTTTCTCACTGAAAGTTTTTGAAATGCGATGATCTCTCGAAGTAAGGAATTTAACCAGAGCTCAACAAGTCTTCATTTACATGTCACGCAAGAGTTATTTCCCTTGAGTTGCTTTTCCAATGCATGTGCTTTTAATCTAACGCCATAAGAGAGCTGGCTGTACATATAAGAACAACAGTGATCCAGATTTGAACTCTACTCTTCCTTAACTGATAATTTCATTTAGAACAATAGTACATGCAGAATACCACCTCCGATGCAAAAAGTAGCTGATGCTTGTTTTCAGTGCCCCCCTTCCCTATCTTTTTAAGACCCCCACCCCTATTTAATACTTTCACCTTTTTAAGACCTTTACTTGTCAGGTTTTCTATTCATAGCTTTGTAAATTTAACTCAACTGCCTGCGCTTCACGGTCTGCATAGCTCACTTACACAGGTAGGTGTATAAGCATATATATCAATTCCACTGTGTAATCATTTCCATTTCTTTATGTTCGGATAGATCAATCAGTAATCTATCCTCTCAGAAATACCAAAGTTCTTCTGTTTCGGTAACCTCACCATAGAGCAAGGACCACAGGATCTTTGGCCTTTTCTAACACTACACTCATACTAGTAAAATGTTTATCAACTTCGAGAGAGGTGCTAAAAATCTTCATCAACGGGAACAAGCCTTAAACATTATAAACTGATAATTATCAAAGCTCTTATCCTAGAATATTTTACAAAACTGTCTTCTGTAAGATTTCTGAAAATATTAAAGTGATAAGTTTGGGTGCCTGATCAGGATTTTCAGTTTATATGCCTCTAGCTGTCATTCATAAAGGGAAAGAACTCTTTCAGTCTTACATTTTGCAAGTGAAAACTAGCACTGAAACTTATTGAAAACCCAGAGGGAAAACTTTTCCCTGCACACAACCTGATAAAAGAAATGACATTTTAAGGATAAATATTCAGTTCGTTTTTACGACAGAAGAAATTTTGCACAAGCATTCAAGAATTTTCTCAACTAAACAAAATACAATTATGAACAATAGAAAGTGTTAATATTGGTCTCAGGATACTGGTTCATTTTCTATTTAGTATGAAGAGAAAAAGGAGTCTTGAGTTTTACTCAGCATCTCCCTTAATCATGTAAAGTAACTAAGAGGCATTTCACAAACAGGTTACAGTGGGACCCCCTTCAAAGACCTCCAAAAACTGATCTGAGAAAATCAGGTCTTAACAAGGAGGGAGTCTTTAAATGGAGGTAAATTAACAGACGTTATGAACAGAGAGTCTGAAAAAATCAGGTCTTAAAAAGGAGGGACGTCTGAAATTGGGGGAGGGGAGTCTTAAAAGGGGGGTTTCTCTGTTGTTTTTCATTAAACTGAGATGCTGTCCTTCCGATGTACGCACTCATGTTTACCACCTGAGATCTGTGCAGGCTTTTACGTGGATTCCTTCCCTTGGACACATACCCAGGGGTGGGAACTTAGGTCAGAAGCGCAAAAAAGCACCGTCCGATTGTCTGACAGACAATCAGCAAAATTAATTCTTTGAAAATTGCTAGCTCTTTACGTAGGGCACCTAGGATGTTCCCGTTCGGTGAGCGTTCAAATGGAAGGGTGTGTGTACTGTGTGTAAAAGCCTGACAGTATCTCATATCATAACTGAGGATGCATTACGTGACAAATCGCCAAAAAAAGAAAAGAAAAAAACCTTGAGAGGTCGGTAGAACTCCGTGCATAGCACGCCAAGCGGGGTAAGCGGAGGTCGAACTGACCTAATTCACACCGTGGCAACGACTGCCGTGAGTATTGTATCTCACAAAATATAAGTTTCCTAATTAGTTCGATATTGACAGATGTCCGCATAGCTCAGTGGATAGGACTGCGGCGCGGTTTCTGAAGTCGCTGGTTCGAGCCCCGCAATGTCATAATTTTTTAGTGTATTTTTATGAATCATGCGCGCTTTTCCTGTTCAGTTTATAAAACACAGTATACTATTCTTTTTTTTTTCTTTTTTTTTTTGTTTGGGGGGGGGGGTGGTGCTCATTAATATAAATAAATCGCACACACACACACACACACACACACACACACACAGAGGCACCACTGTTTATACCGTTTTTAAATACTATGCAACGCATGTAACCTAAACAAAATTAATTTCCGTACCCCTTCTTTTATTAACACACAGCTTCGGCCCTTGATCATATGAAAACAAGTGTCTACCAAACGATAAATTCTTCCCCGTGCATATCAAACCGTTTTCCTCGTGCATATCAAACCGTGTGATGGACTGACCTTAATCATTCACTGAAGCAAACCAACACTGACGAGACCCTTCGAAGTTGCAAAAAAACAGCTTGGGGACAAAGCAAAGGCACAAGACACCGGTTTGAAGAAATAAAAATCACCACTGTCTTTACCCCCCATATAATGTTCAAGAAAAGGTTTTATAAAGACAACCAAACATGTGTCGGCTTTGTTACGTTATCTTGCTGCAAAAAATACTCTAGAAAGAAAGAAGAAAACTAAACAAGAGATACAAAATAGGTCAGAGCCACAGGCACGCGATATTGAACTCGGTACATTACAGAAGAGGAATTTGTTTCTTCTTTCTTTCTAGAGTATTTTTTGCAGCAAGATAACGTAACAAAGCCGACACATGTCTTAAGACTCCCCTCCCCCAATTTAAGACGTCCCCCCTTTTAAGACCTGATTTTTTCAGACTCTCTGTTCATAACGTCTGTTAATTTACCTCCATTTAAAGACTCCCTCCTTTTTAAGACCTGATTTTTTCAGATTTTTGGAGGTCTTTGAAGGGGGTTCCACTGTAACCTGTTTGTGAAATGCCTCTTAGTTACTTCACATAATTAAGGGAGATGCTGAGTAAAACTCAAGACTCCTTTTTCTCTTCATACTAAATAGAAAATGAACCAGTATCCTGAGACCAATATTAACACTTTCTATTGTTCATAATTGTATTTTGTTTAGTTGAGAAAATTCTTGAATGCTTGTGCAAAATTTCTTCTGTCGTAAAAACGAACTGAATATTTATCCTTAAAATGTCATTTCTTTTATCAGGTTGTGTGCAGGGAAAAGTTTTTCCCTCTGGGTTTTCAATAAGTGCTAGTTTTCACTTCCAAAATGTAAGACTGAAAGAGTTCTTTCCCTTTATGAATAACAGCTAGAGGTATATAAACTGAAAATCCTGATCAGGCACCCAAACTTATCACTTTAATATTTTCAGAAATCTTACAGAAGACAGTTTTGTAAAATATTCTAGGATGAGAGCTTTGATAATTATCAGTTTATAATGTTTAAGGCTTGTTCCCGTTGATGAAGATTTTTAGCACCTCTCTGGAAGTTGGTAAACATTTTACTAGTATGACTATGAGTGTAGTGTTAGAAAAGGCTATAGATCCTGTGGTCCTTGCTCTATGGTGAGGTTACCGAAACAGAAGAACAGAAAAGGTATTTCTGAGAGGATAGATTACTGATTGATATATCCGAACATAAAGAAATGGAAATGATTACGCAGTGGAATTGATATATGCTTATACACCTACCTGTGTAAGTGAGCTATGCAGACCGTGAAGCGCAGGCAGTTGAGAGGGTTAATTTACAAAGCTATGAATAGAAAACCTGACAAGTAAAGGTCTTAAAAAGGTGTAAGTATTAAATAGGGGTGGGGGTCTTAAAAAGATAGGGAAGGGGGGCACTGAAAACAAGCATCAGCTACTTTTTGCATCGGATGTGGTATTCTGCATGTATTATTGTCCTAAATGAAATTAGCACTTAAGGAAGAGTAGAGTTCAAATCTGGAGCACTGTTGTTCTTATATGTACAGCCAGCTCTCTTATGGCGTTAGATTAAAAGCACATGCATTGGAAAAGCAACTCAAGGGAAATAACTCTTGTAAATGAAGAGTCTTGTTGAGCTCTGGTTGAATTCCTTACTTCGAGAGATCATCGCATTTCAAAAACTTTCAGTGAGAAAGCACATTAAAAAAAAAATCAGGTTAATATATATGGAGTGCGAATAATGTAAGATGTTTGACCCCAACCAATTGGGGAGGGGGGGGGGGGGGTTGCCCAGTCGGTAGAGGCGCTGGCTTTAAAACCGGTTGTTACTATCAGCGTGGGTTCAACCCCCAAGTTCGGCGCGGGATGTGTGTCCCAGAGTCAACTTTGTGCAGACTCTCCTTCTCGGTGTCCGAACACCCCCGTGTGCACGCATGCGCACGATAAAGATCCCAGGGTCACAGCGAAAGCCTCAGGCCTTGGAAGTAGAGGTTACATGCCGAGTCTCAGTGATTATCAAAAATAATGGTCGAAGTTAGCGGATCATGAAAAATGCGAGCTTCAGCGAGCTTTTTCATGACCGCGAACTGAGACCATTATTTTTGATAATCACTGAGACGAGGTATGTAACCTCTTTATCCCTCCTTTCTTCAGTTATTCAAAGAAAAGAGGAGTTTTTGTGCGAAAGTTTGATCGAATCATATTCACCCAAACAGTCTACCTGCGCAGGCGATCGATTAATGCGCGGTTGTATAGTTCCGTGCAAATCATTCAATTTTGTTAACACTTCTTGTCAGTTTCCATGTTTTGAACTAAAATCAAGTACACAGTTATGTTGTCATTCTGCTGTGGCGGTAAAGGCAGATAGTGTGTGTTCTGTTCATGTTTTGGTATCGCTCAGGAAATGTTCTTTCCTCGAATGTGACTAGCAGACGAAGTTTTACACCTGTGTTCCAACGTTAAAAACTGTATGAAGTTTAGTTTTCTGGGGCAAACTAGTGTATGAAACCGCTGCATGTTCTTTAAGTTGATTAAATGTTTGCAATTGATTGCGTGTGATCTGTTTATAAAATGAAATATTGTTGAAAACTGACCGTCGGATTGCAGTCTCGTCGATGCAGCCGAAATCTGGAAGGGGAACTACTCGTGTCGGTAGACAAAGTATGAGAGTTACTTTTCCTTGGAATCTTGCTAGCGATAAACGATTGTGCACGGCAGATCTGAATTCAGAAAACAACCAAACTCATGGATTTTATATTGAGATTCATGTGTTCAAGCCTGTAGTTGCTGGTTTAAATGCGGCATGGTTGTATTGTTTGCTCCAGAAATGTATATTTTGTACATTAGAGTGTTCTGAACTTTTGAGTCGCAAAAAGTAGATCCACAATGTGTACAGTCTCTACCCATGAGCTATCGAGGATTCGGGTCCGTTGTTGGGTAAGTGATTTTGGTTGTTGGGTAAGTTACCGAAAAATAACTAGCCCTACAAGTTTACAGAGAGAAAGAAGCAGAGGGGGGGATAAACACGAATACATGCATGCAAAAATATGAAGCCCGGGTGTCCGTTCGGCCAACAGCCAATAAAGTAACCATTTCAGCACTGACCCAAGACGACCCAACCCGGTCCCTAGCCCACTTCAGGTCTCCTCTAGCAGCCGGCAGCTAGCTGTCTACATCCCCCCCCCCCCCCCCCCCCCCCCCCTGCATTTTTATTTTTTATTTACATACAAAGCCGGGTTTTCCCGTGTAACATGCCCCTAATGGCTTTGCCGTGAGGGCGTAAAACTTACATTTTCTCTCTCTCGTAAGATGTTTGAAGTACTTCCCATGTGTTTTGAGAAACAACAACATTCACCAGATGGCACCCCTTCTTTTATGAATACTTGCACTTATCCAGATGATACACCTTTTTCTAATAACTCTAGATCTCACAGGACAATATGTCATAGCTGTCCTGATTTTGTGTTATGCTTGTTGAATTTTTGGTGTGTAAAACAATTTATTTGTTCTTTTTACGTTAGTGTTCTCTTCTTTTTACTTTTATTCTATTTTTATTTGATGAAGACCTTTCGTTTGTAAGGTTTTGTTTTCTATTTGTATATGAAGTCCAGTTTTTATTTTTGTGTGTTTTTATTGGGTTTTTTTTCTCCAGGAGCAAGCGTGTAAGATCGATGGCGTTTGAGCTCTTGACGTCGGTGTACGGGCTGCCGGCAGAGCGACTGTACTTTACTTACTTTGGTGGAAACACAGCACTGAACCTTCAGCCTGATGATGAGTGCAGAGAAATTTGGAGATCTCTAGGGTAACTTGATTTTCTATTGTAGATAACACTGTTGTGCTGGATTTTATTTTATGGATTTGGTTTTCATTTTGTACTTGCTTTTTGTCGTTATTTTTGAAGCACGAAGGGCTAGCGATTTTGAGTGCCAATATTATGAGATGTTTAAATTGAAATGCATGGTGGACATTTGGGTTTTTTTGGGGGGGGGGGGGGGGCGGTTGGGGTGAAAGTCGTGCAAGCATGGACTGCATATGTGTGTGTGTGGCTTTGATTATGTATGTTTCTTACATTTGTTTGTTCGACAGTTGGACATGTTGTGTTTGGGATAAAGTTGCCCCCCCCCCCCCCCCCCAAAAAAAAAAAAAATCCTTTTGTTTTTGGTTCTGTGATGTAAATTCATGTAACTGTTTGTAGCAACAACCACCCCCATAGCCATGCTCCCTTCATGTAATTTCTCAGATTTGAGATAATCAAGTTAATTTGATTTGATTTGATTTGATCCTAAAATAATCAAAGCATCTTCATTTCTCTCATCTGTGTGTGTGCTTGTGCGTACTCTCCAGTCTATGTGTGTCTGTATTTATCTATGTTTCTCTCACTTTTTTAACAGTCACTGTCAGAGATGTGTTGTTGATAAACTGACAAGAAATGACAAACTTCCAATTTGTACACGTGTTTTAGTAGTGTTATTTCTGTTACTATAGTAGAAGACCTTTTAAGACCTAAAAAAATCAGGTCTTACAGGGGGGGGGGGGGGGGGGGGGAGGGGGGGAGGGAGGGGGGGGAGAGGGGGGGGTCTTAAAATGGGGGTAAATTTGCAGAGGTTATAAACACAGGGGTGGGACTTTTCCGCGAATCCGCGGATTTCCGTGGACACAACTTACGAATTCCGCTGGAGTAATCTATTTTTCCGCGTCATACTATTTCCAGTATTGGATTATGGATACATGGTTCATTACGTAAATACCGTAAAATCCCTAGCATAAGCCCACCCCCCCTGTGCACAGATTTAGGGCAAAATTGGGGGGTGGGCGTTTGCTAGGGATAGACCCCTTTGCACAAAGTAAGTTTTGTGCTCAACCGTGTAATTGAGTGAATACAAACCCCGAAAGCATGTAAGTTAGGTCGTGTGAGTAGAAGTGGAGGAAAAAGGAGAAAAAAAAGGGACTTTGAGGCAAAGAAGGCCAACGAGGACAATCATGAGAGAGAGAGAGAGAGAGAGAGAGAGAGAGAGAGAGAGAGAGAGAGAGAGAGAGAGACAGACAGACAGAGAGACAGACAGACAGACAGAGAGACAGACAGACAGACAGACAGAGAGTGAGAGGGGAGATAGAGGAGAGACCGACAGACAGACAGACAGACAGACAGACAGACAGAGAAAGACACAGTGTAAGACTGTCGCTTCGGCATTTTGCAAAAATGGCACAGAGAGATTCAAGAACAAACTTCAGGCCACCAGGAAGCTCGTCAAAGTACCGGTACGTAACTGACAGACAAAAGACGTCAGTGGAAAAGCATGACGTAATTTTAATTCACTTTGTCGGGGATGGGTGGGACTGGGAGTGAGGAGAGGGGACAAAGAATAAGAAAAAAGGAAAGAAACACGAAAAGGTAAACCGGCACGGTTGGCCTAGTGGTAAGGCGTCCGCCCCGTGATCGGGAGGTCGTGGGTTCGAACCCCGGCCGGGTCATACCTAAGACTTTAAAATTGGCAATCTAGTGGCTGCTCCGCCTGGCGTCTGGCATTATGGGGTTAGTGCTAGGACTGGTTGGTCCGGTGTCAGAATAATACATGTGACTGGGTGAGACATGAAGCCTGTGCTGCGATTTCTGTCTTGTGTGTGGCGCACGTTATATGTCAAAGCAGCACCGCCCTGATATGGCCCTTCGTGGTCGGCTGGGCGTTAAGCAAACAAACAAACGAAAAGGTAAAGAAGAGGGAAAAGATGACTTTTAGAACAGTCTGCACAAATCCTAGTGAAAGTGAGCCTATATTCTCTTTGAAAAAACCAGGGTGGGCGTTTGCTAGGTAGTTACCCCTGTGCACAACTTTTGGCCCAAAGTGGGGGGTGGGCGTTTGCTAAATGGTGGGCTTATGCTAGGGATTTTACGGTATACACCATTACAATGCTATCATTGTTGTGTGAAAGTGTGTTTTTTGTTTGATTGGGTTGTTGTGTGGTTGTTTTTGTGTGTGTGTGTGTTTTTTATGGGGGGGGGAGGGAGTGAGGAGAATGTCTTTTTTTACCTGATCCAAACAAGTATAATTTTACTTTTAGAATGCACCAGATTGCACAGATGTTAATGTACCATTCATAAAAAAAAATATAAAAAAATAAAATAAAATCGCCCTAGAAAAAAAGGTATTCCCTCTTTTTTCACCACGAGAGAGTCCCACCCCTGAAACAGAAAATCTGAGAAAACATAGTCTTAAAAGGGAGGTAGTATGGGGAAGGGGAGATAGGGGGTGGGATTGAGAGGCTTGGAGCAGAGTATGGGGAAGGGGAGATAGGGGGTGGGATTGAGAGGCTTGGAGCAGAGTATGGGGAAGGTGAGATAGGGGGTGGGATTGAGAGGCTTGGAGCAGAGTATGGGGAAGGGGAGATAGGGGGTGGGATTGAGAGGCTTGGAGCAGAGTATGGGGAAGGTGAGATAGGGGGTGGGATTGAGAGGCTTGGAGCAGAGTATGGGGAAGGGGAGATAAGCGGTGGGATTGAGAGGGTTGGCGCAGAGTATGGGGAAGGGGAGATAGGGGGTGGGATTGAGAGGCTTGGAGCAGAGTATGGGGAAGGGGAGATAGGGGGTGGGATTGAGAGGCTTGGAGCAGAGTATGGGGAAGGGGAGATAGGGGGTGGGATTGAGAGGCTTGGAGCAGAGTATGGGGAAGGTGAGATAGGGGGTGGGATTGAGAGGCTTGGAGCAGAGTATGGGGAAGGGGAGATAGGCGGTGGGATTGAGAGGCTTGGAGCAGAGTATGGGGAAGGGGAGATAGGCGGTGGGATTGAGAGGCTTGGAGCAGAGTATGGGGAAGGGGAGATAGGGGGTGGGATTGAGAGGCTTGGAGCAGAGTATGGGGAAGGGGAGATAGGGGGTGGGATTGAGAGGGTTGGAGCAGAGTATGGGGAAGGGGAGATAGGGGGTGGGATTGAGAGGCTTGGAGCAGAGTATGGGGAAGGGGAGATAGGGGGTGGGATTGAGAGGGTTGGAGCAGAGTATGGGGAAGGTGAGATAGGGGGTGGGATTGAGAGGCTTGGAGCAGAGTATGGGGAAGGGGAGATAGGGGGTGGGATTGAGAGGCTTGGAGCAGAGTATGGGGAAGGGGAGATAGGGGGTGGGATTGAGAGGCTTGGAGCAGAGTATGGGGAAGGGGAGATAGGGGGTGGGATTGAGAGGGTTGGAGCAGAGTATGGGGAAGGTGAGATAGGGGGTGGGATTGAGAGGCTTGGAGCAGAGTATGGGGAAGGGGAGATAGGGGGTGGGATTGAGAGGGTTGGAGCAGAGTATGGGGAAGGGGAGATAGGGGGTGGGATTGAGAGGCTTGGAGCAGAGTATGGGGAAGGGGAGATAGGCGGTGGGATTGAGAGGCTTGGAGCAGAGTATGGGGAAGGGGAGATAGGGGGTGGGATTGAGAGGGTTGGAGCAGAGTATGGGGAAGGGGAGATAGGGGGTGGGATTGAGAGGCTTGGAGCAGAGTATGGGGAAGGGGAGATAGGGGGTGGGATTGAGAGGCTTGGAGCAGAGTATGGGGAAGGGGAGATAGGGGGTGGGATTGAGAGGCTTGGAGCGGAGTATGCATGGGGAAGGGGAGATGGGCGGTGGGATTGAGAGGCTTGGAGCAGAGTATGGGGAAGGGGAGATAGGCGGTGGGATTGAGAGGGTTGGAGCAGAGTATGGGGAAGGGGAGATAGGGGGTGGGATTGAGAGGGTTGGAGCAGAGTATGGGGAAGGGGAGATAAGCGGTGGGATTGAAAGGCTTGGCGCAGAATTTGGGGAAGGGGAGGTAGGGGGTGGGATTGAGAGGCTTGGAGCAGAGTATGGGGAAGGGGAGATAGGGGGTGGGATTGAGAGGCTTGGAGCAGAGTATGGGGAAGGTGAGATAGGGGGTGGGATTGAGAGGGTTGGAGCAGAGTATGGGGAAGGGGAGATAGGGGGTGGGATTGAGAGGCTTGGAGCAGAGTATGGGGAAGGGGAGATAGGGGGTGGGATTGAGAGGGTTGGAGCAGAGTATGGGGAAGGGGAGATAGGGGGTGGGATTGAGAGGGTTGGAGCAGAGTATGGGGAAGGGGAGATAGGGGGTGGGATTGAGAGGGTTGGAGCAGAGTATGGGGAAGGGGAGATAAGCGGTGGGATTGAAAGGCTTGGCGCAGAATTTGGGGAAGGGGAGGTAGGGGGTGGGATTGAGAGGCTTGGCCGCAGTTCGAAAAAAACAACTCAATAATGAAAGCGTTCTATTCGGCGTGTTTGTTTGTGAATGTATTTTATGAGTGTGTGTTCACCAACTGAGTGGATGAATAATCCTGAATAAACATGTGCAGCATGTTTCAACAACTTGCCCGCTTGCCTTGCAGGGCGGGACTCTTTTTTTGTTGATTTAATGTTGCAGATTATACTATTTTACAGCATGATTTCGTGTCTCTGGGGTCTGTTTTCCGACTTTTAATTAAAACAAGGTAAATTAAAGGATACACAAGGATAGACTTCTTAAAAAGAAATAATTGTAAAACATGTTGCTAAGATTGATTTTGGTAACTGTGCAAGCACTTTAAAATAAAATCACTCTATTGACATGTCCCTTTAACTTGTAAAGAAAACCCACACAATAAAACCAGATATGCTTCAAAACGACACAGATATGCTTCAAAAAGACACACCCAACTGAAAGAATACAACATGCGTGTTTTAACACCCTGATGTAATCAACAACAACGACAACAAATGTTGTTAAACCACAATCTCACATAATCCTCGTGACATCTACCTCATAGCACTTTAAATGTGTGAACAGCAAAATATTTAGCGAAGAAAAATGACCTATAAACCGGTTTTGCGGCTTAGAAAGAACAAGTTTCAAGGGCTTGGCGAACTGTAGACAAGATTGCCTGTAGGTGTCATAGCATAGCGAGCTATCAATGGAACTATATCCAACGCTTCAGCGATCTTTGTCACTCCCATGAAAAACTGGCGGCTTTCAATATTCATTCGGAATACAGTGGAACTTTCCTATTAAAGGCTGCCATATTCGTAGCGTTCATTAATTAATTCATATTGTTTACATGTGCCAATAATGTTATAAAACTGTACCTAAGGGGATATAATAACGATTGGCTGTAGCTTTCGAACACAGAAAAAAATATTTCAGTATGGCAAAGTGGTGTTGATAGTGTCGAATGTAAACAGAACAGTCTCAAACGCCATCTTTGGTTTACGAAACGTCACGAAGTGACGTCAACGGTCTAAAAATAGCCCAAGTCCTGGAGAACTGTTGCTAAACAATGCAATAAAGAATTAATTATTTCTCGTAATTGGTAAGGACTTCAAACCTAAAACTTTGCAGGAAGCTTAATGTATACATCTCCGCAACGATGGGAAAAGCCCTGGAAGTAATTAAACTAATTAAATAGGACTATGTCGGCCTTTAAGACCTCCTACAGTCTGACAAAATCAGCTGGTCTTAAAAAGGAGAGAGTCTTAAAATTGAGGTAAATTTACGAAGGTTATGAACAGAAAGTCCGAGAACCGAGGGACTTAAAAGGCAAAGCCGGAGTCTTACATTGGGGGTCTTTAAAGGGGGGTTCCACTGTATAGTAAAGGGGGGGGGGTTCCACTGTATAGTCATTCCGTTGCGAAGATGACCAACAGTGGTTCCTGCAACGTAAAGAATCCAGATCCAGATCCAGGTGTGGTAGACTTTTTATGAGAAGGGAACAATTCAAAAGCCATTGTCGTAGGGCCTTACTAAATACGCTATAAAAAAAATAGCCGTGGCTGTAATAGTCGGTGTAATACCCAAGGATTATGGGGTTCGAATAAACCATGATAGAGAGGGGACGGCTGAAGTTTCTTTTTCATTGACGAATTGCTTGTTTGCTGTTGTCGGCATAGTCTCCATTCATAATATTAATACGAAAGGATCACGGGGTTGAAATAAAATGGTGCTTCTCAAAATGCCACGTACGTTGCAGCGTGACACAAAGCGTGCAAATGGAGGGATGTCACACACACAAATATGATGTTAAGAGAGTCTTTCAAAAGGGTAGGGGTACGTTTTTAACTCAAATAAGAGGCACAAATATACATACACACATTTGAAGAAGCGACAAAGGTAACCCTTCACTGACTATGCAATCAATATTCCAAAGGGTAAAAGTGCTGTTTCATCTATTGATGGCAAGTAAGTGGAACGTCAGGTTTCGTTCGCAGCACTTGACACGAAAGACAGAACAATAATGCTGTAGATAACTTAGATGAAAAATGGCGTCAAATATAATGCCAACGGGAAATCGTGCAGTGGAGGCGAGAAAAAGGTGGGAATTTCAACAATCAGTCGAGCGGAGCTGGCAAAATTGCAAACATTCAAATTTGGACACTGCGCACGTTGATGTCGTACATCCTGGTTCAGCTTGACCTCTTTTCGTGAAGGATCTTTACTTATCGGACGAGTTTGATTCACCCTCCCGCATGCTTGCTTTCTGTGTAACCTGACTGACTGACTGACTGACTACACGAGTTTAACGTCCTCTCAGACCATTTCGTCTATATTTGAACAGGTATTGGTAATACGCTGAGGATATAGTAATAATAAATAATAATAATAAATAACTTTTCTATAGCGCGAGTCCCATCAATTGGCTCCAGGCGCTTTACAAATTCATTATAGAATAAACTAGCACAAATCAACAAGCATACAAAGCATACATTTATAGTGTGATGTTTTGAATCGAACAAGCCCACTGCGGCTATCTTCTTCTCGTCAAAGCATCGATAATTATGATGAGAGACGAGAGATGATGCATGCGTGTCTTCGTGTTTTCCAAACCCTGAGACTTTCGCTGTTAGCGTGGAATCTTTATCGTGCGCATGTGTGCACACGAGGGTTTTTCAAACACCGAAGAGAGTCTGCACAACGTTGAATCCGAGAAATAAACTGCTCGCAGAACCTCGGATTCGAACCCTTGCTGATAGCGACGAACTGGTTATAAGGCCAGCGCGCTACCGACTGAGCTACGTTCCCGCCCTTGTGTAAGCTCTCATTTCAAAATCCTAATAATTACACAAAATAACTGTGCTTGCATATCATCTTTCTCTGTTTGTACCCTTCTCAAGTCTACTCTAAAACATAAAGTCGTTCTAAACTCGTACGTCTCAGCACCAAGATCAAGACTCTAGTGTTCTTCATATTATTTGTTATTCGATCATTCATTTGTTTCAATACAAAAAGGAGACATATTTCATTTCCAGCTTGAGGTGTACATACAATTCTAGAATGATACCAGTTGCCCTTCACGGCACAACACACAACGCACCTTTACAAACCCGTACACAAATCTACTCATGCGAAACGGTTCCGGAAGATTTACTCAGTGTTATAGACAGCAGTAAAAGCCTAAATGGCTATTCCCCGGGAATAGTTCACTAGTGATCTCAACGTATGCTGAATGCCATAACCGTACGCTTGGACCGGACTGCTTTCTACGGAGTTGTTCAACTGTGAGAATAAGTGACATAGGATCAGAGCCATTCCCTTCGGCAATGATCTGCTGCATACAGCAAATGTATAACTATTTCAATAACTACTTTTCCCGACACAGTGACTTAGGATCAATATTGCTTGCATTATTATTCGATTTTCTTGCTTGTACTGTGGCTCTAAATAAAAAAAATAAGGACTAATTTCTGTGCCAAATGTTTGAGACTTGATCTATCGATTCACATCTTTTACTTTATCCTGCTCAAAGGCGACACACCTGGCTTACAAATAGCACTTTGAATGCCTGAATGAACTTGGAAATGTCAAGTACATTTGTCCTTTTCAACGGAAGAAATGAAGACGAAAGAAACGAAGAAGGGGTCACAAACTTGACAAATGTGTGTGTCGCCTCCATGGCTAAACATGACAGTGATTGATAGATAAGAATTTCATTAAACCTATGACACACCGTGTACGATTGAAAACAAGACACAATATTTCTACAGGGGGGCCCCACATTTTAATACCACACCCCCCCCCCCCCCCACCCCAACAATTTACTTCGCCTTTTTTAAGACGAACTTTACCTCCATTTTTAGACATCCTCTTGTAAAGACCTAATTTTCTCAGATTTTGGGAGGAATTATAAGGGTGTTTCCACTATATTTCTAACCCAGGCCGAGAAAATCGTTGTGTTCTAAGCTATACTATCCCCTTTCTGCAACAAGTAACGGCACAAACAGACAGTCTCGACTAGTCAAGATCCTCCGTTTTGAAAACACACCGATCAAAGCGTAAAAAAGGAATGGGCCCAAATTCCTGTGGGCCAACCCAAATATTGTCCGAACACCTTCAGGTTGAGTGCGTTAGGCGTTCTAATAGCTGCGTGGGTAGATGGGGATTATGATCGAGTGAGTAAGTGCAAGCATGCTCGAGATGAAATCAAAACCATCCCTTCCCCCTCAGATTATATTATTGTCGCTGTAACTTTAACCCAACCCGAAACTAAAACATTCAGGTTTCAAAAAGCGCCTCTTTCTTTATTGAGGATTCGTCTTGTACGAGAGAATTATATGTTATTACTTATGAGGTGGGAGTTTGAGTAACTTTAAGTTATTTTTTAGCCACATAATAGCTATCCAGTCTGTGCCGGATGTTTGTTTGTTTTGTTTGTTTGTTTGCTTAACGCCCAGCCGACCACGAAGGGCCATATCAGGGCGGTGCTGCTTTGACATATAACGTGCGCCACACACAAGACAGAAGTCGCAGCACAGGCTTCATGTCTCACCCAGTCACATTATTCTGACTGTGACACCGGACCAACCAGTCCTAGCACTAACCCCATAATGCCAGACGCCAGGCGGAGCAGCCACTAGATTGCCAATTTTAAAGTCTTAGGTATGACCCGGCCGGGGTTCGAACCCACGACCTCCCGATCACGGGGCGGACGCCTTACCACATGGCCACCGTGCCGGTATTAAGCAACGTGGTGATATCAACTACAACGTACGGTGTTGCAAGTTAAGTCTACACATAAATGGAATTGGAATGCGGTAACAACCCGCAGAGTGAAACACAACTTTCCTGAAACAAGGGCAGAAATAAAGAAGAAGAAAAATTAAATAAAGAAAACTGAAAGCGAGAAATGAAGAAGGAAGAAAGAAAGAACGAACGAAAAAAGAAACAAACAAACAAACAAGGAAGCAAACAAAGAAAGCAACGAATAAACCGCTCAATTAATCAATCAATCAATAACTATAAATGGACGAACGAGCAATTGCATTGATTAATAACTAATCCATAACAAAACAACAACTTCCATAAAACTTTCACGCCATCTCAAGAACCCGAAGTAATCAAAAACCTCACTTCTTTGCGCGCGCATCAATATTCATTTTTTCGCTGATATGCAAATTTCCCTTGTCACGCCACATGGATATGATTGGCTAGTTCCCAATGTCAGGTTGGTTCTAATGTAAAACTTGTGTCAAACAGGATCAGCAGAAAGCGAAGTATTGAAACTTAGCGCGTAACTTTCTCTGGAAGCCAATACAAATGCGAATAACATGCTGGTTACAAAGAGACTGGACTAATCAATGAGCTAGTTATTTCAGTGTTTTGTATTTCGCTGCTAGAAAAATTCCATTAATTAAATTTCTTATATCGAAACTACAATGCTTGTTTAAGTTTGTATTTCAGTCTGCATGTCCGTCTGTCTCTCTGTGTCAGTGTTGTGTTTGTTGGAAACTCCGTTTGTCCGTGTTTCGTACCGCGAAAAAACAATCGAACACACACACACACACACACACACTGCTCGCGGACGCACGCGCACGCACGCACAAACACGCTCACACACACACACACACACACACACACCACACACACACGCACACGCACAAACACGCTCACACACACACACACGCACACGCATACACACAAACACGCTCACACACACGCACATGCAAACACACACACACGCAAACACACACACACACACACACACACACACACACACACAAACACGCTCACACACACGCACACGCAAACACACACACACACACACACACACACACGCAAACACACACACACACACACACACACACACATACACACACATTTACACACAAATCTTGCTTCTCCCTCTCTCTCCCCCCCCCCCCCCTCTATCTCTCTCTCTTCACTCCCCCAACCCATCCCCTAAACCACCCCATACCAACATCCGTGCCCTTCTTTTTGACACCACCAGACTCTATTCTTGTCCGTCGATATCATATTCAGCGTGTCTGTGCTTCACTGACAACCCTTCCCATTACAAAATCGATCTGTTCCAGCATACACTAAGAACAGCCATAAAAGTAAAGTTCGAACTGTTTCAAAACGTCTTATCATATCCTTCAAGGCTAGTCCTTTAGAGGCAAAACCTTGTGCCTGTAGGACATCAGTAGTCTTTAATATTTCAGAACTACAATGCCTTGGTGTATTCAACCGTATTTCAAGTCTCCAATAAGCGAGCAAAATTGAAATGACACAAAGCCTAACAGTCAAGTAATAGTTCCACAACATCACAATCGCTTCCTTACCTTCAACCTAATAACACCTTGCAGGTAACAATGGAATCAGTGTCCACTTTTCACAACAGAAAATCTTTTCTTTGAAGGCGTGCTCGACAAGGGTTTTTTCACACGTCCACCACAATTTGTAGCACACAGCGTTTCCAATCGAAGTTGTCGAGACACGCACTGCATATATATACACGCCACACAAGCAATTCAGGAACTTGTACCAAATGCCACAACCGGCGGAGGTTCCAATTCAAGAAGGTCCCGCGAACGTTAATCTCACTCTCACATACATCCGACTCCGTGACGTGAAATGCTTGCTATCAGCCAGGAAATATATGTATGCGATCAAGGTTTCTATGCTCTTTTTCCAAGCATGTATACCCCCTCCGGCTGAAAGGGATTTCTTTTTTAGCCGCTAGCTGTCGGTACGGTGGACTAAGCGTGCGCCCTTTTTAGGCAACGGACTCAAACTTTGTGTTGACTGACTGTGGGTTTGTGGTCGGTAAATTTGTGACAAATTGTGATGGGGGTTTGGGGTACGGGAGCGGCCGGGTGGGGGTGGGTAAGTATAGGGTTATTAACAAACTAGGTCAGATTTATATCATGTTGTCACAAATATGTGGATTTGAAAAAGGAATTTGTGAGGGGTGAAAAAGAAACAAAGTTGGAAGGAGAAAAAAGGGAGAGAAGTCAAGGGAAAGGGAGGTTTATTTACAAACTGGGTCAGATTTATATCATGTTGTCACAAATATGTTGATTTAAGAAAGGAATTTGTGAGGGGAGAGAAAGAAAGCTATTAAAGGGGGGGGAGGGGGCGTGGAGGGGGGATGAAAGGAAAAGGAGGCTTATATTTACTAAGGGGGTCAGATATGTCATGTTGTCACAAATATGTGGATTTAAATAAGAAGACAGAATTTGGGGCAGGAGAGAGAGAGAAAGGAAAACATGTGTGTCATCTCGTCACAAATATGTGGACTAAGAAGGTGTTTCGAAAATAGAGGGATATATTTGTTTAAGATTGTGTGTTTATTCCTCAGAATGGGAATGTCTTTAACGGGTTGCCAGTTCATAACATCGGCAGACTATGAGTGATACAACCGTCGAACGCTGAAGTAAAAGAAGAAGAAGAAAAAGAAGAAGAAGAGCGAGATTTGCTTTAATTTGCCTCATTCTTACCCGGGGCCTCGAGCTTTTCATGCTTTGAGAAACAGTTTAATTTTCTTTCAAATTCTGTGAAAAACCCAACCGTTTGTTGGAGCATGTCATGTCAAGAGATACAGTTGTACATGGTTCTACCGCAAAACATGTTGCTCCGCAGAAAGAAGTATGATGTTTTTCCCGCAGTCAAAATCTCTTGAACAAAGTCATATTATGGAATGTAATTGTAAGATTTGAAGGTGGGTTGTTTTTTATTTATTTTTTTATTTTTTTTATTGCTTTTTTGTTTGTTAAACTAAAATACTCTCTTCATTTTTTTCATCACAAAAAAACTGTTCTCTTTGTAGAAAGCTTCTAACGAAGAAAAATACCTTTCGTGTAATATATTATTTTAGTCAGCAAACTGTCAGTACCGGTGTGGTTTTGCTTAATTCTCAAGTAAGAACCCGCCACCCGACCTACCCGTTCCCTCTAACAGGTTTCCCTCTCCCTGACAAAAAAATACATGATCTACAAAAACAAAGACAACATTATATACTGGATCCTCAAAACGGATCGTCATCAATCCCCAATTCAGCGTACGACAGCAACTAATTGGTCAAATAAATTAAAACCAAAGAGACGAACAAGACCAACGGGGCAATAAGATAAAAAAAATAAAAATAAAAACTTAAAAAAGTTCAGTTTGCATGTTCATAAAAACCTAATCTCTTCTCTGGCCCAAACCGGTTTTATCAGTTTCTTATTTCTGCATGATAATACCTGACTCTACGTGGTACTGTTGTTATCTCGTACAAACGACCTCCCCATCCCACCCCCCATCCCCCTCCACCCAAACAAAATTAAAAAAATCGAAAAGACTTGGATGGCTTCCATCAAGCTGTGTAGTAAAAAGGGAGAGAACGCCCTCGACATAAGGAGAGTTGTCAAGCCCGCCAAGCTAAGTCAACATTCGTCGACTCGACACGGATTTCGTTTTCATACAAACTCCTGAGAAACGTCGACAGACAGACTCAAAATAGTGGCGGGGGGAAAAGGGGTAGGTCGTCTGTACAGGGTAGGGAACGGAGAGGAGGTGACACTTTGGAGAAGATAAAATAGCGAGCTAAAACTTCTGGGCCAGTGGAAACTGAGCCAGAACATTACATGTTTCTTTAAAGGCACAGTGCAGCTCACAGCCTTCGTTTTGCGTTTTTGTTGCAGCTGAGTGCATTTACAGTTCAAAAATCCTCCTACGGTAGTAAAACAAACCAAAAACTACCCAACGACGACATCTGTGAAGCTCGACAGTTTCTTGTTCACGCGAGTGCATAAATTAACCTAGTTATTACGTGGTGTTTGGTCGGAGTTCGATTCAACTGAGTGATTTCGACCTCCATTTTGTTTTACACAAACTCATGATGACGTCTGACATAGTTTGCTAGTGACGTGTCTTTTTGTGCATGATGTGGTGATCTACCTGATCTAAATTTAGATCCAAAAATAGGCCAAGACCAGCCGGGTCCGAGTACGAAATTAATTCGTAAAAAAATCGCAGTTCTTGACTCTTTGGGTGCAAGTCAATGAAACTTGGTAGTTCTTCTAACGGATAGTTGCCTGAGGTATGACTAAAAGCCCCAGGGGCTACGTGCACCTGGATTTGACAAGTTCAGTACCTTTAATATAAGGAAAGGTCACGGAAAGTAACGATTTAGCAACGGCAGACTTGTTTTCTTAAATGTTATAAGCGTTTTCATTTCAAGATGAACTTTCAGACCAACAAAATGATATTTGTTCATTTTAGCGTATTCGATGCACACACAATATCATCGATAATGAATGCATGCATTGTTACTCAACAATAGGCAATGCAGGTTACTGATTACCAACAACATTCAACAGAAAAAAATATGTCTTTCGTGATTATGTAAGTGAATAAAGCATGCCGCTAAAAAGTTTTGATTTCAAAGATGTGCCATATAAATACGTCACAATAAGGCAGACAAATTGACAGAAACTGGAATGAGCTTTTGTCAGCAGCTTTCTATGCAGTTTCAATTTTAATCGCTCTGATTGAAGACGAGTAGCACCCCGCAGTAAGTGTTCTGGGCTGCAGCAAACAAAGTTAACCCTTCATCCTCCCTTTGCTGTGGCTTCGGTAAATAGTCGTTCATTTTAATCCGTCGTAGCGAACTTGAGAACCACAATGCCGTATACACTATATATGAATAAACACTTTTTTGTAAGCGGTTTTTATTTCAGTTCACGTTGGGCAATTTTTTTGTCGAAGGATTTAGACATTTCTATTACAGCGCCACAATAGGTGTCAGTGGGGACCATTCATGAACTGTAACTGTGTCTGAAAAGTGTAAACGTTGTCGTACTCGTCGTATGGCCGCTTGTGAGAATGTACACGCAGTGAGTCGTCTTTGAGATTTATTCATTTTCATTTTCCTACACACGCACGCACGCACGCACGCACACACACACGCACGCACACACACGCACGCACTGACACACATACACACACACACACACACACACACACACAAACGCACGCTGCACACTAACGCACACGGCACACACAAACACACACACACACACTCACACACACACACACACACAGTGACACACATACACACACTCACACACACACACACACACAATCACTCACTCCCCCCCCTCCCCCCAACACACACGAACACTAACTTTTAAACCCAACTGTCTCGTTGACTAATGAGCGAAAGTGGTGTGTGGATGAATCACCAGGATGTTATCAATGTCCGCAATATTGCACGGTGTGTGTCACTTGTTCTATCAAGGCACAGTTACACTTGGCAATTCTGCACACGCTGTTCCCATATTGCCTTTATTGAATTTGCTGTCACTGGCGAAAAAATATCACTGCTACGACTAATGCTAGTTCTCTTTCTTTGTCAGAATCTTTTTTGTTATAATGCATATATATTTTGTCCTTGATCAAATAGCTTTTATCATCTTTGTCGCTTTTATCATCTTTGTCGTCGTCGTCGTCGTCGTCATCATCATCAAAATCATCAACACCATCAGTAGCATGCAGCAGCAGCATCACCACCCCCACCCACACCATCATCATCATAATCATCTTCATTTAAATACGGGACGATCCCATAATAATCCAATAATTAAACTGTAAAATTCTAACTTTGCACGCGTGCGAATATGTGTGTGTGTGTGTGTGTGTGTGTGTGTGTGTGTGTGTGTGTGTGTGTTTGTTTGTGTTTGTGTGTGTGTGTGTTTGTGGGAGAGCTTGTGTCTGTGTCTGTGTCTGTATCTGTATCCCCATGCCCAATCGTTCTTCAAAATACAGTATAGGCCACCCACCATAAGGTAAGCACGAAGTACAACAGCTATAGGTCAAAGCTTTCAGACAGCTATCTGCCATGGTCTCCCAGTACGTTCATGTTGGTCATTGAAGGTTACGTATGACGGCTTACTAGTGCCAAAACCTCATAATTGTAATTAATTACCATTTCACGTGTTTATTACTAATTTTCCCGGGAAAATTACTAATTTTCCCGGAATAATTACTAGCTTTCACCTGTTAATTACTAATTTTTAGTTTTGGCTCACTTGCTGACGGATTGCTAGTGCCAAAACTAAAAATTAGTAATTTTTCCGTGAGAATGAGTAACTAACAGGTGAAAACAGTAACTGACAGCGTTAATTAGTAATTATCACGTGATAATGGGTAACCCAGGTTTTGGCACTAGTAAGCTGTCATATGGCTTACTAGTGCCAAAACCTCATAATTGTAATTATCAAGGGAAACTTACTAATTTTCCCTTGATAATTACCATTTTCACGTGTTAATTACTAATTTTCCCAGGAAAATTACTAACTTTCACCTGTTAATTACTAATTTTTAGTTTTGGCTCACTTCCTGACGAATTGCTAGTGCCAAAACTAAAAATTAGTCATTTTCCCGTGAAAATTACTCATTATCCCGTGAAAAAGAGTAACTAACGAGTGAAAACAGTAACTGACAGCGTTAATTAGTAATTATCACGTGATAATGGGTAACCCCAGGTTTTGGCACTAGTAAGCCGTCATATTTACTCCATTCATACCATCACCATCCCCGCCCCACCCCCATCAACCCCTCTCCTCCGCCCCCCTTACGCAGGAGGGTGAGGAATTTCATGCTGCAGTTTTGACTGAAAGCGGCATGCCGTTTGGGGCAAAAGAACTGTCTACAGTACTGATCAATACAAGCGTCAGAAACAATTAATCCCGTCCCTCCTCCCCAACCGGCCGTACATTTAAACTGGCCAAGCATTCTCGTTATAGAGTTCTTCTCCACATTATCTGATGGTAGCAGGAGACGTATGCAAGCCGGTGTGACGTTTTCATCTTTCGCCGTGTTGATATTTCGCTTCTCGGCCTCGTTGATCTCGTATAAACTCTACACTGAACAAAAAAACACCCTTCGATAGTACTGATGAGCGACCTTGTGTACCTTACATTCATGGGGCCAAATTTGTCCAACCAATTTGTTTTATTTAACTTAGAAATTTGATTCATCCTAAAATGTTTTCCTTCTAACTCAAGGGACGTAACCACTCAGTACACGTTTTCGAAGAATTCGATTTTGGGGGTGAAATCTATTAAATTTTACCACCAATTTTCTTCACATGCAAGAAACTGACATGCTTTTCGTCCATAAATTAATTTCACTTCTTAATTTTACCAGGAAACAACATTTCAGTCTTGAGTATATGTCGAGGGGGAAACATGTACACAGGCGAAAGATGAAATCGTGACACCGGCGGTGCAGGGAAAGGGTGGAATGAGTAGGGAGTGGTAGGGGTCCTGGCGAAGAAAGGAAGATTAAAGGGCTATATTATACCCACCCTTAAATGAACTCTCCTCTAAATCCCGTAGATTAAGCCAGTGTAGCCCTGCATGTTGTGTCAGGTCCATGGTCATACATCATAGGCACACTAAGGGGCTGACACAGCGCTCGTTGGCTTTTGGGGTCAGTTCGTGGGTGGTGTATGGGTGTGTGTGAGCGTGTGTGAGTGTGTGTGTGTGTGTGAGAGAGAGAGAGAGAGAGTGTGTGTGTGTGTGTGTGTGTGTGTGTGTGTGTGTGTGTGTGTGTGTGTGTGTGTGTGAGAGAGAGAGTGTGTGTGTGTGTGTGTCAGTGTGTGTGTGTGTCAGTGTGTGTGTGTGTCAGTGTGTGTGTGTCTGTGTGTGTGTGTGTGTGTATCAGTGTGTGTGTGTCAGTATGTGTGTGTGTGTGTGTGTGTGTGTGCGCGCGATTATTTTGGGCATAGGGGGAGATAATACAGATGGGGTCGTCAAGTAGAAGTTGGTTGCGTGCGGTTTTCTCGCCGAAAAAAAGCACTCAAAATTCTATGTGCATTCTTAAATACATTTAAAAAAAACACCCCCGGACATAAAGGCAAGCATAAACATACCCATGTGCACATGCAGCAACAAACACACACACACACACACACACACACACACACGCACGCACGCACACACACACACACACACACACACACACACACACACACACCTCAACCAACCCCCCACCACCACCACCACCCCAAACCTTCCCCCCTCATTCCCCATACGACCTAGACCTCACAAGTTTACCTACATCCAAAAATGGAATCCAAAAACTCCGAAAAGTCTGACACCGGTTTCAACAAGAGCACCTCACAGCGGGAACACTCCATGAGAAATTCATAAAACGCAGGTCGAGGCGGGCAGACCGGGCCAGCAAGTTTTGTTGGTCCCCACAACAATTTTATGAGGACTTTTGTGAGGAAGCCACCTGAATACTTGGGCAGTGGGAGGGGTACAGTGGTCACAGCACTTGCGTCTCGCGCCGCTGGAAGTCGTGGGTTCGAACCCAAACCGCGCAGCAGATGAATATGATGCGTTATTTGTTTTGTTGATTTATGTCGGACTCTGACGCCACATGTTTCAAAGAAGTAAATAAAATTCCAATGTTCAATCAATATACAACCGATTTTCCCCAGCGCTCTCGATCTCCACTCCACCACGTACGCTAGAAATAGGTACCTGCATGTCGTGCTTTATTCCAGCGTTGGAAAAGACACAGGCAGCGAGAGATGGGTGGCTGGCTGTGCAACAAACCTCGCTGTCTCTCTGAATGCATTCAAAACACGCGACACCTGCATTCGGATCATCATCGCTCAACGGCTATCGCCAGTTATCTCTCTGACCGGACGCTAAATTCCTACGCGAATCTATCAAAACAAGAATACAGAGTTATCTCCCATATGTTGTTTACGAGTAGTGTTTGCGAGACGAAAATGATTGCAGATTGGCCGACTTCGACAGTGATCTCCGTTCTGTTCTTCACAGTTATGATAAAGACATCGTTCTAAGGTCAAAACAAGTCGAAATTTTGAGACTGCTGCCGGAAGGAGACCGTAATATATGGTTGCATCACTGTCAAAAAATCGTCTGCTCCAGCGAGCGCGGAAACCAAACGGTTGATTATCGCGTGACACTTTTGCCATATTTAGAGTTGTTTGCACAGTAATACAGCCGCGAAAAATAGCTCGCTTGAAACTGTCTTACATATCAATTCCTTTGTAATTTAAAAAATACACAACACCATGAAAAATCATTATCGACGATCGCGAATCTGCTTACATCCATATAACACATTACGAAAAGATCTAAATATGTTTAAAAAAAAAATCGATTTCCCCGCCAGACAAGGAAAACCAAGGCATCCTATCAGGGATAGAATGAGCCGAACTCATTTTGACCTGAGTTCAGGATGGCGACACCTGCCGCCTGCAGTGAGGATGCGCCTACAATGCAGGATCTCACGGCGCCTTTTATGTCTTTGTAAACGCGGACTGGGCTCAGATGAATCATGAATGTATTTATTCGACCATGAACGCTTTCATCCTTTGAAATAGAGCCTTTTTGGCAGGTAAAACGAGCAATAAAATCTAAATAAAGTTGTGAAATTAAATTTGGGTTAAGCTTTAACAACGAGGAGAAGCTTATGTAAGTTTACGACTTGATTTCTGCAACTTCAAAATCTCAAGTCGTTTACCAGACGTCGTACCCATGCCATTCATGCATGTAAGTTCGTTTAAAGGACAATAAGACGGTTATAGCAGGTTGGCGGCGTGAACATTAGACCTTTTGCGTCCTCCCTCCTCCCTCTCCACCACATTGTAATCAACAAGAAAGAGGCTATGAAATCCCTGCAGCGAAGGCGATGCGTCTCTGGCTGCTTTGACCCGTCTAGACCGGAGGCATACATGTGTGTTCAGTACACCACGTGATCAGCATTCCAGATAGGATAATCGCTTTTAGTGCAGTTACTAGCGGGATAGTTACATCTCGTGTCCATCATTCATAACACATTTATACCTCATGTCCAGATGCACAAATTGTCACACACACACATACACACACACACACACCGTGGCACACACAATCACGCCGGCGCAAGCGCAAATGTCCTCACGCAAGCACGTGTGCATTCACTCACTCACGCACGAGCACGGACACTCACACACACACACACACACACACACACACTTCTGTAGATAGGAAGCAAAACCTTTTGCCAATCGCCCAGCGGGGAAAAATTGAGACAGCCATCTCAGTTGCCGTCATGTTTCCCGCTATGGGTGTAATGTGATGATGATCAATTTCCGGAGCGACGTCACATTCAACGTGACCCGGTTTTGCCGCGGGCAAGAACGGGAGTAGCCTATATGAACTGTATGATCTTTAATCTGACATTTTCATCGCCGGTTCAGAGAGTTTGAAAGGTTGTGGGTGGTTTCGTTGGGTTTTTTTCCGGTCTTAATGAATCAGACATATAAGCCAGCTATTTTGTCGAGAGAATACAGTGATGGTGCAATGCAGTTTGTTTGATTTTGAATTCAGTCAAAACTGATTTGGCTTTTCAATGTGACGTAAATGTCAATCATACGCGGTATTTTGTTTGTTTGTTTGCTTAACGCCCAGCCGACCACGAAGGGCCATATCAGGTGCTGCTTTGACATATAACGTGCGCCACACACAAGACAGAAGTCGCAGCACAGGCTTCATGTCTCACCCAGTCACATTATTCTGACACCGGACCAACCAGTCCTAGCACTAACCCCATAATGCCAGACGCCAGGCGGAGCAGCCACTAGATTGCCAATTTTAAAGTCTTAGGTATGACCCGGCCGGGGTTCGAACCCACGACCTCCCGATCACGGGGCGGACGCCTTACCACTAGGCCAACCGTGCCGGTCATCATCCGCGGTAGGAAATCCAGAGATGAGAACTGATAAAGCTCACGTCAGTGACGAAGAGAGAAAAGGGAGGGAGGGGGGGGGGGGCGTGAGAGAGACTGAGAGAGAGATGGAGACAGAAAGACAGAGACAGAAACCGGAACCGAAACGAAAATGAAGATATATTGCATCAGCACAAAAAACACAACTGATGTGCGTGCTGTAACCAGACCGGGAACATGCCCCTAACGGCATTACCGTTAGGGCGTAAAACAACACTTATCATCATCGCTGTTAACATTCCCTCCCGACATCCCCTATTTCCTCATCTGAACAATGGCATAACTGAATGGCCACAAAGTCATAAAGGCAACAGTCTCAGAATGCAGCTTTCAAGAACATGTCATAAAAGAGATTGACTTCTGACTGGACTAACTGATTGACCAAACAAACGGGCGGGGATGTAGCTCAGTCGGTAGCGCGCTGGATTTGTATCCAGTTGGCCGCTGTCAGCGACGGTGAGTTCGTCCCCACGTTCGGCGAGAGATTTATTTCTCAGAGTCAACTTTGTGTGCTCTCCTCGGTGTCCGAACACCCCCGTGTGTACACGCAAGCACAAGACCAAGTGCGCACGAAAAAGATCCTGTAATCCATGGCCATGTCAGAGTTCGGTGGGTTACAGAAACACGAAAACACCCAGCATGCTTCCTCCGAAAACGGCGTATGGCTGCCTAAATGGCGGGGTAAAAAACGATCATACACGTAAAATTCCACTCGTGCAAAAAAACACACAAGTGTACGTGGCAGTTTCAGCCCATGAACGCAGAAGAAGAAGAAGAAGAAGACCAAACAAACGCCTACCTTTCAATGGCTCGAACTCTCTTGATACACAGAAACACACACACTCGTATACCACGCCGGTACTGGGCTAAGGTTGCACAAACAGGAAAGGTATAAATCAAAATCCACACTTCACAAGAATAGACTCAGTATAACGCCTCACTGGCCCTTCAGTAGAAGTGGCCAAATCTTGACCAACCTGTCTGCTTCACCTGCGCGAGGCCGCCTCAATAGAATAAGGCAGGGCGGTCAAAGCCTGAACCGGTCCGGTGAATGCAGTGTCGCGGCTGGATGACTGACTACTAATTAATACTGAACAGCACGGTGACAGCAAGCTATACGGATAGTTTAGAGGTTGACCATGGGCAGCGCCATTTTGTTGTGAAATACGTCATCAGTTTGTCTACACAGGAAGTTGTGACATCCGTCACCCTATGGGAGGGGTGACGTCAAAATTGTTCATCTGTAGAAAGTTGTGAAATCCGTCACCCTATGGGAATGGTGACGTCAAAATTGGTCATCACAGAGTTTGTGTAACACAGGAAGTTGTGAAATACGTCACCCTATGGGAGGGGTGACGTCAAAATTGTTCAACAAAAACATGATAAGTCGCATTGTGCAGGGTCAACTGCAACAAACTCAAACCGAGCCATTCATACCTAGCTGTATTTGAGTGACTTATATACCCGACATTTTTATTTCTTATTTTTAGCACAGGTGTAGGAAAAATCATGAACCAAAATGTTATTTATTTTCTAATTTAACATTTTTTTTACAAATATGACCATGGTCTTTTAAACATACAGTGACATTAAACATTGTTATGTTAAAAAAAAGAAAAAAGAAAAAAAGCTTTTGTGCACAAATCAGAAAATACATTGTACATTTTACCTACAGGCCAAACAGTGTCTGTTGGCGGCAAAGGGCCCAGCAAGTTGCTATTTTTAGATCGATTAAAAGTTGTCAAGAACAGGCGCTTACATTTGGATGTGTCCACTGATAGTAGGTTTGGTTGTGATCAATCAGAATGATGTAGGAATAAAAATGTATGACAGTTTGGTATGATGACATGTAATTCAAATATGCTGAAATGTAATATTATACATGATATAATATTATTATGGCTGTTGCCATGACCATGAACCCCAAGAAAGGTTTAATGTCATGTAAAATCAAAATACCAAAATCAAGCACCTACTAATCTGGTCCACGGTGCGGCTTGGACCAAATATGGATGGACACGCAACTCGCTCAGCCAGCCAGCGCTGCGAGACTTACAGCGGCCAACTTCGCCGCGGCGCGCTCATTGGCTCAGCATTGAACTTGCGTCAAGGCCGATGCGCGTAGATTCCCAGAATGTTTACTTTCGGTTAGATTCTTCGACAGCATTCGCAGATGTGACTGCCGTTACAGAGGTGAGTAAAACTGACCATCGAAAGGAAAATAAGATTCATATTGGTAATACTAATAACATACTTGCACAAGCATGTATCTACCAAAACTGTATGGGAGGACATAGTTGGAAAGGCGTGGTGAAGCGATCAAATCGAATCGTCCGTCAGCACGCGGTGTTCTTCTGGAAAAGACCGAAACGACAGTGTGACGTCAGTCGTTCAGCCCGCGAGCGGTGGGATTGGGGGGGGGGGGGGGGGGGTTCACATGGTTTGTTTGTTTCAGAACCACACCCATATACACACATTTCACATGTAAACCATTTGTCCGCCCCCTGTCGATATTTATCGACTAAGTTCCTTGTGGTCCATTACCGTTGGATCTTGTCTCCTGTGTTTGGATATCCCCCTCCGCATCCTCAGACCCCTTCCGCCCCCTTGACCACCACCCCCACCCCACAACCACAACCACCAGCTACCATCTGTCTGTATGTCTGTCTGTTTTTTCTATCTTTCTGTTTGTCTGTCTGTTTTTTTTCTGTCTGTTTGTCTGTCTGTCTGTCTGCCTGTCCTTCGTGTCTGTCTCTGTCTCTGTCTGTCGGTCTGTCTGTCTGTCCTTCGTGTCTGTCTGTCTGTCCCGGATTCGTGTCTGTCTGTATGCTGTCTGTCTGTCTGTATGCTGTCTGTCTCTCTGTCTCTCTGTGTGTGTCTCTCTCTCTCTCTCTCTCTCTCTCTCTCTCTCTCTCTTTCCGTCAGACTGACAGAAACCTAATGACTTATTCTCCAGTCCTGTCGCGTATGTTTACATTCCCCCCATCCCCCCATCCCATCCCCCCATCCCCAGTGCCTCAATCAATTGTCCCTATTTCAGAAATACATCTGGCCGTTGTATCTCTCGTGTGATTATCACCAAGTTGTTCTATGGTAGCTTCGTGGCCCCATGGGCGCCTAACTAAAACGCTTTGCAAAAAAACATTATGTATGTCTTCTTCTGCGTTCATGGGCTGAAACTCCCACGTAATTCGTGGATGGTTTTTTCACCGAGTTGGTTTTTAATTACGTGCATGAGCGTTTCTACCCCACTATTTACTGAGGCAGCCATACGCCGATTACGGAGGATGCAAGCTGGATATTTTTACACCCCCGGTATAGGGGTGTGTATAGGATTCGGTCGATGTGTTTGTTGGTTTGTTTGTTTGTTTGTTTGTGTGTTTGTGTTCGCATATAGATCTCAAGAATGAACGGACCGATCGTCACCAAACTTGGTGAACAGGTTCTATACATTCCTGAGACGGTCCTTACAAAAATTGGGACCAGTCAAACACACGGTTAGGGAGTTATTGGTGGATTAAGATTCTACAAGGACTTATAGAGGGACATATTAATGGTCAAAGGGAAATAACCTTCTCAGTTGGTGGCAGTGAGAATGGTAAGGACGGGGGTGTTTTTCCTACCTCGGAGGAATTTCTTGTTTTTTAATGTTTCTATAACCCAACGAACTCTGATATGGATTACATGGTCTTTTCCGTGCGTACTTGGTCTTGTGCTTGCGAGTACACACGAAGGGGGTTAAGTTACTAGCAGGTCTGCACATTAGTTGACCTTGGTAATCGGTCCACACCTAGCCCACGTGTCGCAGCAGGGATTTGAACACTCCACCTTCCGCTTGGGAGGCCGGCATCTTATCCACTAGGCCACTGCGCCCGTCAAAAAAATATACTGTGAAACGAACAACAGGCAGCCGCATGCCATCTGCAAGGGATATATCGATATTTAGGCCCAAAAAAAAAATTGTCTGTTTAGGGTAACCCGACCGACCCTATCGATTTGGCGCCGACCCAAAAACTTTTTTGATTTCAAAAAAAAAAAAAGAAAAAAAAAGAGGTAAAAATGCTAAAAAGAGACATTTGGCGTTTCTTTCTCTCCCTTTCTCTCTGTTTTATTTATACGTTAGTTTTGAAACATGTATTCATCAAATATAAGAAGTGAATGTTCAGCCAACATAGCATTTACACCAACAACAACAAAAACAAAAACAAAACAAAAAAAACTTTACCTACCTACCGACCCTACTTTTTTTGGTCATGTTACCCTAAACAGACAATTTTTTTTTTTTGGCCTTAGAAAGATTTGTTTTGGACTGGGCAAAGTCGACTTTGCGGAGTATGCTGCACGAAGCTATTGTACTGAATTTCAGGGTGTGAAAATTAAAGTGTATGACGGTAAGCTCAATTTTTTCCTGTGTGTGTGTGTGTGTGTGTGTGTGTGTGTGTGTGTGTGTGTGTGTGTGTGTGTGTGTGTGTGCGTGTGTGTGTGTGTGTGTGTGTGCGTGTGTGTGTGTGTGTGTGTGTGTGTGTGTGTGTGTGCGTGTGTGTGTGTGTGTGCGTGTGTGTGTGTGTATGTGTGTTTGTGTTTGTGTTTGCGTGTATGTGTGTGTGTGTGTGCGTGCGTGCGTGTGTGTGCGTGTGTGTGTGTGTGTTTGTGCGTGTGTGGGCGCGCGCGTCAGTGTGTGTGACGGTGTGGGTGTGTATATGTTACAGTCAAAACGGGAAATCAGTCATTACGGGTAATAACTAAAAGTTTTAGTCATTTCCGGAAATGACGGTTTTGATCAGTCATTACTGGAAATGCCTAAAATCTTTAGTCATTACCCGTAAATGACTAAAAATATGCTCTAGACATTACCAGTAATGACTGAACATGAACTAAATGTTCTGAGATGAATCCCATTATTACAAAAATTGTGAGTCTTCATAGTTTGCTCCCCCACAATCATCTAATTTTTATCCAATTATGCATGATATTGTGTTTCCATACAATATTTAACATAAGTCAATATTAAACTTAGTAATAATTCAAAAATCAAGCAAAAACACATTAAATTTATTTGGTTGTAAAGGCTATAAAACACACAGATTGGTAGACACGAAGGTTGCACCCGTGTGTGCGAAAGCCAATTGCTATAAAACGCGCACTAAATGCGTGTACTTCTCAGATCGGCCAATAGAAATGCTATATAGAACGCACTCCCTTCACCATAAAGCGCTCAAACCCCGAACCGCATAATCTCTCAATCTTTTCGCAACTCTGATGTTAAACATTTGTCAATCTTTTATTTCAAATACACATTAGATAAAATGAACAGAAATTTGGAATAAAGAAAAGATAAAATGAACAGAAATTTAAAGAAAATGGAATTATCTCTGTCTTTGTCTGTGTCTCTCTCTGTCTGTGCCTCTCTCTCTCTCTCTTTGTCTCTCTCTCTCTGCCTGTCTGTCTGCCTGTCTGTCTGTCTCTCTCTCTGTCTCTCTGTCTCTCTCTCTGTCTCTCTCTCTCTCTCTCTTTCTCTCTCCCTCCCCCTGTCAATACCCCTTGCAACTAAACCGTCTTGAACACACACTTTGACGCTGTAATGACAAATACACATTCGATAAATTGAACAGAAATCTGGAGTAAAATAGAATAAATCAATGGAAAATTGAAGTAAATGACACACACACACACACACACACACACACACACACACACACACACACACACACACACACACACGCACACACAGACACACACACATTTCATTTGTTGTGGCAGTTCAGGCTTTGGTGGCAGCGACTGTTGCATTTTATCTTTGATTTGTAGCACTTGCACCTGTTAGTGCGACACTTTTTTGTTCCTGCACAGTTGCACTTGATATAACCCTGCCCACCACTCTGTGATCCGCGAATAACTGTTTCTCGCAGGCTCAGGATTGTGTCACAGTTAAGGTCTGCCGTATCCAGGAGTTTTTGTGGACATAGTTCAAACCCACTCCTTTCATACGAACCTTTTAGAATCCCATGTTTTGTTGCAAGAGTGTACGTGTTGTTATCTCGCCTATCCAAGACAACTGCCAAAATGTTTCTGGGGTCCCCTCGGCCTCTGTCAACGAGTGGAATCGGCACGGCAACATTGTCACCCTTTTCTGCAGGACAAAGTTCCACCCTGCTCCTCTTTACCATCCGTTCTGCCTGCTTTTCTTGGCACTCTCGACTGGCTTGACGCTGAGACATAATTTCTTGCTGTCGCTTTTCCAAGAGAAGGAGTGCTCTTTGGTTTTCAGCCATGGCCGAGAAAGATTGTACGTGTACGTCAACTGTTGTGGTTGAAACCCCAGATGCACAATTGCCAGGTGGGAACAGAACACCGATAACTTCTTGTGCGTCACAGTCTGTCGGTACTGTGATGACATCCTCGACTGTGTTGATTGATGGAGACGGAGTGTGAATATCTGTGATGTCATAGGATTCACCTGCACTCACTTTGTTGAAAAGTCCAGAAACATCCGGTCCTACAGGTTCATTTGGAAGATCTTCCATGAGATCAACTGATCCACCTGCCGCCAATTCGTTCAAAACCACAGCAGCTGCTGAGTTATTTGGAAAATCTTCAGTGGTGTCCTCTGTTCCGCCATCCGTACCGTTTCATTCAAAATGACAGAGGCATCTGGCCCCAGTTCGGCTTGTGGCGATGCAGTGGAACATGCATTAGCCTGGAGATCATCTTCTGTCTGCAACCGACCAATCAAATCCACAGGCAGAGATGTGGAACTGAGGCCCACTCTTGGTTCCACTCCAAACATTGCCAGGTAGGGAGATCGCCCGATGCCTGCGCTGTGGGATCTGTTTTTAGCAAACTGCACAAATCTGAGTCCCAATGACCAACCCGTCGTTTGATTGTCCGTCATCCATGCAATTAGCATATCTTTAATGTCGGAGTTCGCTCTCTCGACTGAACCCTGGCTCTGGGGATGCCGTGGCTTTCCGTGGACGATTTTGAGTTCCGGCCAGATTTCCCGCAGTTCCCTTATGATGAAAGCGGTGAACTCAGATCCATTATCTGACTGTAGAATAACGGGGGCTCCAATCAAAGTAAAAATGTCAACAAGCTGTAGCGCAACTTCACTTGCTCGTTTGGAACTGAGTGGTCGAAGCACGACAAATTTGGTAAGATGGTCCTGATATACCATGATCCACCTGTATTGTCCATCATGCATTGACTGAAAGTCGATGAGATCCACTTGACCCCTGGACGCGAATTCATGGGACAGAATGGGTCGAACAACCACTCCTTTGGTTCTCTTCCGTTTTGTTTTCTCCTGGCAAACCTTACAAAAAGACTTGAACAGTTCAACGCTTTCTCTCAAAACATTAGCAAACTTTTTTTCAAGCTCTTTCAGCATGCGGTCACGACCACCATGACCAGTTGCTATGTGTGCAGT
>NC_090257.1:8466769-8471769 GCF_037325665.1 Littorina saxatilis | reverse complement strand
ACAACAATTGATATAAAACAGTCACGTTTACCTGAGTTTTTCTTTAGTTTACCTGATATGCGTGAGGTATATCTGTGGAGCTCTAATCAGTGTGATCATAAGACTATGTATATATCGAGATATCAGCAGTGATTTTTAAGCAGAGACGAATTGCCTCTCTTGCAAAACTCAAGATCATTGGGGGCGAGATGGGAGGGGGCGAATCTCCTCTCTGGCAAAACCCAAGATCATTGGGGGCGAGATGGGAGGGGGCGAATCTCCTCTCTGGCAAAACCCAAGATCATTGGGGGCGAGATGGGAGGGGGCGAATCTCCTCTCTGGCAAAACCCAAGATCATTGGGAGCGAGATGGGAGGGGGCGAATCTCCTCTCTGGCAAAACCCAAGATCATTGGGGGCGAGATGGGAGGGGGCGAATCTCCTCTCTGGCAAAACCCAAGATCATTGGGGGCGAGATGGGAGGGGGCGAATCTCCTCTCTGGCAAAACCCAAGATCATTGGGGGCGAGATGGGAGGGGGCGAATCGCCTCTCTGGCAAAACCCAAGATCATTGGGGGCGAGATGGGAGGGGCGAATTGCCTCTCTGGCAAAACCCAAGATAATTGGGGGCGAGATGGGAGGGGGCGAATCGCCTCTCTGGCAAAACCCAAGATAATTGGGGGCGAGATGGGAGGGGGTGAATTCGGAAGGGGCGAGTTAGGTGGGGGCGAATGGGGACGTCACCGCTCCAAGTTATGTCATGTTGAGGTGACACAGACATACGATTCTCTCCTGAAGACAGTGCATGCATTTCTGTGTGAAACGTGATGATTATGTTATGTACATAATCATGGGACATAATTATACTGCATACACAACGTCTTTGTGAGTGTGAGTGTGTGTCTGTGTCTATGTCTTTGTCTATGTCTATGTCTATGTCTATGTCTATGTATGTGTCTGTTTGTTTGTGTGTGTGTCTGGGTTGATTATGTGTCTGTGTGTATTTTCGTATGTGTAGCCCCAGAACACAGTCAGAATCCCGATCTGTTCCGGATTTACTAATTTGTGTGTGTGTGTTGCACAGTTTACATTTTCGTGTTCTATTCACAAAATTTGCTCTGGCTTTAACGTTTTGGGCACAAAATATTAAACTGAAAATCACGACAGCTGTTAGCACACTCTACCGTTAGCCGTGCAATTTCACCTGACTAATTTTGCCATTAACATGATGTAATATGATGTCACCATGGTCTGTTGACTGCGGCTTCATGCGATTTGTGTGTGTGTGTGTGTGTGTGTGTGTGTGTGTGTGTGTGTGTGTGTGTGTATGTATGTGTGTGTGTGTGTGTCTGTGTGTGTCTGTGTGTGTGTGTGTGTGTGTGTGTGTAGTATTGTTTCATTCGCACTTTGTACAAGTTTCCTGTGGTTGACGGAATGCCTCACTGGACCCATGCTGTGGTGCATTAATTGAAACCGGTAATCTGGCGAATACATCAGATTCTCGACTGTAGACAGGCACCAGACAGTGTAGTGTACAGGTTTTTGTGTGTGCATCGTGAATGTCTATGTCTGTTAATATGGTCTCAAAACAGTGCCTGTATGGTTGTTGTGTACGTGTTTTTTGCCGCCCCGTACATCCCTAAACGACCACCCTTGCCGTCGCGACATGTAAAAAATACATTTCTGGAACGTAGGTCCTCAAAAGAATGTTTGTCTTGATGTGGGGTGATTTAAAGAGGTTGTGAACAGACAATCTGAAAAAAGACAGGGTGACCACTGTGACATCAGATCACAAGTCCAATGCTCTTCCCACTCATTCTGGTTACATCGCTCAACGGCTATTGCCAGTATATCTCTCTGACCGGACGCGAAACTCCTGCGAGAATCTATCAAAACAAGTTATCTCCCATATATGTTGTTTGCGAGCCGTGTTCGCGAGACGAAAATAATTGCAGATTGGCCGACTTCGACAGTGATCAGTCTCCGTTCTGTTCTTCACAGTTATGATAAAGACATCGTTCTAAAGTCAAAACAAGTCGAAATTTTGGGACTGCTGTCATATGGTTGCATCACTACAGAAAAAATCGTCTGCTTCCGCGAACGCCGAAACCAAACGGTTGATTATCACGTGACACTTTTGCCATATTTAGAGTTGTTTGCACAGTAAATACAGCCGCGAAAAAATAGCTCCCTTGAAATTGTCTTACAAATCAATTCCTTTGTAATTTAAAAATTACACAACACCATGAAAAATCATTATCGACGATCACAAATCTGCTTATCCATAACACATTACAAAAAGCTCTAAATATGTAAAAACAAAATCGGTTTCCTTGCCAGACAAGGAAACTCAAGGCATCCTGTCAGGGAGAGAATGAGCTCGAGCCGAACTCATTTTGACCTGAGGTCAGGATGCTACCCACTAAGCTACCGGGGCCCATGTGACATAACAAGGCGACATGTGCTTTTGTGCGTCATGCATTTTTGTTTTGTTCGTACTCTGTGCAATCTAAAAGCGTTCCACGGAAGGCAGAATAAATTGATGGACCCATGCTGTGTCACATTAGTTCAAAAAATATGGAAGGTGGCGATTACAGTTAAACCCCCCTTTTGCGACCTGAATAAAATCTAAAAAAAATCAGGTCTTAGAAGTTTTAAACTGGGGGATATTTTTTTTAAAGTTCTGGACAGACAATCTGCGAACTCAGCGGGGGATGGGGGAGGGGGTTAGTGGTGGGTGGGGGGAGGATGGGCTTAAAAATAGGGTTGCACTGTACCTCGCTGGACCCAAGCTGTGTTGCATTAGCTGAAAAAAGGTAAGTTGACGAATGCATGAGATTCTCGTCTGTACACACTATGCCTGCATCAGGCTGTGTGTCGGCGCGGTGAAATAGTGTATGTATCAGGTTATGTCACAAGTACAAACAACGTGCGACGCGCATGGATTGTCCGCAGTATTGTCTTTATGTTGTTTAGTTGTTTAGAGACTCAGAGATATCAAGTTATTGTCGGAAGACAGTTCTTATGTGTGTGACTTGCCTCTCCCCCCCCCCCCCCCTTGTATTTGTCACGTTTGTGCATGCAATAGTGTGTGTGTGTACATGCATGTGAGCGTGTGTGCGTGTGTATGAGTGTGTGTGTGTGTCTGTGAGTGTCTGCATGCATGCGTGCGTGCGTGCATGCTCGTGTGTGTGTGTGTGTGTGTACGTGCGTGCGTGCGTGTTTGTGAGTGTGTGTGTACCTGCGAGTGTTTGTGGGTGCATGCATGAATGCGTGCGTGCGTGAGTGCGTGTCAGTGTATTCTTCTCCTCTTTCTTTACAATATCCCTTTGGCATTTGCCTTTGTTTTCCATTGTTTTGAATCTGAACGTGTAAGTGCACTCACGACATAAAGTGTAGTCTTAACACAACGCATGCACTTCCATACGCCTTGCAAGAGGCGTGTGTCTGGCTACGAAAATGTCAGTTTGTATGACTGGACTGATAACACTAAGTAGGCATATGTGTCGGCAGCCGGGCACAGGGCGGGGCGGGTATAACTAAATATCGTCACACAGAAACAACCGTTTCAAGCGACTTTTTGGGGGGGCTGTATTGACGTTGCAATCATTTTATTTTGTCCCTTTTCTTACATTCCTCGACTGGGCTACATCGCGCAAGAAACATTTACAGTCACAGTGGATGCAATTGAGAAATAGAAGAAAAAGACATTATTTTTCACATGTTGGTAGGCTATACCGCACTAAATTCAAGCTGCTCGATAAAAATGTATGACTTTTTTCCTACTAACAATTAAGAGTTTTAAAATAAACAAATATTGCTGATTTTTGTTAACAGTGATTTTTGTTAACAGAAAGACTGTTAACTTGTAATACCGATAGAGCTCTATCACTCAGAAATGATCGGGCCCCGTATGCGGTATCCCGCAAAAACAATGCTGTCAGTTAAGCCGAGTTACAACGACTATTTTGTGAATGGTGACAGGCAACATTCCAGCCCAATACCAAATATTTTACGCATTCATAAAAAGTGTCGTTTCCTGATTCGACGTACGATGTACTTTAAAAAAAAATGTATGGCACTTTTATTGAAGAGAAAACATTTCACTTCATTCTCCAAGGGAGCAAACCATGTAAGATTGTCATGTGCACGGTGTGATTGGAGTGAGCGAACTTGATGAACAGCGGGGGGCATCGCGGTTTGACTTTTACGACTGAAAAAAATCACAGCAAGGTGTCCGGAAACTCTTAAGCTTCAAATTTTTCAAACCCTTTCACCCAATCTCTTTCCCTTCCCTCCCCCCACCACCCCCCATTCTCTGTCTCTGTCTCATATGTGTCTGTCTCTCTGTCTGTCTCGATCTCTCTCTCTCTCTCTCTCTCTCTCTCTCTCTCTCTCTCTCTCTCTCTCTCACACACACACACACTCACACACACACACACACAGAAACTGTTGGTAGCACTAAAAACGATAGCTGTTGTATTTGCTTAGTTCAAAGAAATCAATCAATCTGTTATTATATCAATTAGTCCGTCAACGAATCAAACAAATGATAAATAAGAAACAGTTTTGATTTCCGAAGAAACGCAAAACCACGCCCAATGTTTGTCACACACAATATGAAACAGTGCAAAAAAAGCCAATCGCAGCCGAGCAGAGATCGCTGTATCAAGTTACATGATTTGCAGCATGTGTTGATCGAACAAAATGCATTTGGGATTAACAACACAACAGGTCTGCACTATCAAATTGCATATCTCGTCAAGGCCTTAATTGTTATGAAGGTACGCCCTGGGATATATGGGGTGTCTCAAAAAAAATTACCCCAAAAGACATTGAAACATCAGTACCGAGAAAAGGAAAAACTAATAATTACTATGTAAGCTAATACGCTAATATGTACCCCAGACCAAGAAACCTACAACAACTGAAGGCAAACATTCTCAGAGAAATCCAGAACATTCCACAGGAAACATTCCCCAGTGTAATGAACAATAACAATATGGCAATGGGGATGCAGTCT
>NC_090257.1:8316769-8461769 GCF_037325665.1 Littorina saxatilis | reverse complement strand
CGGCGGATCCACTCAATGGCTTGCCATAAACGCTGATGTCCGGTTCACTGCAGACTCACCACAATGACCTACTTCCACAGTTTAACGGTAGCCATACGTACACTGCCTCAGACTGAAAGCCTACACTGCGGGTAGAGGTAAACGTTGTCTTTCTTTTGTTCTTTGTTATACGGATATTGCGCTGGTTTTCTTCAACGAAATGGACTGGTCAAATCCTTTGGTACAGTAAACACACATTAGCTTTTGTCACAATTACAATTTTGGTTGTTTGTTGTTGTGTTGTTTTATTTTCAAAAACACAGTCCTGTAAAGTGACGCAGATCACAACAGTTTGAACTTCTTTTCTCAAACGTCAGTTGATGATTAGCTGTGCACACGGCGAACTCTTCACGCAAAGAAAACAAACACCTGGTTAATACGGAGAAATGTCTTTCTCTGCTGAAGCACACAGCAAGTGGATGGAATTCGTATTAATTTACTGTTCAAAACTTTGCCGGTGGGAAACTGACTGCACGCAATATGGTCACACTAATGAATTCACACGAAAGTTTGATGAAGATGGATAACGAAAGAGCACGCAAGGGATGGTTCTTCAGACGCCGAAGAGAACTGTCTTGACTCTGACGGTGAAGATACGTTCCCTGCACGTGCGTTGGTATCTTCATCAGAGGTGGACCATACCTGCAAAACAGACAAACATTTTGTTATTAAAACTATGCTGTTAATCACATAACCAGTCCACATCTACAGTACGCTATTCAGCTTTCTGGGGAACTTCTACAGAACACGTTTTGCACAGAGAAAAAACACCACCACCACCAATAACAACAACAGCGGCAGACCTAGTAGTTCCATAGTTTATAAGTAATGTTTGTCCGACATCATATTTTTGTTAATTTGTAACTACGTAGGGCGCGTAATATAAGCGTTCGCTTGAGTTCGTGTCCCTATTGTTTATCGTTGTATTGTTGTACCATGTTTGATTTAATAAAACATTGTTTAAAGCTGCAGCAACAAGAACAACAACAACAACAACAACAACAAAAGCAACAACAACAACAACAACAAACAAAAAACAACAAAAACAACAACAAAACAAACAAATAAACAAACAAAAAAACAAACAAACAAACAACAACCAACCAACAACCAACCAACAACCAACCAACAACCAACAACCAACAACCAACCAACCAACCAACCAACAACCAACAACCAACCAACCACCAACCAACCAACAACCAACCAACAACCAACCAACAACCACCAACCAACCACCAACCACCCACCAACCAATCACCAACCAACAACCAACCAACAACCAACCAACAACCAACCAACCACCAACCAACAACCAACCAACCAACAACCAAACAAACAACCAAACCAACAACTAACCAAACAAACAAAGAAACAAACAAACAAACAAACAACCCCTCAGCCATGACGAAAGCTCCAGGGACAAAGGTAATTGTGAATGTGCCGGCTATAGAGTAACATATTTTAGGGTAGCACGGGTTAGTACTGGATTCACTCAATGCCTTTCGATTAGTTCTTTTCTACGTGTATGCGTTTATTCGTGTGTTAATTTGGAATCGGTTCAGCCCATTTTCTGTCCTTGTTTTTCCGTGTAGCTGGCGATTTCCCTGGAAAAGAATGGTGAATAGAATAATGATACGTCCTTTACTAACGCTATAACCAACATCATAATCTTAAATACCTCGTGTATATAGTACTAGAGGAATACCCGGCTTCGCCGGGGTGAATCGCGAGACAGAGACAGACAGCGTGGCGGTTCATCACAATCACCTCTGCAAGCGAAGTCCTGTCAAACGGGATTGAGAATTTTAGAGCTTATTTCTTAGCCCTATATTATCTGTTGTGGCTTCTCAAATGCCAGAACATACAGACAGACAAAAGCCGCTAGACCCCATCACAAACAGAACTCTACAATCAACAGGTTTTTTCCCCCACACACACACACAAACACACACACAGAGAAGCCGTATATATATATGCATATCTGTATCTATAAATATATAGAGATAGGTGAGAGTGTATTTTTCGCGTGGCTATAAATTGATTCGACCTTTTCACTTTGACAGTAAGAACAACTTACGGGTGCAAGGGAAGCGTTCTGGACAGCGCAGTGACATTCTAAAAATAGTCACTCTCAGAAACGGGAATTTGGGGTGAGACAGACAGCGTGGCGGTTCACCACAATCACCTTTGAAAGGCGAAGTCCTGTCAAACGGGATTGAGAATTTTAGAGCTTATTTCTTAGCCCTATATTATCTACTGTGGCTTCTCACATGCCAGAACATACATACAGACAAAAGCCGCTAGACCCCATCACAAACAGAACTCTATAATACATAGGTTTTTGCCTACACACACACACAAACACACACACACACACAGAGAAGCCGTATATATATATGCATATCCGTATCTATAAATATATAGAGATAGGTGAGAGTGTATTTTTCGCGTGGCTATAAATTGATTCGACCTTTTCACTTTGACAGTAAGAACAACTTACGGGTGCAAGGGAAGCGTTCTGGACAGCGCAGTGACATTCTAAAAATAAATAGTAACTTACAACTGAACGGGAAAGCCACACGAAGGAAGGGAGATAAACGCCAAACACTGGAGAAGATAAGGAAGAGTTACTTATAATGGTGAAATGAACACAAAAACGAACATGAGTTTAGCGCTGCGCGCTGAGAGCACGTGTTGAAATATCTCATCGATGATATTGTGTCCGGGGTGTAGCTGAATACGGTGTCCAAATTTGAAAAAGAACCACCGAGAACTTTGGCGTTGTGATGTGGTGTAGCGGCTATGGTGTGTCGGTATGGGGGCCCGGGTAAGCTGAGGTGGAACCAAAATAGCTGAGGTGGAACCAAAATCGGTTCCGCGCTGCGCGCTGAGAGCACGTGTTGAAATATCTCATCGACCAGGTTGTGTCCAGGGTGTACCTGAATATGATCACCAAATTTGAAACAGATCCATCGAGAACCTTGGCCGCGCATCGCGCACAGACAGACAGACACACAGACAGACAGACACTAGTCGTATATATATATAGTATTATTTAAAATGTGTACAAGGGGAGTGGGGGTGTTTTGTCCGTTCACGTTATAGATCGGCTGATTGAGGTTCTAGTGAATGCTTTGGTTTGTCCATCGACCGTTCCATATACCCTTAATATTCCTCTTTTTTGTGTGTGTGTTACAAGAAAACCGTACACATGAATATGCTGACTAAGCGATACGACACAAAGTGATCGATGAGCTGCCGCGAACAGCTGAGCGAGCTTGTTACCAAGATACCAGACCTCTCTATTGCAGGGATGCTGAGTCAGCGTTCAATAATTCACTGTCCAACACTGTCATGGAAGAATCGATTTCTCCTGAACGCAGCCAGGCGAGGCCGAAAAATAGGTGCGGCAGTCCACTCGGTACAAAGAACCGCTCTTATGGGAGTCGTTTGATCTTGGGCCGCATCACGCCTGGCCAGCTCGGCGTCACGGTTTTCCTATTGTTCACCACCGAGAAGATGCTGCTGTAATTGGTTGGTCGGTTCGCCGGTTGCTTTGTTTGTTAATTTGTTAGTTTGTTTGATGTGATGGTTAGTTGGGCGCGTGGGTGTTAGGCCCAAAAAAAAATAGGTCTGTTTACGGTAACCCGACCGACCCTAGTTTTTTCGCGCGACCCTAGACTTTTTTTTGGCATTTGGGGAAAAAAAATCTTGTTTTTTTGGCAAAATAACGTAAAAATATGTTTTTTTGGGAAAAAAATTAAATCCCGACCTACCGACCCTATTTTTTTGGCCTATGTTACCGTAAACAGACCTATTTTTTTTTGCCTTAACGCCACCCCCCCCCCCCCCCCCCCCCCCCTTTCAGCTATTTCCGGAGTTCGTCTATTCCTATGGTGTTGTCAAACCTTCAAACATTCGGCAACAAAAAGCTGAATTTTGCTACTTCACTTTCCACACTACATGTGAGTATATCCCAAGCAAAATGCTAATAAATCTTCACCGTAGTGAAGTGTGCAAACAGCCCGCTAAAAGATACAGACGAGATATGAAGGACTGTGCACACAAACTGGGAGAGTCGTCGTCTTTGAAAGAGTGAGACAAAAGTGTGTGTGTGTGTGTGTACGAGTGCGTATGCATGCGTATGTACGTGAGTGTGTGTGTGTGTGTGTGTGTGTGTGTGTATGTGTGCGTGCGTCTGTCTGTGTCTTTGTGTCTGTCTGTGTGTGTTTGGGTCTATCAATGTACCCGGTGTACAAGGTTCTGTGTCACTGTGACACAGTTTTAAGTTGTTGCTATAAACAATAAACACCCACTTTTATAGCACAGTAAAACAGCAGATTCTCCACGAAAGACACTTAAAATCACACAAAAAGAAAAGTCTTTTTTTTTTTTTTTTTTTTTTTTTTACAAAAAGAAAAGTCTATACTCACGCCTGGGTGGTCAAGATTCGAAGACTTTAAAATTCATCCAAATATATACTAGACACAATTTATCTTTCAAAGTAGTGAAACAAAATCTGGATTCAACATTGAAATGTGTGTCATCTTTGACTTAAAATGCCATGTCGTACGTTCTTAACCTCCAAACATAGATGTTAAAATTAATTCAAATATATGTGCAAGTTATCTTGCAGAGAAGCAAAACAACACCGGTATTCAGCATTATAATGTATGTCGTCTTCCACAGATGAAATGTGAAGTGTTTGTTTAAAAGGTCGTACGGCCTGCGGCATAACCTTACAACATACTCAGTGCTCCAATGGAACCTTTTTTTTAAAGGTCCTTGTCTACATTTTTATACCGAAATCGCCATTTGACCATTAAAATGCAGAGTCTATTATCTACAAATATCAACAATACACCCCCTTTCGATCAGGAAAGACGAAGCCAGTGTAGCCGTTTGAAAATTCATTGTAGTATTCCAGCGTAGTACTCATAGTAGGATATCCTTATTTGGAAAATGCCAAGCGCAAAAATCCTCTCAAATCCCGTGCATTTTGTGCGTTTAAAAAAAAGCTTGGACAGCGCTCCAGTGTCAGACTGTTGCTGCACTTGTTCGGGCGTGGCTATAAGCATAGTGACATGAATTTGATTGGTCAGTATTTTTAGGCAAAGCACATGTTCTCAGCAAACAGAAAACAAAATATTGGAAGCGTGAGTCACGCTACCCAAAAATAAAATCTTTTTTTTACATATATTTTTTTTCTATAACTTTTTTCCCCATGGTTCATTCATCATTTGACATAATTTTGTATCGAAATCTAACCATAAGATTATTGAAAAAAAGCAAAAATGTAGACGACCACCTTTAAGACTTCCAAAAATCTTTCCTGTTTGACGCAAAACTCTACTTGCCCAAACGGATTTTACACTCAAACGTACCCATGTCAGTTGAGTGCCATGGACTATCTTTCGGCAGCAGTTTTCACATACTTTGCTCAGCGATATGGAATTTGAGGAGAATTATTTCTATTTTAATGTTACCCGCTAGTGCAGGCATGTGCTGTGCCTGAATACCGTGTCTGGGAAGTTGCGTACATTCGTTAGCACGGTCAAATAGTGCAAATACAAATCACAAGAAAAATTCTTCGTTGTTGTTGTTGTTGGGGATATAGCTCAGTTGGTAGCGCGCTGGATTTGTATTCAGTTGGCCGCTGTCAGCGTGAGTTCGATCCCAGGTTCGGCGGAAATTTATTTCACAGAGTCAACTTTGTGTGCAGACTCTCTTCGGTGTCCGAACCTCCCCCCGTGTACACTACATTGGGTGTGCACGTTAAAGATCCCACGATTGACAAAAGGGTCTTTCCTGGCAAAATTGCTTAGGCACAGTTAATAATTGTCTACCTATACCCGTGTGACTTAGAATAATAGGCCGTGAAAGGTAAATATGCGCCGAAATGGCTGCAATCTACTGGCCGTATAAAATTTCATCTCACACGGCATCACTGCAGAGCGCCTAGAACTGTACCCACGGAATATGCGCGATATAAGACTCATTGATTGATTGATTGTTGTTGTTGTTGTTGCTGTTGTTGTTGTTGCTGTTGTTGTTGTTGTTGTCGTTTTTCTTTTTCTATTATAATGTTACCCGCTAGTGCAGTAGTGCAAAGAACAACAAAACGTTAGTGCAACAGGCGTTAATGATAGGCTTATTACACTCATTACGACACATTGCCGTACAGGAGTGGGAACGGGTGGGGGTGGGGGAGGAGGTGAGATTCAAATGACTTACTCATCAACATCAACACCAGCCGGGGAATGGCTGTCTTTTTGTATTAGCATTTCACAGCAGGATCTTGCTTGACAATTTACAACTGAATAATTATGGTCACAGGTGTTGTGTCGATAAAAGCACGAGGCCTATAGCTGTGCACTTCACAATACTGTCAGTTGTTGTTAGAAGCACTAGCTAATATATAAGAGGGGGGGCAGGAGAGGGGGGGGGGGGCTAACTGGGGAGGGGAGGGGAGGGGAGGGGAGGGGGAAGACAGAGAGTAGGTTGGTTACAGCTGTCAACAGGTGTGTAAGACTGTTCGCATGCGCGCGCGCGCGTGTGTGTGTCTGTGTGTGTGTCATGCGTGTGTGTGTGTGTGTGAGCGTTTTCCGAAGTGGGCCACCCGGCAGCTTCAATACCGGTGTAACACGAAATTTTTACTCCACGAAAAATTTACTCCGGAGTAAATATTTCGTACGAAATTCTTACTCCGAGTACACTTTTCGTACGAGAAAAGAACTCCCCAAGGCACGAAAAAATTACTCCCTCCACGAAATTTTTACTCCCCATTTTTTTTACTTCCAGTAAAAATTTCGTACGCAAAAATGGGATGCGGGCGAAGGGATAATGCCAATAAGTGATCTCGCACACACGAATGTCGCGCTACCCTCCTTCCACCCCTTCCACCACCAAGACTAACAGGGGACAAGGGAGTAAAAATGTCGTACACCTGGCATGGGAAGTTAAATTGCTTGTGTTGGGGTGAAGTAATTTATTCGTTATTTATTCGTCCGGGGAGTAACATTTTTGTACGAAATGTTTACTCGGAACTCACCTGTCTTGGGGAGTAATTTTCTCGTGTAATGGGGGAGTGCTTTTTTCGTGAAGGTCGTAACTTTTTCGTACGAAATGTTTACTCCGGAGTAAAAAATCTCGTGCGAGTAATTTTCTCGTGTTACACCGGCATGTACTGTGCGCCATCCGACTCTGTAACTGAAGTACAGGTTTCAGAAACTAGACATCTCATTTGTTGCAAGCGGGCGTGTCCTCATAATGTCTGCAAATTAAGCCCAAATGAGCCTTTCCTTGTATCGCAGATGTCGCCAAGTTACAAAATTATGTGTAAGCTTGCCGCAGATGTCACTTTGATGTCACACGTGTGTTCATACACACTGTGACTTGCACAATCTCCCATGTCATCAACTTCTTGTCAGTTTAGCGCTGTTACTGAGCCTTCCGAATTAAAGTCACCTGTCGTGTGTTCGTCTCTGTGCCGCACAAGACCAAACTAGCCAGGTAAGCCATATTGTGCACACACACACACACTGACATACACACACACACACACACACACACACACACACGGCTGTGACACACACTCACACTGATGCGCGCGCGCACGCACGCACGCCGCGCACACACGGCTCAAACACACACACATGCACCGGCACGGCCGCACACACACATACACACACAGTGACACATACAACACAAATGCCATGCCGTATTCCCATTACCGGGTTCACTGACTCAGCTAAAGCAAGCAACATTGACTGAAAGCCGACAACGCCGATGATGATTTGCACAATAGCCTACATATACAGCTAGCACAAGCCCAAAGAATTAACTGATGATAGTATTGATACACACACAAAACATTTACACGTGTGTTTTAGGCGTATTTACCTGTTCTGTCGAAAACAACGTCACCGGTGAATGCACTTTCACTTTCACACCGTGAACGGCCGAATCCGTCACTGAATGGGATCAATAATAACCAGGACACACGCTACGATTCGACGATTTCCAGCTAAGATCCCTCCTACACACCTAGCAGATCTATCTATCGCCACACAAGCCTATGTTCACATGTCAGTAGTGCGTTCGATGCAGCTCAAATTACTAACTATCCTCAGTGCACAAGACCGAATCGGAATTCAGATTAACACAGTTGCGTGGCGTGTGTAGGTCCGAAAACAGAATGTAACTACCTTTGTGTGTGCTAAAATGCCGGTCTTTGTTAAGTCCGCTACAAACACTGCCAATAAAAATAGGATTTCTTTGCTGTGCGTTTCGGTTCACTTGCGTTTTCATTTCCGCTTGGATGAATTTTGCAAGGGGAAGTGTAATAGTACGGTACGCGATCGGTCATGTTAATTCTGTCTCAAGTTGAAAGGGCACCAAGACAGATCGGCGCCCCGGTACTGATGTTTTCCTTGTGTGGCTTAATTATGCTTTTGTGAAGAAGAAGAGTGTATTTGGGTTTTGTATTGTTGAAGTGTGTGAATGGTTGAATAGCTGTGGTGATGTACTGATTAAATGATGTCATCGACAAATTGTGTAGGTTGTTTTAAGGTTCATATAGTGTGTGTGTGTGTGTGTGTGTGTGTGTGTGTGTGTGTGTGTGTGTGTGTGTGTGTGCGCGCGCCTGTCTGTAAGTGTGTGTGTGTGTGTGGGGGGGTGCCTGTCTGTAAGACGATGTGTGTGTGTGTGTGTGTGTGTGTGTGTGTGTATGGGCGCCTGTCTGTAAGACGGTGTGTGTGTGTGTGTGTGTGTGTGTGTATGGGCGCCTGTCTGTAAGACGGTGTGTGTGTGTGTGTGTGTGTGTGTATGGGCGCCTGTCTGTAAGACGGTGTGTGTGTGTGTGTGTGTGTGTGTATGGGCGCCTGTCTGTAAGACGGTGTGTGTGTGTGTGTGTGTGTGTGTATGCTGGGTGCCTGTCTGTAAGTGTGTGTATGTGTCCAAGCGCACTCAAACTCATGTCTTTACCTTTTCAGGTGCACAATATCTCCGTTCATATTACGAGAGAAAAATGCACAACTCTGTCATCCAATGTGCCTGCATGTTGTATGGGAAATCTTCTTTTACAGTACATGTAAATCATACATTCAAAATAATATGGCCTGATCAATAATTAATTACAAAAGAGGAATACATACACAGACTCACATGTACACCATTGCATCAGACAACACCCACACACACACACAGACAGGCATGCGTACACACACACACACAAACACACACAGGGAACAAAACAAACACAGACACACACACACACACACACACACAGGGAACAAAACACAGACACACACACACAGGGAACAAAACACAGACACACACACACACACACAGGGAACAAAACACAGACACACACACACAAACACACACAGGGAACAAAACACAGACACAGACATAGACACAGACACAGACACACACACAGGGAACAAAACACAGACACACACACAAACACAGACACACACACAAACACAGACACACACACACAAACACACACACACACAAACACAGACACACACACACACACACAAACACAGACACACACACACAAACACAGACACACACACACACACACACACAGGGAACAAAACACAGACACTAGGTTTGGTTTTGTATTTATTGTTATTGGTCTCAACTCTTCAAACAAATTTGACAAAGTCATGAATCTCTTCCTCTTGTTAAAAAGTTTCAATTATCTGGTGTCCGCGTTCTTGAATACATACATCGTGACTTGATTTACAAAAACACATAATAGCATGGTCTTCTTGAAAACACATGCACATGAAAATGGGTTGTGTGTCTTCCGTTCAAATAGACGTTTTCCGGAAATAACTCTGAAAATCCTGACAGAGCTATTTTCGATGATCGTCTGTTAGGCAACACAGAACATAAACATGTTTAAAATATACCAACCAGCAGTTGTTTGAAATAGAAGTTTCCTTGTCTTGGTTTGTGGGAAAATACATGTAACAACATTCACTGAAGCAATTATTTTTATCAAAAATTCTTGTGCAAGAAGAAAGGGGCTTGAAGGAAACAGTGAAATACAAATCAGCATCTATAGTACAGCACTCAAATCACACACTAAGTCTTCATTATTGCATTTCACTATGTGTGGCCGAAACTCTTCATCTCAACAAACCCTTTACTTTATTTGGTGTTTAACGTCGTTTTCAACCACGAAGGTTATATCGCGACGGGAAAGGGGGGGGAGATGGGATAGAGCCACTTGTTAATTGTTTCTTGTTCACAAAAGCACTAATCAAAACATTGCTCCGGGGCTTGCAACGTAGTACAATATATTACCTTACTGGGAGAATGCAACTTTCCAGTACAAAGGACTTAACATTTCTTACATACTGCTTATCTCAACAAACCCTGTAAAAAAAAAACAAAAGAGTGCAATATTTATATATATATATAGAGAGAGAGAGAGAGAGAGAGAGAGAGAGAGAGAGAGAAGAGAGAGAGAGAGAGAGAGAGAGAGAGAGAGAGAGAGAGAGAGAGAGAGAGAGAGAGAATTGAATTGAACTTTATTTAACACGGATTAAGATTTAAGGCTACGCCTTTTCTTCAGACATGAGACCAGCAAATGTTCCAAAAGTAGGAAACTAAGCCGGGGTCCAGGGGCCGCATAGGCCCCTGGTGGGAACCAGGGGCAACGCCCCGGTAGGTGGTTCAGGGGGGCTTCCCCCCTGACGGAAAATGAATGTTAGAATTATAAAGGCCATTTTGGGGCCTCTCCTGATAGCAAAAAATTAGATCATGCCTTTTTAAAAAGCCATAAAAACCACAAGAATTACAATATGTTTTAGCATTTTAAACAAAAGTGTAATTTATAACAATCACACACACACACACAAAACTTACTTAAGAACTTTCAGAACCAACACATTTTTTCCACCAAGTCCGTATTTCACCACGCAGTGGCCGTTGTCGCACCACGTGCACACGGCCTGACCGGGAATGGATATCTTGGCGATACTGTCGCCAATGAGCTGGCGCCTTTCTTTCTTGTTGATAATGACAGTCACTTCTTCTGACAGCCAGTTGGCTTTCCACTTGTTTTTCACACTTTGGTCGTCGATCGTAAGAGCTTCCACAGCCGACAAAACAATACGGAATCCAGACGCCATGATGCTACATTTTTCACCTTCGGCGTTTGGAGATCGGCAGCCAATCAAAACAACCCGCAAACCGCCATCGGTGAATAATTAAGCCTAGGCGATAATCGTCGGAGATCGACAGCCAATCAAACGCGACCCATGATACTGCTATGGGTTCACGCGAGTGGTGGGGTGCGAATGCATTGACTTCAGACGCAGACAGCTTCAGCTGAATGGTTCATTCCACCACCCCCCCCCCTTTTTTTTCTCAACAAATTTGCATCGATCTCAAGAATGGTCTGTGAGCTAAGGAAAATATCGGAATTCCGATAAAATTCGGACCAGTCCCATGTCTGTTTCTTACAATCTTTCCTTGGGACGCATAGACACACAATTATATAATTAAAAAATTAAAAAGTTAACCAACAAAAGGAGGTTGGAAAACTTCAGCACGTGATAATAAAGATGACGAGAGAGAGAGAGAGACAGGCAGACACACACAGAGAGGGGGGGGGGGGGGGGGGGGGGGGGGGGGGGGGCAGAGAGAGAGAGAGAGAGGGGGGGGGGGGGAAAGAAACAAGTTGACAAGTAGAGAGAATCAAACAAGACAGAATCACAAGCTATTATGTCACTCATGTAAAAAAAAATAAAAAAAAAGCGATTCAAAAACTAAGTACAAAACAAATACAAATCAGAACTACATTATTACCAAAAACAGCAACAGAAATAAAAACTCTTCTCAAATAATAGCACTGGGATACAAAAAAAAAGACAAAGTACAAGACAATATGTGACATTAAATAGCTAAATGTAGACTAATGTAATACTGGTGAAATGACTCGGCAATGATCGTCGCGGTGGAAGAAAAGGGTTACATGATCTGTTACCATTGTAAATCATGACTTGTTGGTAGTATGATCTGACTACAAATACACTTCAGTGTTTTATTTTTAACAAGTTTGACTTTTGGGAGTTTTACTGCAAATACACATAGTCTCTTCCAGAGTGTTATCTTCAATGAGTTTGACTTTGCGAGTGTCTAAACTTTTCCAAAGTTGTTTGTGCAATCACATACAAATAATGAGGTCAGATGAAATAACTAACACTGTGGCATCATTTGTGTATGTTGTCTTTCACTAAAATGACCATATGAAGGAACCACAGACAAAAATTAAAGGGAAAAAAACAAAAACATGAACACACACACACACAAGATTACCGCTAAAATAAAGAAAATAACATTTGAAAGGTGTTGAAGCAATAGTGCCGAAGAAGATTTTTCGTCGTTACCGATTCGATACGTAGCAATCATTTACTAACACATTTTTACAGCAGTGTCATTTCACTGAGAAGTGTACTTGGTATTTTCATATACATGTAACTTCACAAAGGTTTAACACTAAATACAAACAAGGAAACCATTCACAGCCACAAACAAATCATCTTTCGTTCTGTATTCTTCAGGTGTGCAAAGCAACAGTTACACGGGCTGTCACAGTTCTGAATACAGTGGAACCTCCCTTTTAACCCCTTCACTGCCCACCCCGTATGTAATATGTGGTCATTTTCGGTTTGTCCTACGCCCATAACCGTATCTCATACGTGGGATTTGTGTCAACAACATTTCAGGACATTTCTGAAAACTAAATGGGAGGTAACCACTGTCCAAGTACTTACTTCCTCCCTTTTAAAGACCCCCTGATTTCAGACTTCCTCCCTTTTAAAGACCCCCTGATTTCAGACTTGCTCCCTTTTAAAGACCCCCTGATTTCAGACTTGCTCCCTTTTAAAGACCCCCTGATTTCAGACTTCCTCCCTTTTAAAGACTCCCTGATTTCAGACTTCCTCCCTTTTAAAGACCCCCTGATTTCAGACTTCCTCCCTTTTAAAGACCCCCTGATTTCAGACTTGCTCCCTTTTAAAGACCCCCTGATTTCAGACTTGCTCCCTTTTAAAGACCCCCTGATTTCAGACTTGCTCCCTTTTAAAGACCCCCTGATTTCAGACTTCCTCCCTTTTAAAGACCCCCTGATTTCAGACTTCCTCCCTTTTAAAGACTCCCTGATTTCAGACTTGCTCCCTTTTAAAGACCCCCTGATTTCAGACTTGCTCCCTTTTAAAGACCCCCTGATTTCAGACTTCCTCCCTTTTAAAGACCCCCTGATTTCAGACTTCCTCCCTTTTAAAGACCCCCTGATTTCAGACTTCCTCCCTTTTAAAGACCCCCTGATTTCAGACTTCCTCCCTTTTTGAAGACCCCCTGATTTCAGACTTCCTCCCTTTTTGAAGACCCCCTGATTTCAGACTTGCTCCCTTTTAAAGACCCCCTGATTTCAGACTTGCTCCCTTTTAAAGACCCCCTGATTTCAGACTTCCTCCCTTTTAAAGACTCCCTGATTTCAGACTTCCTCCCTTTTAAAGACCCCCTGATTTCAGACTTCCTCCCTTTTAAAGACCCCCTGATTTCAGACTTCCTCCCTTTTAAAGACCCCCTGATTTCAGACTTGCTCCCTTTTAAAGACCCCCTGATTTCAGACTTCCTCCCTTTTAAAGACCCCCTGATTTCAGACTTCATCCCTTTTAAAGACTCCCTGATTTCAGACTTCCTCCCTTTTAAAGACCCCCTGATTTCAGACTTCATCCCTTTTAAAGACTCCCTGATTTCAGACTTCCTCCCTTTTAAAGACCCCCTGATTTCAGACTTCATCCCTTTTAAAGACTCCCTGATTTCAGACTTCCTCCCTTTTAAAGACCCCCTGATTTCAGACTTCCTCCCTTTTAAAGAACCCCTGATTTCAGACTTCCTCCCTTTTAAAGACCCCCTGATTTCAGACTTCCTCCCTTTTAAAGACCCCCTAATTTCAGACTTCCTCCCTTTTAAAGACCTTGCTTTGATCTTTCTTTATTTGGTGTTTAACGTCGTTTTCAACCATTCAAGGTTATATCGCGACGGGGAAAGGGGGGGAGATGGGATAGAGCCACTTGTCAATTGTTTCTTGTTCACAAAAGCACTAATCAAAAATTTGCTCCAGGGGCTTGCAACGTAGTACAATATATGACCTTACTGGGAGAATGCAAGTTTCCAGTACAAAGGACTAACATTTCTTACATACTGCTTGACTAAAATCTTTACAAACATTGACTATATTCTATACAAGAAACACTTAACAAGGGTAAAAGGAGAAACAGAATCCGTTAGTCGCCTCTTACGACATGCTGGGGAGCATCGGGTAAATTCTTCCCCCTAACCCGCGGGGCGTTTGCTTTGACCTGTGGAGGCTCTACATAAGACCACCAGCTTTATAACCAGAGCTGGACTCTAGGCAAACGACAAGAAGAAGAAGAAGACCTTGCTTTTTCAGACTATCTGTTCATAACGTCTGTAAATTTACCCCCATTTTAAGACTCCCTCCTTTTTAAGACCTGATTTTCTCAGATTTTTGGAGGGTTCCGCTGTACCCTGAACATACATACACTGTAATGCAATCATGCTCACCACTCAACACTGCTTCTCAATGTCAAAACTTCAAATGAATAGACAAATTCCAAAGTTGTTTTTCCTTGCATTTCAATAGAAACACTGAGGCAAGTTACACATGACATTAATCAATCAATCAATGAGTCTTATATCGCGCATATTCCGTGGGTACAGTTCTAGGCGCTCTGCAGTGATGCCGTGTGAGATGAAATTTTATACGGCCAGTAATTGCAGCCATTTCGGCGCATATTTACCTTTCACGGCCTATTATTCCAAGTCACACGGGTATAGGTAGACAATTATTAACTGTGCCTAAGCAATTTTGCCAGGAAAGACCCTTTTGTCAATCGTGGGATCTTTAACGTGCACACCCAATGTAGTGTACACGGGGGGGGAGTTCGGACACCGAAGAGAGTCTGCACACAAAGTTGACTCTGAAATAAATTTCCGCCGAACCTGGGATCGAACTCACGCTGACAGCGGCCAACTGAATACAAATCCAGCGCGCTACCAACTGAGCTATATCCCCGCCCCAAATAGACAAATTCCAAAGTTGTTTTTCCTTGCATTTCAATAGAAACACTGAGGCAAGTTACACATGACATTATAGGCTTGACTGAGTGTGTCTCTGGAAACAAGAGAAAGCAACATTTCCACAACACATAAAAACTTGACAGAGCTATTTCCGAATATTGTCTACTGCTCAACAGCAATCCAACCACCCATGCACACACCCCCATACATCATTTTTTTGCACGTGAGAGATATCCTTTCACGTACAATCTTAAAGCGTTGCTTAAAGCCGAACATCCGTCCCCAGGAGAACAAGCCTTGTTGTAGAAGAAGGCCACAGAGCTAAATTTAGCGTTGCCAGCACAAGACACTATACGTGTGGTAAACCTGTAATGTGCAGTGTTATATACCCGTGCAGTAATCCTATCATTCATGGTTATAAAGTTATACCTGCTATGTGCTACCTTTGCTAAGGCCAAAAAAAACAAGAAGGGCAAAGCCCATACGACTCACATGCTTGACCTCGACCTTTAGGGTAACGAAACCTAGCAATGACATCATACACTAAGAACTGCTTTACACATTTTTCCTACCAAAATACATGTGACCTTGACCCAAGGTCAAGGTCATCCAAGGTCATGCAACACAAAGCTGTTAATTCAAGACATAGGAAGTACAATGGTGCTTATTGGCTCTTTCTACCATGAGATATGGTCACTTTTAGTGGTTCACTACCTTATTTTGGTCACATTTCATAAGGGTCAAAGTGACCTTGACCTTGATCATATTTGACCAAATGTGTCTCATGATGAAAGCATAACATGTGCCCCACATAATTTTTAAGTTTGAAACAGTTATCTTCCATAGTTCAGGGTCAAGGTCACTTCAAAATATGTATACAATCCAACTTTGAAGAGCTCCTGTGACCTTGACCTTGAAGCAAGGTAAACCAAACTGGTATCAAAAGATGGGGCTTACTTTGCCCTATATATCATATGTAGGTGAGGTATTCAATCTAAAAAACTTCAGAGAAAATGGGAAAAATGTGAAAAATAGCTGTTTTTTAGGCAACATTTATGGCCCCTGCGACCTTGACCTTAAAGCAAGGTCAAGATGCTATGTATGTTTTTTGGGGCCTTGTCATCATACACCATCTTGCCAAATTTGGTACTGATAGACTGAATAGTGTCCAAGAAATATCCAACGTTAAAGTTTTCCGGACGGACGTCCGGACGGACGGACGTCCGGACGGACGGACGGACGGACGGACGGACGGACGACTCGGGTGAGTACATAGACTCACTTTTGCTTCGCATGTGAGTCAAAAATAGGTGTGGTTACGGTAACATAGCCAAAAAAAATAGGGTAGGAAGGTAGGCAATCACTTTTTCTTTTTTTTTTTTACTTTTTTTTGTAATGTGTACAAATTAAACCTACTTGACAGGGAAATAAGTGTGCGACTCGGGCGATTTCGCTTTCATCGCGTTTTCTGCACTCGTTTTCTTGGTTTTTTGTGTGTTTTTTTGACAAATGTAACAAAAAGTCACAGGGTCGGCCCCTAAAAATAGGGTAGGTCGGGTTACCGTAACCACACCTATTTTTTTTTTAGGCCTAATGGAAGAGCAAGTGACTGTGCTATATAAAAACTTGTCATGCGCACCTATTTCTAACCTAGGGAAAATGTCACACACTGGCACCACTTGTAAAGAAAGTTTTTAAAATCATTTAAAAAAATAACGTCCCTCTGCATACAACTATTATTTGGTGTTCGTATAGCGTATCAAGTAACCACTTTCAAAATGTTCTTTATAGCATCATCCCCTGTAAATACATCTTTGTATGTGAATCTCTCTTATTAGGCCAAACAAAAATATATGTTGGTTTAGGGTAACGTGACCCAAAAAGATAGGGTCGAAAGGTTCGCTTTTTAATTTTATTTTTTAAGATTTAGTCGAGTTTAAAGGAGGTTACTTCCCTTAGTCTGGGTATGGTTCGCAAAATGTGCCAACAGTTGATTTTTTTTGGTTGAGAAATGAAAAAAAGTTTTAGCGTCTGAGGGAAAAAATAGGGTTGGTCGGGTTACCCTTAACCAACTTTTTTGTTTGTTTGGTCTTAGCAAGCAAAGCGGCATATTGGTAACGGAACTAAACATACAAAAACACTTTGACCGACACATACACAGCAGCTACATAAATGACTCACAATGAACTTCCTGACCATGGCTGGGAACGCAGAAGAAGAACTTCCTGATGATGTCATCATGGGTGTTACTGGGAAAAATAAAAAAACCTGAAAGGCAGGGGTCCAAAATGCTCAAGTTTGAAAGAAAGTTTCTGGACACCGACGAAACCAAATCATAATAAGCAAGATGGCGGCAAATCCAAGGGAGCGAACCGAGAAAGCACGCGAACCGGTGTCAAAAGTCGGATCGGAACCGCTGCTCGTTATTTCAACTTAGCGAAACGAAGCTTTTTTTGTTTGTCTTGTTTTGAAAACCCGGAAAACCGGAATTTCCGGCTTCAGATTTTTTCAAAAACCGGAAATCCGGCAAAAGCCGGAAGAGTAACACCCATGTGTCACGCATGGTTTTGTCAATACAGTGGAACCTGCCCTGGCTAACCACCTCTTGATAACGACCACCGTGCCCACAACCACCACCCAAAAGGATCCCAGATGAGTTGTTGGCTCACGTAAGTGTAGCCTATGCGATCGTAACTTTGTCTGTCTGTGCGTGCGTGCGTATGTGCATGCGTGCGTGCGTGTGTATGTCTGTGGTAGAAACTCTAACATTTGAAGACGTCACATTACATTGACGTCACATTATGACGTAAGAGGGTTAGACGTCACGCGAAGGAAGTACTGAAAGTCTCGGTCATTATTATTTTGCCGGAGCGGGCCGAGACTAGTTGGCAGTCGTGTCCCTGTAAGTAGGCTACATGCAGACAGACAGATCTAGATCTAGTGTCTCGCTTTCTTGCACAGTTTCACCTATGCTCTTTGTGTGTGTGTGTGTGTGTGTGTGTGTGTGTGTGTGTGTGTGTTACTGTTTGTCGATTTCTTACGTGAGCCTTGATGGCTTCGCCTCTTGTTGTCTGTATAATTCAAATAAATAATATTCCGTTTCCAAAATAAAGCGATTCCATCAAGATAAGTTTTTTGTAACTATTTGTTTGTCTGTTCACTTAAAAGACCGTTGGGTCGACATATTTGTGATTGTAACGTAATTTTGTCAATAACAACTTTCCAACAATGTACCTTTCTCGTTTTCTTTATTCTGAGTTTTGGAACGTTGGCAGTCTCTTTGATTTTGGATTTTTTTTAATATAATTCACCTTAACGTAGTGCACCTGTCTGTAACGACCACTTTTGGCCGGTCACTCAGGTGGTCGTTATTGACAGGTTGGACTGTGGTACAAAGCTGGTCGTACCATCATTTCTCAGTTTCTACAATGTTCCAGAGTGCTCAGACCTTGACGGCAAGGCGCTGCTGCATGCACTTCAATGTTCTGTATCTGAGAAATGGTGACAGGGAATGTGAAATGAATTATTTCCCTTTCAAAGAAAATTCCATGATCAAAAACCAGAAAATGAGTTTGGTGTGTGATTTTCGGAAGCAAAATGCTCTTTAGCAAACAACATAAACCGTCTTTCTCTTGTATGAGAGTCGCTTGTTGAACAAATGCTTCTTATTCTCTGAGGAGCCAGGAGATTCGTTCCGCATAATGTTCACTTACTCTTGAATGCATTTCGAGTGCTTAGGTTCCTTTGTTTCTCAGATTGTTTCTTCAGTGCAAAATCTGCACACCGCTATATATATATACACATTTCTTTACTACCACAACCCAGACTTGTGTATTTTTGTTCAGTTCTTCCTCCTCCAACTGTTGTGGAGAATAAAGGTCTCTCAATCACTCAAAGTTTTTGTCTAAGACGTCCATAGACTGCTTCTGCATAGCTTGCACTTATCGTTGTCATATTCAGAGAGATAAATTCCCTTTGTTGTCGCCAAGTCAAAATGTAATGTTATTTCCCCTGTGCCATATTAGAGTCTGCAAATGGTTCTGTGCAAGCAACAATGCCATCAATGTAAAAAGGCACGAAATGACAAGCCATTAACTCCCTTTGATGTCGCCAAGTCTAAATTTCATCTTACTTCCCCTGTGCCATCTTAGAGTTTGCAAACGTTTCTGTGCCAGCTACAATGCCATCAATATAGAAAGGTCATGCACTGAAACAACATCGATTAACTCCCTTTGATGTTGCTAAGTATAGAGTTTGCAAATGGTTCTGGGCCAGCTACGATGCCATCAATGCAAAAAGGCCCTAACAACTTCCCCGTCAAACCCGCGCTTATACTAAGCATTGAAGAAGTGCCATGTCTGGATGTCCTATACACACATTCAAAAACTAACAATACGTAATGGATGACTGTAGCACTCTGTCCATAAAATGCTTGAAAAAGCCCTCTCTTCAATAAGAAATGAATTCGTGATAGCCACAGACACGCAAATTCAGACTCTTTCACAAAATGTAAATAGAAGTGCACATTACTAAATATTCAGGTACACACACACACACACACACACACACACAAATTTCACACACACACACATCCTTCGTCTTTGCTTTCTATGTCCTATTCTTAGGTCATAATTATATTATGCATGCAACTATTTCAGCAGCAAAAGCACAAATCAGGCACTGCACCAACTAAACATGTGACTGCAGCGGCAAGAAGAAACTTAACCACGATGAGACGACACCCTTGCAACGACTCAAGTGTCCCTGCATTGCAGGTGGCCTTTGATAAGCGTGAGATGGACAGTGTCCATTGCATTGAAGTGTCCCCTTTTCAGAGGGGGCCACACATCACAGGTGCTGCAGAATGTATTTAGTCATTCACATGTTTCATGAAGGTTGATGTGTGTGTGCGTGTGTGCATGTGTTTGTGTGTTTGTGTTTGTGTGTGTGTGTGTTTTCTTGCCAGTCACTACTGAACAAGCAATCTGACACTGACTATACTAGATTTGTAAGACATGATAATCTCTCTCTTTCTCGCACACGCACACACACACACTCGCCCTCGCCCCAGTCTTTCCAGCAGGAACCACAGAGTGTCAAAGTTGCATGAGAAGAAAGTCCAAGAGGGAGATGGAGGGTACAAAGCCCTCTGTGCCCCCCCTCCCCCCTTGCGCATAAGGAACAGTGTTGCCGGTGCCGGTGCCGGAACTCCAGGCCTCGGCCCACACCTGGACGTCGTCCTGCACGATGATGCAATACGCTCGCACAGCCGACACCAGCTGACCCACCGTCCAGCGATGCCGTGATAGCTTGTCCACTACTACTCGGAGCTAAAAACAGAGAGAGAGAAAAATGATCAGAAGTTGAGATGCCTGTCACATGCGATCTAACCCACTTACCCCCATGAAAATGCTAACTAAAAAATCGTAGCAAAGTAACTACTTCAAGTTTTCCAAAATGATCAATGCATCGCAGGAAGCCAGTAGACATGGAAACAGATGTGTGTCATAGGTAACATTGTGTAGAGCGGGTGTCTCATGATGTGTGTCATAGGTAACATTGTGTAGAGCGGGTGTCTCATGATGTGTGTCATAGGTAACATTGTGTAGAGCGGGTGTCTCATGATGTGTGTCATAGGTAACATTGTGTAGAGCGGGTGTCTCATGATGTGTGTCATAGGTAACATTGTGTAGAGCGGGTGTCTCATGATGTGTGTCATAGGTAACATTGTGTAGAGCGGGTGTCTCATGATGTGTGTCATAGGTAACATTGTGTAGAGCGGGTGTCTCATGATGTACAATGAGCAGGTAGTATTGGGCCTTCTGGGGCAATACGGGTTCATTCTTACCTTCTTACTAGTCATTATATTTAGTCAAGTTTTGACTAAATATTTTAACATCGAGGGGGAATCGAAACGAGGGTCGTGGTGTATGTGCGTGTGTGCGTGCGTGTGTGCGTGTGTGTGTGTGTGTGTAGAGCGATTCAGACTAAACTACTGGACCGATCTTTATGAAATTTGACATGAGAGTTCCTGGGTATGAAATCCCCATACGTTTTTTTCGTTTTTTTGATAAATGTCTTTGATGACGTCATATCCGGCTTTTCGTGAAAGTTGAGGCGGCACTGTCACGCCCTCATTTTTCAACCAAATTGGTTGAAATTTTGGTCAAGTAATCTTCGACGAAGCCCGGGGTTCGGTATTGCATTTCAGCTTGGTGGCTTAAAAATTAATTAATGACTTTGGTCATTAAAAATCTGAAAATTGTAAAAAAAAAATAAAAATTTATAAAACGATCCAAATTTACGTTTATCTTATTCTCCATCATTTGCTGATTCCAAAAACATATAAATATGTTATATTCCGATTAAAAACAAGCTCTGAAAATTAAATATATAAAAATTATTATCAAAATTAAATTGTCCAAATCAATTTAAAAACACTTTCATCTTATTCCTTGTCGGTTCCTGATTCCAAAAACATATAGATATGATATGTTTGGATTAAAAACACGCTCAGAAAGTTAAAACAAAGAGAGGTACAGAAAAGCGTGCTATCCTTCTTAGCGCAACTACTACCCCGCTCTTCTTGTCAATTTCACTGCCTTTGCCATGAGCGGTGGACTGACGATGCTGCGAGTATACGGTCTTGCTGAAAAATGGCATTGCGTTCAGTTTCATTCTGTGAGTTCGACAGCTACTTGACTAAATATTGTATTTTCGCCTTACGCGACTTGTTTTATAATGTCTTGCAGCTTAAACAGAAAAATTATCAAAAATGAGGATGTATGCGTGCCAGAGTGTGCGTGCAAGCTTGTGTTCATGTGTGTGTGTGTGTCTGGCAAACCCAACCCGAAGTCTTGCCAGAGATTGAACGAAAAACATTGTCAGATGTTTCATTCATCTCATGTTGTCTGTTTGTCTGTCCACCATAGAGACCATTGGGTCGATGTACTTGGTTTAAACAATTTTATTCCAAAAATGACAAATAACAATGCAGCACACAACCAATTGTATCTATGGAGCACAACAAGCTAAACTTATAAACGTGCTATATAAAAAACACTTTATGATCTGATTGTGAAGGCTTTTTTTTATCAATGTACTTAGGCCAAACAAAAAAATAGGTGTGGTTACGGTAACATAGCCCCAAAAAATAGGGTAGGTAGGTAGGCAATCAATATTTTTTTGTTTTAACTTTTTCTTCTAATGTGTACACATTAAGCCTACTTGACAGGGAAATAAGTGTGCGACACGGGCGCTTTCGCTTTCATTGCGTTTTTTGCACTCGGTTTTTTTTTTTTTTTTTTTTTTTTTTTTTTGACAAATGTAATAAAAAGTTATAGGAATAGGGTAGGTCGGGTTACCGTAACCACACCTATTTTTTTTTTAGGCCTTATGAATGTTTCGTTTTGTTAAAAATTAAACTTTCCAATAATAACTCACCATTCTTGTTTTTTTCAGTCCAACCCAAAGCAAATGTACTATGAAAACAAACAAGATAACTAAACAATTTTATCATCGACCGCCTCACTGCATTTTTAACACTCTCACCTGTTGCATTCTGGGATCCCCGTAAGTGAAAAAGAGGACCTTGGGAGATCGCGCCAGACTGGCGGCCACCCACTGCAGCGCCATCTTGAGGCAGGGGTCGCCTCCGTACGCCCCACACCCCCAGTTTCCCGTCGCGATCGCTCGACACCCTGGCACCAGCTGTACACAGATGATCAAAATTAGAACAATTGTGAATGCAAAAACGAGTTGAGTTTACAGTGGATCCCCAGTCAGGACCTCTGCCTTTCTTTATTTGGTGTTTAACGTCTTTTTCAACCGTTCAAGTATATATCGCGACGGGGAAAGGGGGGGATGGGATAGAGCCACTTGTTAATTGTTTCTTGTTCACAAAAGCACTAATCAAAAAATTGCTCCAGGGGCTTGCAACGTAGTACAATATATGACCTTACTGGGAGAATGCAAGTTTCCAGTACAAAAGACTTAACATTTCTGACCTACTGCTTGACTAAAATCTTTACAAACATTGACTATATTCTATAGAAGAAACACTTAACAAGGGTAAAAGGAGAAACAGAATCCGTTAGTCGCCTCTTACGACATGCTGGGGAGCATCGGGTAAATTCTTCCCCCAAACCCGCGGGGGGTATTTAGGACCTCCACAAATCTGAAAAACAATCAGCTCTTAAAATGGAGGGTGTCTTACAACTGTTGTTCTTAAAGTTAATCACAAATTGTAATTTGTAGCTGTGATCAAATTCTTTCTTATTTTCATTATCCTCCACGCCTCAAAAGGGGTTAAAGTATCAATAAAACTATTACTAAAAAATCTAAACAACAAGACCACTGTGGGTGAGATAAACAAAGTTGAAAAACAGAAATCTGTATACTTTTCTTCTTCTTCTTCTGCGTTCGTGGGCTGAAACTCCCATGTACACTCGTGTTTTTTGCACGAGTGGAAGTTTACGTGTATGACCGTTTTTTACCCCACCATTTAGGCAGCCATACGCCGTTTTCAGAGGAAGCATGCTGGGTATTTTCGTGTTTCTATAACCCACCGAACTCTGACATGGATTACAGGATCTTTTTCGTGCGCACTTGGTCTTGTGCTTGCGTGTACACACGGGGGTGTTCGGACACCGAGGAGAGTCTGCACACAAAGTTGACTCTGAGAAATAAATCTCTCGCCGAACGTGGGGACGAACTCACGCTGACAGTGGCCAACTGGATACAAATCCAGCGCGCAACCGACTGAGCTACATCCCCGCCCACAATCTGTACACTTAAAAAAAGTTGAAAGTTTCCAAGCCAACTCACCCGGTGCTGTTTGGCCCCAAGCTCTTCCCACACGCCGGCCAGGACCAGGTCGGCCACGCTGCTGGCGTACGTCTCCACGCTTCCCTCCGCCCCCTCCTGGAAGTCTGTCAGTCGGTCTTCGAGCGACCTTGCCGTCAGGTCGTTTGAACTGACCGAAAAGTCCCACTCCGAGTCCGACACGGACTTGGGCTTCCCCCGCTGCTTTCCGCGAAGTCTGGAACCCGGTCTGACGCTGAGAAAGCCACTGGTGGTCGTGGCAGTGGCTGTGGTGGTGGTAGTGGTGGTGGGGGTGGTCATCAGTTTGGCTGCATCGCTCATAGCTTCATGAATAAGTCGGTCAGCCAGGTTTTCTGAGAAGAAGACGATGTCGCGTCCCTGCTGGGTCATCTCAAGGTCGTGGTAGAGGATGCCAACGGCCTGCTGAAGGATCGTCGTGGCGATGAAGTCGGCAAAGTCCTCGACCTCGTCCACGCTGTACACACGGTTTACTCGCTCCATCTGTTCCTGAAACTCATGACCCACGCGACGCGGGATGGGGAACCAGTACTCTGGCTCTGAGCTGTCCGACTTCCACATCCTTGACTCCTTGCTGAGACTGCGCTTGGGGCGCTTGTGTTTGGGGCTGGACGGTGCTTGGCTGGACGAGAAGCTAGAGTTCAGCAGCTTGTTTTCGAAGACGGCTAGGGTCGAGTCACGGAATCCACTCAGGCTGCTTCGCCGAGAGCCGCTTGTGCTAGCGGTGGAGGCTGACCCGACTAGAAACAACTGAGGCACAGACGTGTCGGCCATCATCAGTTCTTGCGCGAACCGTGAGAGGACAGGATCCTTGAAGCCACAGGAGCTGCGCCGCCGCGACAAGGATATGCTGTCGAGAGAACTCCGTCGCCACGAGTCCACTTTCATGCTCTGCATGTCATCGTCGCTCTGAGCGTTGTTCCGATTCCTGCTGGCGTTGTCCATGCCGTAACCAAACCTGCTGATGTTGAACTCTTGCAGTGACAGGTTGACGCTGCGCTGACAAGGTTCGCTGCTCCTGCGCTCATAGCTCTTCACGTTCTGACGACTGCTCTCCACCTTGACGAAGGCGTTGGTCAGCGTTTCTCGACTGAGACGTTTGGACAGCCACGAGAAGCAGGGAGACTGGGAGCGTGTGCGCCGGGGGCTTGTCGGGTCACTGCTGGGGGCTGTGGCCACCACTCGGTTCTGGACGTAGCTCTCGCTCACCACGTTCTCCCGCTCCGACGCGCCGATCACAGCCGCTGCCGTCTCGTAGCTCCCTCTCGGCACGATGCTCTCGTACTTCCGGCCGTGGTAGTAGAAGGACGTGGGGCTCCCGCGCAGCTGCTGCAACTCTGCGGGGCTCAGGTGTTCCGGTAACGACTTGAGCACCTGACTGACGATGGCCGCTGCCGCACGGTAGCAGTCAAGATTATGGGCGGAGAGACTGGCAGCGGCTCCCTGTTCTGATACTGTTCTGATGTCTGACAACGCATTCTCTTCTGGGTCAGCGGCTGCAGCAGAGGAGTCTCCTGCATCACCAGATGGTTTCACTGCTCTGAACGAAGATGGCACAGAAGAAATGTTCTCTTCGCCCAACAGAGAAAGCTGACGCTGGAGGGAAGAGGAGAAACGAACAGCACCAGGAGGGGGGTCTCGGAGAGGGGCGGTCGATGTGGCCATGGAGCCCGAGGAATCAGCAGCTTGGTTGGGAATATCACACACGCTTGACATGGCTTGGCTGGGTGGTTTAAATACAGGGATGGGGGGTTGACACACAGGGGAGGGGGACGGTAGGGAAGAAGTCTCTGTCTTCATTGGCAGAGTTTTTGGAATGCTGCTGGTTGCCTTGGCAAAAAAAGATGATGATGATGATGATGACTGCGATGACGATTTTGGTGTGTTGGCATCCTTTCCAGTTGTAATCCTTTTGATTCCTGGTCGAACAGCGCTGCTAGAATCATCTTTCCAAGCAAGGTCACTTTGAGCTCCAGATGACCTTGAACTACTGACCTCATTTGTTGACCTTGAACTAATGGCTTCTTTTTTGGTCCTCGGACTAGTGACCTCTTTCACAACTGGCGATCTCAACACCCTGCACGGGACCGGTACGTCCTTCACCACAAAGAGATGACTGACAGTTGACCTTGGACTTTTGACCCCGGGGGGAAGGTCTTGCATGATGGGAGGAATGCTGGCCCTTGCTATTTCCATGGCTGGGTCAGAGATTGCTCCTGACCTCCGGCGTTCCAAGTCCACTATAAAAGTGACACTCTTTTTCTCTTCTCTTCGCTCTTTGACCTCTGCCGTCTCTGAATCCAGTGACTGGGAAAGTGTTCGACTTGCAAAAAGTTTTCTTTTGGTGGTTCTTTGGTCGGCAGGCTGTGCACTCTGGGACTGTGGCGTTGCTCCATTTGTAGTTTTACTCTGTATATCACAACTTTCTGCCCCCACTGTGCTACTCCTCTGTGCATCTGAACTTTCTTTCCTACTAGTTTGTGTGCCACAACTCACTTCACTGTATCCGAAATCGCTTTTTACACCACCCGGCTGATTCACACTCGCAGTCTGAAAATCTGCACTATCACGGCACGCTTCACTCCCACTGCTGTCGGCAGATGATGCAGAATCTGAATCAGATGGATCGTACCTCTGCTGCACCCCTTCTCTGTTCACGGGGAGTGCGGCCCGCCATCGAGAATCTGACGCAAACCTCTGAAAGTACAGCTCATCAGCCACGTGAGCCAACACCTCGTGAACAATCTTGTCCGCAAACCATACGTAGACGTCGTCTGGTATGTCATCTTCTGACCCGCTTTTCTTGGAGACTGTGACGGCCTCAGCCATGGCGCTCTGGAATCCTGAGTTGACCAGAGAATTGACGTAAGATAGCACATGAGGAGGAACTTCCACCCTGGACTTGCGAGAACTCGCCTCTCCCTCACCATTCTCTGGTTGTGATGACTGCTCGACCTCATCGTCCGTTTCCGTCTCGTGGCTGTGGTATTCCGTCACAGAGACCAGGTCGGAGGATCCGTTCTTGCCGCCGAAGCGTACGGCAGTGGGACGCATGACCTGCGGCCTCAGCGTGCCAGCGGGTGGTCCCCCTTGTTGGAACTCTTTCATGCCGGGCAGCATCTGCGCGGCGGTGAATGTCCCCTCTTCCATCAGAGAGCTGACGAAGTGGGCGGCATATTCGGACAAGGCCGCACCATAATTCTCCTCCTCGATGATGCCATGCTGAGTCTTCTCCACCTGCACCAAGATTGAAACCACAAGAATGGTTAGTTATTGGAACACTTAATTTATGACAAAACAAAACATAACAATCACGGTACTTCGACTCAAAAGGTCTCTAACCCATTTACCACCAAGGCATGGAAAGTAACACTGTCAATTTCAAACTAGAAAAAAATTGTAGCAAAGTATCTGTTGCAAGGTATTGGGCGCTCAGACGGACTATGGTTAAAGTGAACAGACAAACAAATGTGTATAAAAAAGAAAATGAACTTAACTTAAAAGGTGTTTTCAGTCTCTGGATATGACTCCAATGACTTTAATTTCAATGACAAAATGAAAGGAAAGATGTCATCATCAATAGTGTTCCATAGGTGAAATAATACACAAAGAGAGAATCCAAAAGAGAGAGAGAGAGAGAGAGAGAGAGAGAGAGAGAGAGAGAGAGAGAGAGAGAGAGAGAGAGAGAGAGCGAGAGCGAGAGAGAGAGAGAGAGTGAATGTATAATACTGTGTATACACCAACTGTGGTATGATGTCTAACCCTGGAATTGAAATCATCAGTGATTATATTCAATCCAGAAACCAGGGCCGAGGTCCTGGAAGCAAAACTGGGTGACACCCAAATGGGTAGTAAACACCATGGGGTCAGATTGGTTGAAATTGAGATTTGTTGTGATTTTGACCAATCAGAGCCCGCTGTTTCCCTGTCAAGGAATGTTTATGCTTGCTGACTTAGTGGTTGGGTGTTGGCTTTTCCGTGCACACGGTTTCCAGAGACTTCTCAAAAATAAAATTGATCCTTTGATTACACGATCGCTCATATATACTGTAATCAAACAAAACTACTACCAAGTTTTCCCTTGACATTCCCACACAGTTATACGGCACCCAGTTTTCCCTTGACATTCCCACACAGTTATACGGCACCCAGTTTTCCCTTGACATTCCCACACAGTTATACGGCACCCAGTTTTCCCTTGACATTCCCACACAGTTATACGGCACCCAGTTTTCCCTTGACATTCCCACACAGTTATACCGCACCCAGTTTTCCCTTGACATTCCCACACAGTTATACGACACCCAGTTTTCCCTTGACATTCCCACACAGTTATACGACACCCAGTTTTCCCTTGACATTCCCACACAGTTATACGGCACCCAGTTTTCCCTTGACATTCCCACACAGTTATACGACACCCAGTTTTCCCTTGACATTCCCACACAGTTATACGACACCCAGTTTTCCCTTGACATTCCCACACAGTTATACGACACCCAGTTTTCCCTTGACATTCCCACACAGTTATACGGCACCCAGTTTTCCCTTGACATTCCCACACAGTTATACGGCACCCAGTTTTCCCTTGACATTCCCACACAGTTATACGGCACCCAGTTTTCCCTTGACATTCCCACACAGTTATACGGCACCCAGTTTTCCCTTGACATTCCCACACAGTTATACGGCACCCAGTTTTCCCTTGACATTCCCACACACTTATACGGCACCCAGTTTTCCCTTGACATTCCCACACACTTATACGGCACCCAGTTTTCCCTCAACATTCCCACACAGTTATACGGCACCCAGTTTTCCCTTGACATTCCCACACAGTTATACGGCACCCAGTTTTCCCTTGACATTCCCACACAGTTATACGGCACCCAGTTTTCCCTTGACATTCCCACACAGTTATACGACACCCAGTTTTCCCTTGACATTCCCACACAGTTATACGACACCCAGTTTTCCCTTGACATTCCCACACAGTTATACGACACCCAGTTTTCCCTTGACATTCCCACACAGTTATACGACACCCAGTTTTCCCTTGACATTCCCACACAGTTATACGACACCCAGTTTTCCCTTGACATTCCCACACAGTTATACGGCACCCAGTTTTCCTTGACATTCCCACACAGTTATACGGCACCCAGTTTTCCCTTGACATTCCCACACAGTTATACGGCACCCAGTTTTCCCTTGACATTCCCACACAGTTATACGGCACCCAGTTTTCCCTTGACATTCCCACACAGTTATACGGCACCCAGTTTTCCCTTGACATTCCCACACAGTTATACGGCACCCAGTTTTCCCTTGACATTCCCACACAGTTATACGGCACCCAGTTTTCCCTTGACATTCCCACACAGTTATACGGCACCCAGTTTTCCCTTGACATTCCCACACAGTTATACGGCACCCAGTTTTGCTTCTGGCACCTAGCCCAGTAGGGTGGATGGGAAAACTGGGGAAGCTTGGGTTGTTTTTTTCACCTGCACCAAGGTTTCGTAGATTTCCTCCAGGTCTGACGAGAACTCGGAGCTGTGTTTGGTGCTGGAGCTACTCCGGCGCGAGGCCAGGTCGCTCAGCTGTGAGCTCCGGCGCCGGAAGTTGGCCAGCCACTCGGAGTAGTCGACCTCCAGAAGGTCGCAGCTGCCGTTCTGAGGTCGCGGGACGGCCAAGGGGAGAGAGACACGCTCTCCGTTCCCTCCACTGCCGTGACCTGCCCCCTCTCTGGGCACCTGGAAATGAATGCATGTATAAACATGTGTTGTAAAAACAAGGCAAGCATCCAGAACTCACATCACATTATTCTTACCATCTAGCACAATACCAAACACACAGGTTTTTCTTTGAATACTGAGGTCGGTCAGCAATTTAGCACATGCATTTGAACAAAACGTGAGGCATTTTGATACAAGCTTTGGTTGTGCAACTTTCACATGACCAGCTACAGATTCTCACGAGTACTGTTACATGTGTTACTTCAGTTTAACACGTATTCAGGGACATTACAGATGGGGACATGACATTCACTGATGATTCAGAGCAGAAAAGGCATCAACTGTAAATAAGGATTCTACAGAGAACTGGTTTATTCATTTTGTGTATGTAAGTGAGGTTGTGCTTGAGCCTAAAAAAAGACAAATCAGACTTTAATCCGAGGGAAAAAAAAAGAAAACATTTTTTTATTGACAAATAATTGCTAACATTTTTTTTTCATTTTCATTACCTTATTGTCCCATTGCTGGGCAATTCGGGTCGCTTATCCCAGTGGAAAGCTAGCAGCAACAGAGTCGCGCTACCCAGGTGTATGCATGTTTAGGTGTTATCAGCCACCTGCACTTATGGCAGAATGACCAAGGTCTTTTACGTGCCACAGTGGTGACACGGGGGTGGAACATGGATACAGTCTCTGAGTTTGCACATAAACTTGACCCGTGTCCATCCCAGGCCGAACCTGCGACCCTTGGACCACAAGTCCAGTGCTCTATCAATTTAGCTACTGGGCTCCCCCCATACCGACCCTAGGACCACAAGTCCAGTGCTCTATCAATTTAGCTACTGAGCTCCCCCCATACCGACCCTATGACCACAAGTCCAGTGCTCTATCAATTTAGCTACTGAGCTCCCCCCATGCCGACCCTAGGACCACAATTCCAGTGCTCTATCAATTTAGCTACTGGTCTCTCCCCATACCGACCCTAGGACCACAAGTCCAGTGCTCTATCAATTTAGCTACTGGTCTCTCCCCATACCGACCCTAGGACCACAAGTCCAGTGCTCTATCAATTTAGCTACTGGTCTCCCCCCATACCGACCCTAGGACCACAAGTCCAGTGCTCTATCAATTTAGCTACTGAGCTCCCCCCATACCGACCCTAGGACCACAAGTCCAGTGCTCTATCAATTTAGCTACTGGGCTCCCCCCATACCGACCCTAGGGCCACAAGTCCAGTGCTCTATCAATTTAGCTACTGGGCTCCCCCCCATACCGACCCTAGGACCACAAGTCCAGTGCTCTATCAATTTAGCTACTGGACTCCCCCCCATACCGACCCTAGGACCACAAGTCCAGTGCTCTATCAATTTAGCTACTGGGCTCCCCCCATACCGACCCTAGGGCCACAAGTCCAGTGCTCTATCAATTTAGCTACTGGGCTCCCCCCATACCGACCCTAGGACCACAATTCCAGTGCTCTATCAATTTAGCTACTGGTCTCTCCCCATACCGACCCTAGGACCACAAGTCCAGTGCTCTATCAATTTAGCTACTGAGCTCCCCCCATACCGACCCTAGGACCACAAGTCCAGTGCTCTATCAATTTAGCTACTGGGCTCCCCCCATACCGACCCGAATTTCACCTTGCACTTTATCTGACTTTGCTTCAGCTCAAACAATTCAGTTTCTTTCACAACACTATTTCCACTTTCTGTTACAAGGCGATATCCACATAATTCACAATGCTATTATGACATAATCTTTTACCTTGCTTCAGCTCAAACAATTCTTTTTCTTTCACAACGAGATTTCCACACGATCTTTTACCTTGCTTCAGCTTAAACAATTCTTTTTCTTTCACAATGTGATTCCCATGTGATTATTTCCCTTACCTGAGGCACCTGAGCGTCGTCTCTAGGTGTGCTGGAGCTCTGGCCGCCGGTCACGTCAGGTGACACGCTCAGCAAAGACTGCTCGTCCAGCGCTAAGCTCTCGACATCCTCCACGCCCCTTGACCCCCGGTCGTGCATCAGCGCACGCACACCCTCCACCATCCCCTGCGACAGCAGTGTGCGTGACATGACCTCGGCCATCTGGACTGCCGCTGCCGCCATTACTGCACTGACTTCACCTGGGCAGAAAAGTTGTAGTGTGTAAGTTTGCATTAGAAATGTTAAGACATAAAACAAAAGACTTTCATTCAACTGTGTGCAATACACAAGGAAAATAATATATTTATTTCCGATGAAAGGGCAAAAGAAACTAAGGTCAGTAGGTCAGTTCCTTATTCTTAATGTTTGTTCTTCATTGATTGAAGATTGTTTTTCCCTTACACAGGTGTATGCGGCTTATTACTGGCCGGAAACTGTGCGAACTGTGTCCCCTGGATGTTGGAGACGAGTAACTTTCCTGGCAAAATCGTCAAATTCGAATTTTGCCCTTTTTAATAAAAAGATTTTTGTAAGGGTCAAAAACAGTTGTGGGGTTGGGAGGAACAGGTAGGGTTGGTCAGGGAATGGGAAACAAAGACATTTTTTTCTGGTCTCACACATGAAAACTAACCTTCGTGATTCTCTGACTCCATAGCAAACTGTTCCTCCCATCCCGCCGCTGGCCCCTGTGCACCGGATGGCAGCTTGACGACCGGCCGTCGTTCCACTCGACTGAACCCCACGAGGGCCTTGTTGATCTCCCGCAGCAAAGACCCCTCAAAGTACTGCAGCTGGCGACCGCCACAACGGAACGACATGGCGTCAATGGCACAGAGCGTGTTCAGCAGATTACCCGAAGTATCACGCTAGAACAGGAAAAGATCAAAACGTAAAATGCAAAGTTAATGTTTTGTAAAATGGACATTTTAAAATACATCCACTCAATTTAACTGTAAGTAGTTACCCCACCTTCAAATTTCAGACTGAGAAAGCGTCCCTTGTTACCAATGAATAAACAAGGTCATTAACTCTTGGCTCTTTGTACCTTAGTTTATTTCTCACTTCTGACGAGTTCAGACGTGAAATCAAGTGCTCTTTGTCGTCTTTGCAGAGACATTCTGAACCTACAGTTTCAAAGTTCACTTTAAGGGCTACAAAACTGGTGGTATTTATTTAATGATACAGAGTGGGTTTTTTAAAATTCTATTTATGGCTATATTTCTTACCTCTGTCCTGTCAAAGAAGGGCCCAGCAAATTCCAGGGAAGCGGAGTATCCGGTGCAGAAGGAAAACTGCTCGAAGCCGGTGATGACGATGGCTTCGTTGTCCTCCATACTCTCCATGAACAGCAGGGACGCTATCAACTCCGGACACGTGCTGAACCGAATCTCCTCCTGGATATTTCATCATGAATTTTACTCTTCTTCTTCTCGTTTGCTCAAGTGAATTTCACTTCGGCAGATCTCTCTCTCTCTCTCCCTGCACCCTCTATAACTACACGCTCTCTCTCTCTCAATCTTTCTCTGCACTCTCTCTCTGTCCGTGTGTGTGTCTCTCTCTCTCAATCTTTCTCTGCACTCTCTCTGTCTGTCTGTGTGTGTGTCGCTCTCTCTCTCCCCATCTGTTTCGATTTCTCAACCTCATTCTCTCTCTCGATCTCCCCCGACCTCTCAAGTTAACATAAGAGTTTATTCCTACAGTTCCGCAAGTCTCCTTCTCATTTAAAACAACCTTCTGGACATGAGAGACTGCTGCATTTTTGTTCATACATTTCCACATTCATTGACACGCAAACAGACAACACAAACACTCACCTGGACTCCGCCTCTCCCCAGCACACCCCCTCCAATGGAACGACTGGCAAAGTCCACCTGCACAGGTACATCAACAACACATCAAAAGTCAATCACAATACAGTAGAACCCCCTATTTAAAACTGCCCAAGACTCTTCCCATCTCCCTCCCTTAAAACCTTGATTTTTCAGATCGTTCTTTCTTTATTCTTTATTTGGTGTTTAACGTCGTTTTTAACCACGAAGGTTATATCGCGACGGGGAAAGGGGGGGAGATGGGATAGAGTCACTTGTTAATTGTTTCTTGTTCACAAAAGCACTAATCAAAAAATTGCTCCAGGGGCTTGCAACGTTGTACAATATATTACCTTACTGGGAGAATGCAAGTTTCCAGTACAAAGGACTTAACATTTCTTACATACTGCTTGACTAAAATCTTTACAAACATTGACTATATTCTATACAAGAAACACTTAACAAGGGTAAAAGGAGAAACAGAATCCGTTAGTCGCCTCTTACGACATGCTGGGGAGCATCGGGTAAATTCTTCCCCCTAACCCACGGGGGGTTTCAGATCGTCAGTTCTTAACGTCTGTAGATTTACACCCATTGTAAGACCTGATTGGCTCAGATTTTTTTTTAGGTCTTAGAGGGGGGGGGGGGGGGGGGGGTGTTTCTACTAAAACTGTATTTTAAAGTTATTACAATTTTCAACAGTATACCTGTAGAGCGGAGGCCCCCACATCTTCAATAGCACCTGTGGGGGGGGGGGGGGGGGGGGGGGGGGGACTAGGGAAGACAATCTATCTGTGATGATCCAATGGCTGACAGTTACCTGTAGAGCGGAGGCCCCTACGTCTTCAATAGCACCTGTGGGGTGAACTACCAGGTTAGACAACCTATCTGTTATGATCCAATGGCTGAAAGTTACCTGTAGATCGGAGGCCCCCACATCTTCAATAGCACCTGTGGGCGGGAACTAGTTAAGACAATCTATCTGTTATGATCCAATGGCTGAAAGTTACCTGTAGAGCGGAGGCCCCTACGTCTTCAATAGCACCTGTGGGGTGAACTAGGTAAGACAATCTATCTGTTATGATCCAATGGCTGAAAGTTACCTGTAGAGCGGAGGCCCCCACGTCTTCAATAGCACCTGTGGGGGGAACTAGGTAAGACAATCTATCTGTTATGATCCAATGGCTGAAAGTTACCTGTAGAGCGGAGGCCCCCACATCTTCAATAGCACCTGTGGGGGGAACTAGGTAAGACAATCTATCTGTTATGATCCAATGGCTGAAAGTTACCTGTAGAGCGGAGGCCCCCACATCTTCAATAGCACCTGTGGGGGGGAACTAGGGAAGACAATCTATCTGTTATGATCCAATGGCTGAAAGTTACCTGTAGAGCGGAGGCCCCCACATCTTCAATAGCACCTGTGGGGGGGAACTAGGGAAGACAATCTATCTGTTATGATCCAATGGCTGAAAGTTACCTGTAGAGTGGAGGCCCCCACATCTTCAATAGCACATGTGGGGTGAACTAGGTAAGACAATCTATCTGTTATGATCCAATGGCTGAAAGTTACATGTAGATCGGAGGCCCCTACGTCTTCAATAGCACCTGTGGGGTGAACTAGGTAAGACAATCTATCTGTTATGATCCAATGGCTGAAAGTTACCTGTAGATCGGAGGCCCCTACGTCTTCAATAGTACCTGTGGGGTGAACTAGGTAAGACAATCTATCTGTTATGATCCAATGGCTGAAAGTTACCTGTAGAGCGGAGGCCCCCACATCTTCAATAGCACCTGTAGGGTGAACAAGCACGGAGCACAGCTCTGTCTCTGACTTGTTCATGTCCTCCAGCGTTGGTAGCACACTCCTGTCTGCAACCTGCAGTAACAACACACACACATATAGATAACTTAGTACAATGTATAAGTTGACTTTCATATACAGTGGAACACCCCTATTAATTAAGACCTCACAAAAATCTGCTTAGAACTATATTCATCAAATATATGCCAAAAATCTGCTTAGAACTATATTCATCAAATATATGCCAAAAATCTGCTTAGAACTATATTCATCAAATATATGCCAAAAATAAAAATCCCAAAACAGAGATAGACCACTAACATTCTAAAATTCAGAATAAAAAAACCAAGAATGTCAAGTCACTAAAACATTTAATTTATGGAGAAAAAAACCAGTCACAGTATGTCGACCCAATACTCATTAAAGGGAACAGCCAGACAAACACTTATGGTACAGATAATAAACTTAGCTTGGAAAGCGTTAATTCAACATTCCAATAACTTACCATTCTTGTGTTTTGATTGTTCCAAAAACAAATTCCAACAACAGCCCTGCAGCAGCACAGAAAAGGCTGCTAATGACAACACTGTGGTTGTAATCACTAATTGCCTTCTCTGTCTAGTGATTGCCTCACCTGTCTAGTGTTTGACTCCCCTGTCTAGTGGTTGCCTCACATGGCTAGTGGTTGCCTCACATGGCTAGTGTTTGACTCACCTGTCTAGTGGTTGACTCACCTGTCTAGTGGTTGACTCATCTGTCTAGTGTTCGACTCACCTTTCCAGTGGTTGACTCACCTGTCTAGTGGTTGACTCACCTGTCTAGTGGTTGACTCACATGTCTAGTGGTTGCCTCACCCGTCTAGTGGTTGACTCACCTGTCTAGTGGTTGCCTCACCCGTCTAACAATTGCCTCACCTCTCTAGTGATTGCCTCACCTCTCTAGTGATTAACTCGCCTGTCTAGTGATTAACTCACCTGTCTGTGGAAGGTGATAGAGCCGTGTCTCTCCAGGCCTGCCTCCATGGTGCGCTCAAAGTAATGAAGGATGCAGCGCAACTTGGCAACCTGCAACGACCTGTTAACACAACAAATCCCCTGTTAACACACCGCTGATATTTTCACCACGAATAGACGATGTTCAGAAAAGTACTCTGTGAAGATTGTATGTGATGGAAATGATGATGAAGGACAAATAATGATCACCACTTACGATCACCGATTAACGTGTCAACAGACTTACCACACGCACAATCAAGGGAATTGTGACAAACTTTAAAAACGACTAAGAAACAGATTGCCCTTGTGCTATAATAATAATAATAACCCATTCACGTTCTGCTGTTAAAAAAACAAATAAATAAAATGCAGCAACACACACACACACACAGTGACAAAAACACACAGAGCTTACTGTGGCAGCAGCTTGAAGAAGTTGGTGAAGTTGATGACGTTAAGCTTGGATGCTCTGTCTCGCAAACGCTCCGGGAACAGACACAGGAAGCTGCACGCCAGGATCGAGGTGATGAACTGACGAGAAAGCACGGTGCTGCCCCCTGTACATCAAATAGAAGTAAAGAAAGTGATTCAAGGATGAGATTCAGAGTTAGCATCTTCTGGTCACATATGGACATGTTTTGTTGATGTGCTACAAAAGTGATCAATGAAGACCATATACATGTCAAAACAATTGGACAGCCAAACAGCCAAGATTCAGAACATAATGCGTCAGATCACAAAAAGTAGGCCTCAGCTAGTGACCAAAGACTGAGACCTAGGATAAAATCTTGGGTCTTACATTCAAATGGAAGCATGGGGGGGGGGGGGAGGAGGGGTGTCAGCCAGTATTGACCTTTCTGCTGACGACTGTACGGCAGACAAGGCAAAGGTATAACACCGGTCTTAAAATTTAAATGGAGGGGTCACAGTGTATTGACCTTTCTGCTGGCGACTGTACGACAGGCGTCCCGGAGGCATGTACTCCTCGATCCTCAGCGCCAGCTCGATGATGTTGGGCAGGGTGGTGAAGAGAAACTTCTCCGCCTCCTCTCGCCCCGCCTTCATGGACAGGAACTTGAGCATGCCAAACCAGACGTAGGACGGGTCCAGCTTGGGGATGGCCCCCTGCCTGGAGAAACTGCTGGTGTCGTGTTGCCGCTGGATCCATCGCTCGTCCAGCTGTTGTGTGGCTTGGCACGCCTCATACACAACCTGTGACAATTTCAAGGGCTACTGTCTGAGAAATAAAGGTCATTAAGTGCTCAAACTTACAGTAACACTTTCATACACAGTCATACACAAGATACAGCTTTTATCCCTGACCGGACATTGTCCTCACATAAACTGATCAAGGCCGGTTTTCACAGAACAAACACACACATTGTTACAGGGTTGTCTTAAAAGAATCTGCGAGAATCTTAAACAAAATGAGACAGAGCGCTGTTTAACCCCTTCACTGCCCACCCTGTATGTAATACGTGGTCATTTTCAGTTTGTCGTATGCCCATAATCATACGTGGGATTTGTGTCAACAACATTTCAGGACATTTCTGAAAACTAAATGGGAGGTAACCACTGTCCAACACAGTTCTTTCCCATAGACCGTTTGGATAAGTTGCTAAAGTTGCTACCACGTGTTGAAAATGCTGTTATACTGTGGCAGTGAAGGGGTTTAAGATCTGACAAACAGAGGGCAGTAAGTGCTCTAAATGCATTTTTTTTTTTTTTTCATTTTCATTACTTTATTGTCCCATCGCTGGGAAATTCGGGTCGCTTCCTCCCAGTGGAAAGCTAGCAGCAACGGAGTCGCGCTACCCAGGTGTCTGCGTGTTTAGGTGTATTCAGCCACCTGCACTTATGGCAGAATGACCAAGGTCTTTTACGTGCCATTGTGATGACACGGGGTGGGACATGGCTTCCGTCTCTGGGTCTGCACATAAAGTTGACCCGTGTCCGTCCCGGCCCGAATTCGAACCTGCGACCTTCCGATCACAAGTCCAGTGCTCTACCAACTGAGCTACCGGGCATGTGCAGTAGTAGTGAGGCCCACCGCTGCGAACTCAAAGCGACTGTAGCCGCATCATATTTTTGCTACTTTTTGTTCGCCTCTTACTCTTGTTGTTATTTGTAATAAAATTACAAGATTCTCTTCTTTGGTGTTGTTTCTTATTGTGTGTGGATTTTGTGGCATGTGCCAATAGCTAGAGTAAGTGAGAGTTATGCAGAATCTGTCTCCTTACACCGAAAAAATAAGAAGCATTGTAATGAACAAGTCACTTTCATACTCAAAAAAGGCACTCTAGCTAACACTTACGTACACAAACCTACACAAGGACCAGCTTTTATTCCTGACTCGACTGACGGCAGTAACAGACGGCAGACGACACAAGGGGGATAACCCCGCATCCCTTTTGTCTCATTTGTTTTGTAATGTGTTGTCTTTCTCTTTTATATGAAGTCTTATATCGCGCGCGTATCTCCAGACTCGGACTCAAGGCGCAGGGATCTATTTATGCCGTGTGAGATGGAATTTTTGACACAATACATCACGCATTCACATCGACCAGCAGATAGCAGCCAATTTGGCACATATCCTACTTTTCACGGCCTATTATTCCAAGTCACACGGGTATTTTGGTGGACATTTTTTATCTATGCCAATATAATTTTGCCAGGAAAGACCCTTTTGTCAACCGTGCGATCTTTAACGTGCACACCCCAATGTAGTGTACACGAACGGACCTCGGTTTTTCGTCTCATCCGAAAGACTAGCACTTGAACCCACCACCTAGGTTAGGAAAGGGGGGGAGAAAATTGCTAACGCCCTGACCCAGGGTCGAACTCGCAACCTCTCGCTTCCGAGGCAAGTGCGTTACCACTCGGCCACCCAGTGTATAGTAAGTCCAGTCTCTTTGCGTCCCTGTATAGTTATTTTCTACCCTGACCAAAAAAAATAAAATAAAAACAAAAATCCCTACCTACCTACCCTATTTTTTTTAGCCATGTTACCAGAAACATACAACTTTTTTTTTTTTGCCTAAGAAATAAATTCATTACAAAATTCCAACTCTCCACAGGCAGCAGTCAGAATGTTTGTTTGTTTGTTTATTTGTTTGTTTGTTGCTTAACGTCCAGCCGACTACGCAGAGCCATATCAGGACGAGGAAGGGGGGGATGAAGGGGGCCACTTGTCAAGCGATTCCTGTTTACAAATGCACTAACCCATTACTTGTGTCCCAGCAGGCTTTAGTAAAACTAAATTAATACCTACTGGAAGATTACCAGTTTCCAGTATGTTAAAATAGGCTTAACCTATCTACTGCTGGACTTACATCAGAACACTAACAGATTAAACTATACATGAATCGCGAGACAAGCGGCAAGAGAAGAGATTTTTGGAAAAAATACAGGTGAATGAGCAAGAAGGCAGAAAAAAGAAAAGAATTCATGAAGAAAAAGAGCATGACAGGAAAGAGGAACCAAAAATCTACCTAACAGCAAACTAGAAAGCTCCTGCGGTTCCAAAAACAGGAGGGGCCTTTAATTTCATAACCGCAGTGCCCCACTGCGGGAAGTCAGAATGTTGAATTTTGTGAATGCGTCAAGGTGGAGGGAAGGCCTTCACCCATGCAAAAGCCTGGCCAGATCCGAGATCTAATTGTGTATCAGTTTCCTTAGGCCAAAAAAAAAAAATTGTCTGTTTAGGGTAACCCGACCGACCCTATCGATTTGGCGCCGACCCAAAAACTTTTTTTTGATTTAAAAAAAAATAAAAAAAAAAGAGGTAAAAATGCTAAAAAGAGACATTTGGCGTTTCTTTCTCTCCCTTTCTCTCTGTTTTATTTATACGTTAGTTTTGAAACATGTATTCATCAAATATAAGAAGTGAATGTTCAGCCAACATAGCATTTATAAAAAAAAAAAAAAAAAAAAAAAAAAAAAAAAAAAAAAAAAACCTACCTACCTACCGACCCTACTTTTTTGGTCATGTTACCCTAAACAGACAATTTTTTTTTTTTGCCTTACGTTTCTAATAATAAGTAATTTAAATAACATATATATCTAAAGTCACACAGCTAGAGATACCATAAATGTTGATGAAAATGCTAATATAATTTTGCACACTTTAAAATACAGACAACTCAACAAGAAATATACTGAACGGCAAAAATGAGGGACCGCCCTTGAAAAAACCAGGCCGTCCTGACCTGGGCCTCTCCAGAACGCTGTTGGTGGCCTGGAACTTCTGATGCAGCCTGACCACGACAGAATGGGACACTCTAAGTCGTCTGCCCACTTCTCGCTTGCTTAGGCCTAAAAAAAAAATAGGTGTGGTTACGGTAACCCGACCTACCCTATTTTTAGGGGCCGACCCTATGACTTTTTATTACATTTGTCAAAAAAAACACAAAAAAAAAAACAAACCGAGTGCAGAAAACGCAATGAAAGCGAAATCGCCCGAGTCGCACACTTATTTCCCTGTCAAGTAGGTTTAATTTGTACACATTAGAAAAAAAAGTAAAAAAAAAAAAAAAGTGATTGCCTACCTTCCTACCCTATTTGTTTGGGCTATGTTACCGTAACCACACCTATTTTATTTTTTTTTGCCTTACGCCGTCTTGCAGCCATGCGATGACCCGGGCTTTGTTGAAGGTGGTCACCTTTCGTCTGGGAGGCATAGTGAGAAGATGGTGGCTAGCGGAAAATCGCGGGGCTATAAAGCCTAACTGGTGACAACAGTTCACTCTCAACACATCCCCCCTGCACGTGCATAACAATTTTTTTTATCTTTCCCGCCCAGGCTTGCCCACGCGCCAGCGAAAAAATGGTCCACTTTTTGCAGTTTGGCAGTTTCTGTCTTGTGCCCTAGCCAGGCCTCCGTGGATCCCGAGCAAGTTTCCTGCTAACACAGCATTGCTCACCCACTGGTGTCTACGGCCTGACAGCCATTTGGTTTTATAAACTTAGGAACAAGGAGTTTGGCACAGATGAAGTCAGCTGGTTTTTTCAAGGGCGGTCCCTAACTTTTGCCGTTCAGTATATATATCAACTCATCCTCTTTCTCTTACAGGTAACAACTCATTAACCTGGAATCAAACATTTATATTCTGTAAAACCTAATTTATTCAATACTATACCTGGACATGCATGGCCGCATCCTGAGCATTGATGGTTTCATTGAGCAGACGTTCCTGAAGTTCGGAGAGTAGGTCACGCACCAACGCCCAGTTAGGCGAGTCGTGCGGAAAGGGTACCTGCTCTGGTCCCATACTTTTCTGCTACTCGATCAGAAGCCACACTTAATGTGGCATGGCATTCTTCCTAGAAATAAAAAAAATAAAACTGGTCAGGGGTCCCACCAATTCATGCATCCAATCAAAGAAGTGTAGGCGTCATGCAGTGACCAAAGACCACGCAATTAAGGCCTCCATGAGAACAACAGTGGAGTGTGACGACATACCTCACACAACGCTAAATCAGGATATTGTCCTCTTGCCAATAAATAAAATCTCAATCTACAATTCCTTATGCATGTACTTTTTACACATGTATGTATGCTTCATAAGTTCTGCTAGAACTTGGAAGTTCAAACAGACCATCACTGAAACATTTTCTTAGTAAAAAAAAAAAAAGTCATGATTTGTCATGACCTGCTGCAGCTTTATAATGCACAAACTTGTGAGTGTGCCTCATCAGATGCTGAAACCAACAGCTTTATAATGCACAAACTTGTGAGTGTGCCTCATCAGATGCTGAAACCAACAGCTTGTCATACTTTTTATGACCAGCGTGAAACTGAAACCAAGAGAAATTGACAACCATGAGTCAGTAATTTCCAGGTCCACTCTCGATCAGTAGTTCAAGAACTGTTTCTGTTCACGTGCAAGCAGACAAACCAAGAGGCCGGGGTGCAATAGGTACAGTGAACGAGTGTCAGAGATAAAACCTCAAATGATGAAGCATCAATAGCTGGCAACATTAGCGCTGTCCGTGTTGCTCAGTGTCAGAATGTCAAAAATCTCTGCATTTGCGTTGGCTGAAATTCAGCAAAATCTGTGCATACTCGCAAAGGTCGTTTGCACTGCAAAAACTCAAAAAACATACCTTAACATCCTGAGGGGAAAAAATCGCGAGATAACTTTGTCATCATCAGAACCTTCAAACTTCCAGAGCATGTGTCAGTTGTACCAATAAGAAAATTTAGTAGGTCGTAGTCTCTCGGTCTTCTTCCATGTTTGTTGATAAGTGCGCACGCATCTGCCAACTAGGGGACGTAACTCTCTTCGCTTTTTAATCTTGTGACGTCACGCTCAACCGCGCGTTCTTCTTCGGAATGGCGATGTAAACAAAGCTGGACGTTTGAATTGCTGGTGTTTGCAAACGTCACACAGCGACAGACAAGACGCACAAAACCTGCAACATGTCTGAAATACTGTCTTCCGTAAAAACTGCGAGCAATGACGCTCTTGATGCACTAAAAGAGCTAAGCGCTCAATTGCCAGGATCGAAAACGACGCAAGTATCTTGCTTGTGGGCGTGGTCGAGGGCACTGCAGCGTATTTCTTGCCGAAGAAGCGTTATCGCCTGCCGCCTGGGCCTTTCGCTCTGGCGCTTGTCGAACATAGTTTGGCACTGTTCTCCAACAAGGAACCATTCTCAAGCGCTGGGCTGACACCTACGTGCCCGTCGTCCTTATTTACTTGTAGTAGTAGGGACTGGAAATTGGTATCCATAAGCCTCGCGGCTTTTTAAGCGTCCCATCTCATTTTCAAATTTATTGCAGGTCAATCATATTCAACATGCTCAAAATCGTTTCCTCAATATCAATCATCATACAAATAACCCTGATAGCATGCTAACGTTAATCTAACGTTAATTTAACGTTTGCATGGTTTGGATTTGGTTAACGGTTAGCATTAAACGTCAAATTAACGTTTAAATAAAAGCAGAAAACCCGTTTTTATGAAAACGTAAAATTAACGTTAGCAAGCAAACCGTTTTCATGGCAAACCTGTTTCAAACGTTAATTTAACGTTTACCTGAAAAAATTATAAATCAAGATTTTTAACATTTATTTTCATCATAACTGTTAAAATTCGCTTGCGGCTTCGTGGCAGACGGAAGAAAAAATCAGCCAGATAAGTTTTCGTCATTAATTGTTTGTCTGTGCACGCAAAAGACCGCTGGGTCGATATATTGTGAATGTATTGTTTTGTCAATAACAAACGTTCCTCCAACAACCTACCTTTCTTGTTTTTTTATTCTGAATTTTGGAACGTTGGCAGTCTCTTTGTTTTTGGACTTTAGACAAAATAAGGCTTATCTTGTCATTGTCTGTAGTGCCGGCAAAATAAAATGGCATTATGAGAACGTTCAAATGTTCTTTAGTAGCTATGATGAAAATAATTGCAACATACAGAGGTAAATATTTTGGTTCCGGTTCAGGTATAAAAATAACGACCAAATTGTTCTGGATGGGATTATTCCTTACTATTTGTTCTAGTTGTGATCTGTTCTACTGGTCTCGTTTGTAATTAAAGGCACAGTAAGCCTCCCGTAAACCATCACAGATACTGTCAGGCTTTTACACACAGTACAAACACCCTTTCATTTAAACACTCACCGCTTGAAATTAGTTGAAATTTTGGTCAAGTAATCTTCGACGAAGCCCGGACTTCGGTATTGCATTTCAGCTTGGTGGTTTAAAACTTAATTGATGACTTCGGTCATTAAAAATCTAAAAATTGTAAAAAAAATAACAAAAATTATAAAACGATCCAAATTTACGTTCATCTTATTCTCCATCATTTGCTGATTCCAAAAACATATAAATATGTTATATATTTGGATTAAAAACAAGCTCTGAAAATTAAATATATAAAAATTATTATCAAAATTAAATTTTCAAAATCAATTTAAAAACACTTTCATCTTATTCCTTGTCGGTTCCTGATTCCAAAAACATATAGATATGATATGTTTGGATTAAAAACACGCTCAGAAAGTTAAAACGAAGAGAGGTACAGAAGAGCGTGCTATCCTTCTCAGCGCAACTACTCCCCCGCTCTTCTTGTCAATTTCACTGCCTTTGCCGTGAGCGGTGGACTGACGATGCTACGAGTATACGGTCTTGCTGCGTTGCATTGCGTTCAGTTTCATTCTGTGAGTTCGACAGCTACTTGACTAAATGTTGTATTTTCGCCTTACGCGACTTGTTTCAAACTTTCAAAACTTCGAATTGTACTGATCTTGTCTTGATGTAAAAATAATTCTTTTATGATCTAAGAATGTTTGTGTAACAAGCTGTCAATTTATTATTTAGATTTTAAAAGTTAGGTCTAGTGCCAAAACGCACCACGGTCCGATTGTCTGAGAGACAATCCGCAAAATTAATTCTTTAACAAGAGGCGAAGCCATCAAGGCTCACGTAAGAAATCGACAAACAGTAACACAAACTCAATCACTCCATCACACATATACACACACACACACACACACACACACACACACACACACACAGAAAGAGCATAGGTGAAACTGTGCAAGAAAGCGAGACACTAGATCTAGATCTGTCTGTCTGCATGTAGCCTACTTACAGGGACACGACTGCCAACTAGTCTCGGCCCGCCCCAAATAATACTGACCGAGACTGACTTTCAGTACTTCCTTCGCGTGACGTCTAACCCTCTTACGTCATAATGTGACGTCAATGTAATGTGACGTCTTCAAATGTTAGAGTTTCTACCACAGACATACACACGCACGCACGCACATACGCACGCACGCACAGACAGACAAAGTTACGATCGCATAGGCTACACTTACGTGAGCCAAAAATTGCTCGCTCTTTACGTAGGGCACCTAGTAGGATGTTCCCGTTCGGTGAGTGTTTAAATGAAAGGGTGTTTGTATATACTGTGTTCAGAAGCGAAATGCCTGACAGTATCGGTTATGGTTTACGGGAGGCTTACTGTGCCTTTAATGTCAAAAAAGGTCGCCAGCACTGACCTGCCTCTGATTTTTTTCAGCGCCCTTCCAAGTTCCATAATTATAATATCGTGGTGAGTACTTTGCTCGTGCTACACCGGCGGCGCGGGGTCTATATTGCGTCACCCGTGACTCCTTTTTTTTTCCAATGTTCCAAATGCATAATTATTACGTTGTTTTGCTCCCACCAAGACTGCAGATATTGGCAAACGCGTGACGTAAAAACTAGATTTGATGACGTTACCCGTACTCGTTCCCGTACACGTGCTGAAAAGTTCCAGGAATACAGATGTTTTATCTCTAGTGCCATGTTCAGCTACATATCAGTACAGCTCGGAGACAATTTTCAGATGGCTGAGGCAAGTGATCGAAGACGATAACACATAGCAGTGCTTATTTTGTTATTATTATCAGTGAACAGGGTGCGTAAGGAACGGAAAGAGACTGACCAGAAGGGAAAGGACAGAATCTGTGCACAACGTCTCACTAGGACTAATAATGCCTGAAAATCAACAGTAAGCTGATGTGTTAATTTGCACACGTAAATTAAACTAAAAGGCACCCGGATAGACAGCAAACGTCAAGATTCTGAACAAAGCTATGCGATTCTTATTAGGAAACTCCACGCCGGGAGTGAGCGCCAGTGACGACAACACGTCATGGGTTGGCGACGATAAGAAAGGCAAAGACAAATACCACAGTGACATTCCGGACGGGGAACGCTATGCGGAAACTTGCGTGCTGAGTTTGATGGCATTGACAGGCACCATCGGCAATGCTTTAGTGTGTCTGACCATTATCACACAAAAACCCTTGCGGCAACATTCTTTTCACAAAGTGAAGCTGGTCAGCTTGTCCCTGTCTGACCTTCTAGTGTGCGCCTTTATCATGCCCCAGACGGCCTTCACCGTGTTTAGGTCCAGGTACATAACTGACTCACCTATCAAACACACACTATAAAGAGCCCTCCCGCAGGTTCGTGCGCACACATGCACGCACGCGCGCGCGCACGCACACACACACACACACACACACACACACACAGTGTCACACACACACACACGCACACACACACACACACACACACTTACGTACGTAAAATACTGTTAAAGGACCAGACCACGCTGTTTTAAAGGTTATTAGAACCACTAACCGATGACTGAAGGTTAGAGAAATGCACCTAAAGATTCCAAAAATGTAAAGAAATTCACCGATTCGTAGCTTTATCATTGTGATTTAATTAAAAACGTTCCGCCAAATTCGTCTGCTAAACGAGACTTCGAAAAGGCCGCCAGTAGACGAGAACCGGTAGTGACGTCATTTCGTGTACAGCTTAGGCTCAAGTGGGCGTTTGCCTACATCGAGCATCAACAACACGCCGAAGGAATGCGCACGGCTGCTGATAGCTATGAAGTATAGAAAAAAGGTTCAGGCATCAGTTGTCACCTTTTTCCGATGGGCTTACAACTTCTGCAGCAAGACTGATTAACTGGAAACGGCGAACACGATGTGCTGTGTTTCGCGACACTGACTTTCTTCCAATGTGAACGCAGTTAAGCCGGCAAGAAAACCTGGCACACACAAAACAGCTGTTGCCTGACGCAGTTCCAGTTCCGACAATTGTTGACCACTCACAGGAGGTCAGAAACCGGATACCAATGTCATCAGAACGATCTGCTTTCACTAAACGCAGACGAAAGGAAGTGAGTACATGTATACTGAATGTGTTCTGTAAGGGATAGGGGTTCAGTGTCACTGGGCGTTTTTGTCAGACTGACAGTATTTGTAGTGGAATGGCATCTGTTCCTAATTTTAAGCACATGTGTTAAGATTACAGATTAAAACATATATCTGTTACTACATGTCCGTCCCCATGCACGTACCCACCTTAAAGTTCCCTCTCTCTCTCCCTCTTTTACACTCACCTGGGTAATCGATGAGTCTCAGGTTTAATCAGTGTCCGTCCATATACACATAGACATTCACACAAACACACACACGTTGTTATAGTTGTTATCTTTTAATTCAGTGTTGTATTAAATGGATAAAGAAATCGTTAATACAGCAAGCTTGCATGAATAATTTGCTGTTGTCCTTTTTTTCAGATCAGGTTCTGTAATACAGTAATTATAATTAATACAAGTACAAATTCATGTTTGCAGTCATACTCATAGTGTGTGAGTGTGTGTGTGTGTGTGTGTGTGTGTGTGTGTGTGTGAAAAGCACTTTGATACTTAAAACATCTGTGTTATTTGATTTTATTTCAAAACTGCAGTCAGAATATTAAGCAGACCTATTCCAACAATACATTTTGATCAGCAGTAAATGTAATGTCAAATTATGAACAACAATCATGTGAGCAGATATATCTAACAGAAACAAATAGTCTAGCAAAATAATACAACCAAGTACATGTTCGGACATCATCATCCACATCAAAACATTGATTGTAGGAAGAGCACAACTCTGTGTTATTACCACTGCTTCAGTCAAACTGCCAGTTCAACTTTATCTCTGTGGGTTTTTTTTTCTCTCAGAGTAACATGGGAAAAAAACCTTTAAAAAACTTGCATGCTACAGAGCTGGATTGTTTCTAGTGATCATGCAGCATGATTTATCCGCATAGAAAACTACTGAAACACCTAAACAGAAATAACAATGTCTACAGAAAAAATCCACTGTTTGATTGCTGTCTGTAGTACTACTCCTCTTGCTAACAGTGGCATTAAAATAATTAAAACTAAGCTATGCTCTCTTGGGGGGGGGGGGGGGGAAGTGCTCTAAGTACTTTTTGTGTCTACATAGGCAAAACAAAACTATGCAATGTTTCAGATTTCCTGACCCACCCTATGTTTTTCCTCCTTATCCTGGACTATTTTGGACTCTTACAAAAACTTGTGTACTTCAAAAATCTTAATTTTGCAGGCTTACAAGGAAATTGACTCTTCTCTTACAACCAGAATACACCATGATTTCAAGCAAAGAAAAAACTACATGCACCTGACAAAAAAACACTTTAATTCAAGAAGTTAGACCTCCTAACCCCAGCTTTTCAATTCAATTCAATACGTTGTTGATGTTGATTATGGAGCTTAACGTCCTCCCAGGTAACTAGGGACCTATATTGGGACATGATTTTTTATACAATGTTAAAAGTGTAGGGTGTAATGGGGGGGAGGGGGACTGGAGGGTGACGGGGTGTAGTCGCTAATAAATTTAAAGGTGCGTTTATTATCTAATATACCAGACATTTTGTTTTGGCTGGTGTACAGAATAACATCACATAAAATCGCACTCGCAAAACATACAAAACACATAAAATGTACACATCAGTACACACATAACCCAAACCACACATATCCATACCAGCACCATCACACACATATCCACATACATACTCTAGTTTGTACATTATAAAAATAAATACATTATGATTAATATCATTACTAGTCAACTTAAATTAAGGCTCAAAATAGGTCTTAAGATGGATGTTATTTAGTGTAATGAAGAGATTATAAAAACCAAAAAAAGCTATGAGAAAGAAAAGTATGAAAGAATTATGCCCATTCTCCAGTGAAAGTTCTGCTGATTGTGGTAACTTTTTTTTCTGTCTAAAACAGGCATCAGGTTAACTGAACGAGCTGTTTGAGGGGGTGGTGATCCTAACACTGGCCTATGGCAACACTGGCCTATGGCAGCTACAACAAAGCTCTGCATACACAGCAAGACTACAATGCAACAGTGCCCAGACTTTGACTGCTACAGCTAGACCAGTTGACAAAGCTCAAGTTGTCACCAAGCAGGACGCCCCAACTGGCGACCAACTATATAGACTGAGGCTGCCTATCTCCAAATCTGACAAAGCAAGAATTGTTACGCAAGCTCCACATTTCTGTTTGCAGTTTAAGCCGACCTTAAGTATGCAATGGTTATGCACATCCCCCCCACACACACACACACACACACACCCCGCAGTTGAGAGTTGTAATGTACCTTTTATTTATCTTACATACATTTGAAGCCTGTGTAGCTCTGTGACAGAAAGAGGTCTCTGATGGCAGTGACCAGACAGGCAGGAAGAACTTTCCTGTTCTTTCGGAAAGTCAGTGAGTGTGCAACTTGTCAGTATGTTCTGAACACATCAAAACATTTTCTTTAATTTAAGCTACATAATATCATGTGGATGCACTGATTGGGTGTAAATAATAACAGCAATTGGTACAGTCAATTCACTAAATGTGCAACAAAACCCTAATCATCAGACATTTTACAACAGCAAACTTCAACAGTCCTTTTACTTTCCTGAATGTCATTATTATTTATTAAAACATGCATCTAGAGCAACATACATATAAATCTTCTTTTATTAAAGTTCACCTGAAATTCAGGCTGCTTTCCCATGCAAAGTACAAATGCAAGTGTCCATAAACCAGGGTTTAATACATGTAGTATGTGAGTGAGTTCTGATGAAAAAGTGATTGTGTTGTAATATTGGTTATTACTGAGTGTTGATGTTACAATGATTACATTATAAAAACAACAACAACAGAACAATGTGAAGAGCAAACTTCTTCTGTGGGCATGCAAGTGAGTTAATCTTGTGTGTGTGTGAAACTATATTTGACTGAGTGTCACATTTAAATAAAGTTTTCTTGATAGCCTTTAAAAACAACAAATACATACATTTAAAAATCAAACAAATATAGGCACCTCAAAAAAAGTTGTATGTACACCTTCGTGGCTGGTGATGCATTCTTGCTCCCCTGCAAGTTTTCATTCTACAATGTACCTCAGGCTAGCTTCCTCTCTCTCTCTCAAATCTGCCCCTCCCACACAATACAACAGGTACAGTGGCCACTCTGACACCAGTCTCTGAAATAATCAAGAACAGTTAAAACTGCGATGAGCTGTTGTTCTTTTACTCGTGAATGCAATGCATGAACACTTAAACAATATCCCACTTATTCGCGAGTGCGTTGACAAGGCGAGAGTGAAAAAATAGCACAGACTCGAAAGCAGACGATAAGTTCAGCACAGAGAGCGGGCGTGTTTACCTTTGATCGCTGAGACAAACAGAGTCGCAATTTTCATCTACACTGTCTTTTCACTACTGCTGGAAGTGGCCTCCGCTCCTCATCTTTCATGCTTGATTCGAGGAGAGAAACTGGTAGTTCGCACATGTACGGTTCAATTTCGTCTGCAGTCACGCTTGTTGCCATGTTGGTAAACAGCATCTTCACACTGTGTGACGTCACGGATAATTTATTCATAAGCCAGTCTCGCGAAGATCACGCGGCACAATGGCGGGTCGTTTTGGAGAAGAAATCCGTCGCTTCGGTCACAAAATTCGTCGGATTACGGCCTTACAAGATTCCGAAGTAAACCAAACATTGTTGAAGACGGTAAGAAAGTGGTTTTCTAACTAACTGCAAACATCGGGAAGTGTTCGGTCGCGCAGGAACACGATTCGAAGCGTTTTTGACGCTAAAACAGCATGGTCTGGACCTTTAAACAAAAACTAAACAAAAAAGTATTGAAGTTTATATATCATGTTCGCTCGTGCGCGCGCACGCACACACACACACACACACACCGTGGCACACACACACACACATACACACACACACACACACACACACACACACACTTACAAAACGTAAAATACTGTTAAACAAAAAGGAGTTGAAGTTTATATCATATTCGCTCGTGCGCGCACACACACACACACACACACACACACACACACACACACACGTACACGGACGCACGCATACACACACGCACCGAAACAGATTGTAGACTGCGAATTATTCAAACCCAGTATTAAAGAAACAAGAAAGGGTGGTTCAGTTATATATAGAAAGTTCGTTCAAGAGTAACTGAAGAAAACTGTCTGTATGATATTTTTACTGAGGCGTAGGTGTTACAGCCTTGCAAATGACGCACGTTCTTTGCAGGCAACACGAACATGTACCAAAAACGGCAAGTGCAGTGTGAAATTAGAAACAAAAGGAAAAACTATCGAAAAGAAAGATAGAGACAAGTTTGTGACAAGTTACAGGGTGACTCCCCCCCCCCCCCCCCCCCAAAAAAATGCCACCCATACACATGGTAATAACTTCTGCATCCGTTCAACGAATGCGTTATATTGGAGTACATTAATTTCAGCTTGTGCATTATCATATCACCAAGTTTAAAATGTGTAGGTCAAGTGATCTTATCTTTGTGCTCTTTCAAAAAAAAATCCTAATTCAGGGATCGACTCTACATTAGGAGGTTTGACTTTCAGCAGTAGCCACTATCACCTTCTGTAAACCCTCCAGATTGGCTTTAATTGATATTATCAGGTCACCAATGATCTGGGGTGATTTTGTATACTTGGACCTTCAGATACTCCAAAAGGTTAAAGTTTAGAAGCTTTTAATCGGATGATAGTGGGTACTGCTCAATGTCAAACCTCTATACTGTGAATCGATCACCAAATTTTGATATTTTTTTCTTCTCGAAAGAGCACAAAAGTCAGACTAATTGACTTACAAGGTTGAAACTTGGTGATATGATCATGCATAAGCTGAATGTACACCAAATATGAAGCAATTCGCTCAGCACATGTAGAAGTCATGCGCATATTATTTTATGGGTGGCATATTTGGCGAACGCAGACCGACACAATGACACATTGACCGACAAATAATTAAGTATATTATTATTAAACATGCAGATCTGAAACGATATATGTGTGTGTGTGTGTGTGTGTGTGTGTGTGTGTATGTATGTGTGTGTGTGTTTGTGTCTGAAGGTGGGAATTTTCAGAACAGCTGTGTACCTTGACAGGCTTTGCAAACATGGTGGCTCTGGTATGTAGTGTGATGTCTCTAGGCCTGATCAGCTTGAACCGTTACATGAAGATCTGTCATACCCGTGTGCACCCGCACATTTACACCAACCGCAACATCGCCCTGATGGCGCTGGGTAAGTTACACGCTATATACACTCTGCAAAAAAAGTTAAGGATCACTTTTTTACAAGCACGCCACACAAAACAGACAAGACCGAATTCTTTCATTTTTAAAACATTATATAATTGAACAACCAAGGAGTAATGACAAACAAAGCAAAGATCGAACGCGGCAGCGACAATTTAGCTAGAGTGTGTCAAACGTGACGACCCTCGAGAATGGAATTCACAACAATGTGAATCAGTGTCAATAACGCGTGTGCCCTCCGTTGTGTGCCAGGCATTCAACACATCGTTTGGCGCATGGAGTGGATCAGGTTGCATATGTATGCTCTGGGAACTCCATTCCACTCCTGCCGGAGCCATTGCAGCAGTTGACCCAGATTGGCAGGAGGAGGGTGATGTTGCTGTACCCGACGACAAAGCTCGTCCCACATGTGCTCTATGGGGTTCAGGTCCGGGCTGTTGGCTGGCCACAGCATCCTGTTGACCCTGGCCTGCTGGATGAAGGTGTTTACAGCTGCAGAGCGATGGGGAGGTGCGTTGTCATCCTGAACAATCGCACGAGGGCCGATCGCTTGGAGGGCTGGAACGACCAGGGGTTGCAGGATCTCATTCTGGTAGCGGACACCTGTCAAGTTGCCCACTACATGGTACAGAGGTGTCCTTAGACGTGTGCTGATCCCTCCCCAGACCATCACAGAGCCTCCGCCAAAACGCTGTCGTTCCAGAACAGCGCCTTCTGCGAAGCGCTCTCTGTGACGCCTCCACACTCGGATGCGACCATCAGCAGGTTCCAAGCAAAAGCGGGACTCATCTGTTAACAACACCTGAGCCCACTGCTGACGTTGCCACCTCACATGTTGAGTGCACCAGGCTCGGCGAGCTGCTCGGTGATTAGCAGTCAGGGTTGTTCCTCGGACTGGACGCCTTGCACGCAAGCCAAAGTTGTGTAAGCGGTTTCGGATCTTCTGACCACTAACAACAGTGTTGGTGGTAGCTTGTAGGCGTTGCCTAATGTTGTTTGCCGTAGATATTCTTTGTTACATGGCCTGCCTCTGGATGAAGCGATCCTCTCTTTGTGTGGTGACTCTGGGCCGACCAGAACGTTGTCGCTCCTGCACTCTTCCAGTTGCGTGGAATCTCTGTTTTAGTCTGATGATGACAGAGGGAGCCACTGCAAGCCTCTCAGTGGGCCACTTGCCTGGCAGCAACACCGTCTTGTAGCCATCCTATTGCCCTTCCTCTATCCAAATCGCTCAGTTTTCTTCGTGGGGGCATGTTGCTACTGTGCATAATTGTGTCAGCGTGTCAACCTTTAAACACAAGCTGGTGAGCGATGTTAATAGCCAGGACCCTGTTGTAGCACGTGCATCACAACCTTTTGCCCTGGCATGCGTTCCGCAAATTTCATGGGGCTATAAAAAAAACCACCCTTTTTCTTCCAAAATGCAGAAGCTTTTGAGAAGTCCCACAAAGGGAAATAACTCTGCCTGCCAAACAAAATTCTAGGTCAAGACTCATTGTTCATTTGTTAATTCAAACACATTAATCTTTTAATTATTATGTCGATGTTTAATTTTTTGGCAATTTTGTATAATTAGATCCGTTTTTCAACCGATCCTTAACTTTTTTTGAAGAGTGTATACGACTTGGTGTTTTAGTGGTAAATGTAGATAGAAATGTGTAATACAGACAAAGCAAACAAATAAACGTGTTTTTCTCGTGAAAATGTTGCGTTGTGCGGGAGTTTGGGTGGCCACGTGATGTACACAAAGCAAAGTGCGGGACGGACTCTGCTCTGTGCTGTAACACTGGCAAGTTCAAAACACGAGAAAAACGATTTTGTTATGCGAGCAGCCACGGGGGATGTATGTATTGTTCAAATGGTCGTAAAATAAGTCTTGTATTTATCATCGTACTCAGGCCCTGTTCTTTTTTTCGTCACACCTAAAACCGTTATTTCTTGTAAGCGGCCCTGCATTAATTTTAATATATAGCTATTCTGATGAACACGTGGGGGAATTCGGGGGCTGTGATTGGATGGTCTCTTCCGATCATCAAAGCATAATGCTACGGAAGTCGGCCATTTTTCTCAATATCCAAAAGCATATTGTCAAAAACAAAGACGCATGGTTCCGGTTTACCCATCTGTACCACGCGGCGATGTTTCTATCGACAACAGCATACACTGACAACTTGAAATTCTTCTCGGGAATGTTTTTCAGCTTTACAAAATGTGATAGCATACCCTTTTCTGCTAACCGATGAAACAGGACTAAACCAATTATTTTCTGTCCCTAAACACCACAAAATGCCCAAAGTCGAAAGATGTAGTACAAACAGGGGAGTAAAACGGAACAGCCATTTTTGTGTGCCTGTGTAAGCTCAGCCGTTGCCGACGTCTGCTCGCGTTGTACGGACCCAATAAACATGCCAGAACTGGGCCATTGCTGGCGTTTTGATGGCAATGCCAGTTGCCAGAACTACTGCCATCAAAGGCCCATTGATGGCCCAATGCTGGCATATTACCCGTATGCACATTGGCAAATTGATGGGCCATCACTGGCAAGCCAGCACTTTGCCAGCAAAAACCCATCATTTATTTGCTGGCTTTTTGATGGCTTGCCATCATTTTGCCAGCAATTTTCCAGCAAAAACCCATCATGTATTTGATGGCTTTTTGATGGCTTGCCATCATTTTGCCAGAATTTTGCCAGCAAAATCCCATCATTTATTTGATGGCTTATTGATGGCTTGCCATCAAAAACCCAGCATTTTGCCAGCATTTTGCCAGCATTTTGCCAGCATTTTGCAGGTTTTTAGTTTTATATAAAAAAAACTGTTTTCCATATATTTTCCGTTAATGGCCCTTTACCTGCTGAAATTACCGGGCCAGTTGTGGCCCGGCATAATGCCATATTTCTGTCATTACCATTGCCAGCAAAATGCCAATAAGTTGCAGTAAATATACCAATACCACTGATTCGGATAGAATGACGGCTCTATTCATGTGCTCTACCTGCACAGTCTTGTTAGCCCATATGTGGTTGTTGGAAGTCTATAAATATGCTTTGTTTTGTCATTTTTACTGTGAATGTAATAACAATGACAAAACACAGCACATCAATGGACTTTTCAACACATGCTGGCGGCAAGACGTGCGCAAATAAAGCAAAGGGCAATGCTGTGAAGCTGTACATTAGCAATAATGCAATTGAAATGCTAATCACATTTGTCGTGTAACTTATCTGGCAAGTAAAGGCAGTGGTTTTGACAGAATATCGTCATCAACGCAGTTATAGCGGGCACAACAACAATACAGTAATATAGATTAAAAACAAAACAAATGTAAAGCTTCCAAACAGCAACGACTCATTATCGAAGCATTACAGAAACGTACGCTTTGTTTTCAGTTGCTCACTGGTTTATTTTATTTGTACAGCGTTCTAAATTTCACACTCGAGACATGATGACCAAAGGCAGAATGTTTCTTGTTCACTTTCCAGTTCCCAGTAAACCTCCGTAGGATTGTCTTGATTCTGTCATTTCTCTGTTCGCATCCGCAACGTTGAGATAACGCTTCTTTTCTTTGTCCTGACGTCGTAGCCTACGGTAAGTCTGTTTGTGAAGCCATTGAAACTCTCAAGTTCTCCTGCCGTTCACCTTCTGAAACATGAAAGCAAACGAGTTTTGTTGGTTTTAATTCATTATTCCATATCACACACACACACACACACACACACACACACACACACACACACACAACCAAACAACCAAACAAACGCAAGCATACACGCACGCATGCAAGCAAACAGCACACGCACGCACGCACGCGCGCGCGCTCACACACACACACGCGCACACACACACGCGCACACACACACACACACACACACACACACACACACAGAGGCATTCTCACAGAGAGGACGACTTCTTGTAATCTATCATATTTTCTGAACTGACTAAAATGCCAAGCAGAAGTAAGGGGTCAACAGGAATATGTATTTTGATCTAACCTGCGAAGCTTACGTTGTCTCGGACAGCTCTCTTGCGTTTCTCTCAGGAACTGAGACCCAGGCGAGCTGCATCTTATCCAGTTGGGCAGTCAGACACTTGCACAAATCTTTGTCCTGGAGTGAATAGACACATACTCAATGTCAACATTCACAAGATGCAATTTGTTTGGTTACAAGTAAGCTTATGGTGTTTATGCCTATGGTGCTTTTCTTTTGACAGAGACAAAACAAACTCAATCACACAAAGAAAGGAAAAAGGCACACACACAGTCACGTACACACACACACACACACACACACACACAACCGCGCGCGCGGGCGCACACACACACACACACACACACACACACAACCGCGCGCGCGGGCGCACACACACACACACACACACACACACACACACACACACACCCACACACACACACACACACACACACGCGCGCAGATTCTTTCTTACAGAGAGGACGACTTCTTAAAGTCTATTATATTTTGCGAACTGACTCAAACGTCCAGCAGAAGAAAGTTGAAAAAAAGACCGACAACGGAGGAAAAGAACAAGAAGATACTAGATCTAACGCCGTTGCGACGACCTGCTCACACAACTGTTTGTGAAACTCACCACGCTTGCTTCTAGCCGGAGGAGATCGGACGCGTACTGAAATCGAAGAAGGTGCTTTGGAAATTCCTTGAAGTTGAAATGAATGCAAAACAAATAACCGGACATCTGCAGAACCACCGCGGGCCGGATTTAGTTGACAATGCGTCATCATCACGAGTGACGTCAAGCTATTTCGACATTTGTTTGTACATTACGTCACTCCAAGAGAGAAAGTCATACCGCTGTGCTGTCGCAGATCTTCTTGCCAGCAATAATCCAGCATTCCCATTGGCCCATTGCTGGCGTGACAGCAAAAACCCACCTATAATTGCCAGCAAAACGCCACCTATGGCCCAATGCTGGCAAACAAGCACTGGGCCATCAATGGCGTGCCAACAGTGGGCCAATTGAGGCATTTTACTGGCCGACAATATTACTGGAATGCCAGAGATGGGCCAGTGATGGCAAGCCATAACTGGGCCTTTGTTGGCAAACCATAATTGGCCCAGTGTTGGTTTTTTTATGGCCAGCTTTACCAAACTTGCCAGCAAAAAGCCAGCAATGGCCCAGTTCTGGCATGTTTATTGGGGGATTAGCTGTTCTCTTCTTCTCCCCTTGTTGCATCCTAGTTCTTCAGTTGTTTCTAGTTTTCCGTTGATGTTGTGTTTTGGTCTTCTTCATAAGTAGTCTTGTTCAAAATTAAAAAACCTTAAACTTCTTTTTGTTGTATACGAATGAACTAATAAAAAGCTGTTTAACAGCTGTGTTGTCAAATCGAGTTTTTTTCCAAAGTCAGTGTGGCGCGCGCCTGCGCAAAACTAATGAGCGTCTGCTAACAAAACCTGAGATCAACGCATCGACGCAAAAACTGTCATTTTGTAAGCTTGGAACAACAAATCAAGGTCAGAACAGCTATATAATCGCTATTGTATTTTCAGCGTAGAAATAGGGTCCGATATTTAGACTCGAACAAGTATAATGCGACTCGTCTTCGACTCGTCGGCATTTATACTTGTCTCGTCTAAATATCGGACCCTATTGCTACGCTGAAAACACAATAGCTGTTAAATACTCATAAAGGATAAGTCATCATCGAGACTACTAAAACCTGGCTAGCTAGCCCTAACCCGTTAACCAAGACTCGGCGAAGCAGGCCATCATAATGCACTTTGCAGAAACCTTTCCTTTAAAGGCACAGTAAGCCTCCCGTAAACCATCACAGATACTGTCAGGCTTTTACACACAGTACAAACACCCTTCCATTTGAACGCTCGCCAAACAGGAACATCCTGGCTGCTTTCCGTCAAGAGTAAGACATTTTCAAAGAATTTATTTTCGTGGACCGTCTCTTCCACAATTTGGCGCCTCGTTTTTGGCGCTAGAACTAACTTTTAAAATCTAAATAATAAATTCACAGCTTCTAACACAAACATTCCTAAATCATAAAAGATTTCTTTTTTCAGCAAGATAAGATTATTACAATTCGAAGTTTTGAAAGTTTAAAAAAAGATAGGCCGGAAGCAGGGTCACAAAAGGTCGTGTCTCAAAGCAGACGATTTTTCTACATAGCGCTCGCTTTCTTTGAAGCCAGCCGCCGCCGACAAGTTTGTGTGACTAGAGGTACACAATAACGTGCTATTTCAGATACAGCCAGTCGCATTGACTTGTAATCACAAACTGACGACTAAAATGTGAAAACAAGGAAAGTGGATCACACGGGTTCACGATGGCTCAGGGGTTAGATAAACCACGAAATCTGGTGTGTGGTTTACGCGAGCTAAATAGCAATGCAAACGAACTGTTCCATGTAATGCTATTAAATGCTATTGCAAGTGTGTTCCATAAGCTTAGAACTTCTTTTCTCAGTAGAAGATTGAAATCGTTTTGTAAACCATTTGAGACATACTGGGGCTTTAGCTCTGATCACATTTTCGAAGTAAACATGACATATCCATACATTTTGGAATTCAGGAATGGATAATTAAGGAATACAATGCAATCATTCTTCAATATTATGTAGGCTTGTTGTTGTCTTCACCTTATGTCGATTTACATTTCCTAAACATGTAAATATGAATAAACATTGTTGAAACCAATTCTTCAATATGTTAATAAACATTCGATTTTTCAGTATGACAATTTTAATGAACAAATTAATTTACGGAATTGTAAGCCTCCAAGCTGAAATGTAATCCCATCGTCCTGACTGAGTCAAAGAATGAGCTTTTGTAAGGAAGCACATCAAATCTAAATCGTGTAATAAAGTCTGTGTACAGCCCATTCAAGGCTGTAGGTCAGTTACCTGTTTTCATCACTCGCAAATTGTTCGGCCAAAAAATGTGCACCCAACACGAGACGTACTTTGGGTAACATTTTGGCTCATTACAGGTATTAACACAATTTTATGCAATATTCCGGAAAAAGTTTTAAACCCGTCACATGTGTGCTGACTAACATAAAAATAAAAATAAATCATGACTTCGCATGCATGGAGAAAAACGAGTAATACAAAATCTGCCAAAATTGTATTTGAGTATAACCACTGGCAGAAATGTTCTAATCATGTAAATACATGAGGAAAAAATCGAACGAGCAGGCTGGTTTCTAGAGACAGCAGTTATTGCTGAGTGACTCTCAAAACAATCTGCGATCATGCATGACTGGACATCGCCGTAGCACAGCTAGCAATCTTCACACACACACACACACTTTTCAAAAGTGTTTACAGGATTAGCAAATTGTCAGTATTGGTCACGCTGGAATTAAACTTTGGCAACATGTATATCACTTATTTTTCTGTATGCATGTCAGGTCATGATGGTTTAAAAAAAAAGTATAAATCCACAAATCTTAGCTGAATTTTGACCCATTTTCCGGAATATTGCATAACATCTGAAAACGTATCTATAACGCTACACGATTTTACTTGATCTACGTATGGTAAGTAGGCATAGAATCCTGAAAGTTTCGAAGCAATCCACCGTGTGTTTGCCGAAATACTATGCTTTTTGTCATGATACCCCTCCAAATTGTTACAAAACCTCCCGTTTTCGACCGCCCATACGATAGATTGCCTGCATCAGGAGGAACGGCAATACATATATATATGAAATACGCAAGATAGCTAAACAAAGCAACCTGTTCTGGATAGATAATTGGTTTGACCATCTCCTAGTACGTCAAAGTTGCCAAGTTGAAAGCTTTTCATGTTAAAGAAAGTTTGAATGAAATGACACGGGAATGAATGTTTTAGTTGGGTTGCATAAATGGGTGCAATAATTTGTTTTCTGAGTCTATAACCGTTTTGTTAAAGTGTGAAGCTGATTAGTCGAACCTGAAACGACCAGGCTAAGCTGAGAAGAGTCTCTCCATCTCCCTTCACAAAAGACCAAGGGATGGACGCGATGCTTCCGACACATGCCGCGAAGTTTTTACACCCCCGGTATAGGGGTGTGTATAGGATTCGGTCGATGTGTTTGTTTGTTTGTGTGTTTGTGTTCGCATATAGATCTCAAGAATGAACGGACCGATCGTCACCAAACTTGGTGAACAGGTTCTATACATTCCTGAGACGGTCCTTACAAAAATTGGGACCAGTCAAACACACGGTTAGGGAGTTATTGGTGGATTAAGATTCTACAAGGACTTATAGAGGGACATATTAATGGTCAAAGGGAAATAACCTTCTCAGTTGGTGGCAGTGAGAATGGTAAGGACGGGGGTGTTTTTCCTACCTCGGAGGAATTTCTTGTTTATAATTATTAATTAGATCCGTTTTTTCAACCGATCCTTAACTTTTTTTTGAAGAGTGTATATATGACGGCTTACCAGCGCCAAAACCACGTCATTACAATTTTCACGTGAACATTTCAATTATCAGTGAAAATTACTAACTTTCTACTAATGTTTAATTTTCAGTTTCGGCTATAGTAATCCGTCAGGAACTGAGCCAGAACTGACGATTTTAATTTTCACTTGAAAACTATTACACGCGGTCTCTCTCGATTCGAAAGTTTTTGGGTCGATTGTCCCTTACCAAGACACTAAAGAACAGATTTATGAGTGTGGTAGTGTGGAATCCACGAGGTACAGCTGTCTTCCCGATAACTTGTTGAAGAAGGAATTCTATTGAAAGATATTTTTGAAAGTGTGAGAATTTAGATCGACTAGACCCATTGAAAGTTTTCAAATTTCAGAGTTTTCCCCACCTTTTGAGTTTGCATTTTTCAAGAACTGTTCAGTTTCCACGAAGAACTTTTCGCAGCTTTAGAAGACTATGTTCGTTACCAAATATGGCGAAAGTATAACATGACTATGCAACAATGTCAGCCCCCTTATCTCTCGCTTGCAGGTGTTTGGTGTTTGTCAGCAATGCTCGCAACACCACCACTGGTAGGTTGGGCTGAGTACGACTACCTGCCCAGACAGTCCTTCTGCTTCTGTAAGTGGACCACCTCCGTGTCTTACTCCTTCTTCATGGTCATCGTCTGCTTCGGGGGTCCCTTCGGCATGATGATCCTCTGCTACGTCCCTATCTTCAAGTCCTTCAAGAAAGTTCGCCAGCGCTTGAAACAGAACCAGGAGAAGAAAGGTGTCACAAAACAAAAGGGGCACGGCCCTTTTAGGGTTCAAGTGAAGGAAGGCGATGACAAGACAAAGGGGGCAAGTTTATCGTCAAGCAAGTACTCAGAGCCGACATCATCAGCTTTGGACATGCAGCAGACAGGATCATCGGTTACAAATACTGCTCTTTCCCGCACGCCGGCCATGACCAAGGAAGCGATCGTCCCGATAGGACCAGCACAGAATAGTGCTCCGTCAGCAGGTCGGCATGTGCCCACGTCACCAAAACAAGTCACCTCTGTGGCAGCATCAACTTCTCAACAGAAGAATGAAACGCCAACACAATCCAAGGTTAGAGTGTCCTCAGAGCAGGAAGGAACCGCAGGCAGAGTATGTATGCTAGAAAAGCAGGCAATATCTACAGGACCGTCCACAAAAGCAGGCGTACACGAAGGGCATACAGCTTATGTAGGATCAGCTGTTCAGGAAGAACTACCATTACTATGTATGCATTTTGCAAATCCCGCGACCGAGTCAGGCGCGGTCGCACATGGGCAATGTCATGCTTACTCTTTGGGTGGCATGGAAAGATTCGGGACAGATGTAAGTGGCTCGCCGGTTGATCTGAATAAATCCACGATGTTACAGTCCGGTGGTAATGAAGGTCTACAAACAACCGTATCAGACACACCTTGTGTGAACTCCGATAAGGAAGCTGCTCTACCAGCCCCCTCCACAGAGCTGACGCCGGGAAACAAGGCCAACGTGGGGCTAATACCGCTGTCTCTCAGCCAGCACGCGCTCAACGCTCACACCGACAGTGGGGAGGGGATGAAGCTTGCCAGGCACAACTGCCACGTCCAAGCAGTAGCCAGTGAAAAGAAGCCCCTCGACGCTAAAGCCGGGACGTCGGAAAGCTGCCTCCTTGCCCTGCACAGCGGTGACGGGCCAACAGAGGTGCCCATCAGGCCTAAAGCCTTCAAGATAACGAGGAAGACCATTTACAGGCTGGGTAAGAGGCTGAGATGGAAGCACGACCCTGGTGACGTGCAGTTGGCCAAGACCTTGATGGTGGTCATCGTGGCTTTCGTCCTGTGTTGGATGCCCTACTGCATCACCATGTTCCTGTCCGTCTTCGCCCCTCACACCATCACCCGGACCCCCGCCATGTTCACGCTCATGTTGGGCTACAGCAACAGCTGCCTCAACCCCATTCTATACAGCTTGACGGACAGCGGGATGAAAAAGGGTTACCGAAACCTGTTGACACGCAGAAGAACTGCCCTAATTGCGCCAAGTAAGCGTTCAAAATTAACTGATTACAGTGCTCTTAATTGTATGGTTAAGTCACAGTAATTTCCAAATTCAAGGGTGTACAAAAAAAATCACGCCCCCCCCCCCCCTTCCTCCCCCTACCCCTCCCCCCTCAAGCAAATACCAAGTTTATGTGACTGCTAGATTCGTAAGAAAGCACAACCAACTTCAGTCGACCTAAAGGCGTTCAAGCCAGTCAGCTTATTACAAGGGTACAGGGTTTTTTTTTAATCAATAAAAAAAAAATCCAAACCAAGTTGGGTTGTGTCAGGTACCAGAATCGTTAAATCAAAACAGATCAGGGGCGTGAGAACATCGTCTTGACTAGTAATAGTAGTAGTGGGTAAATACTCTGTCCAAATCTACAGGTCGTGGCTTTGATTGCACGGAACCGCCTGCCTGATGGCAAAGGCTGAAACAAACAGCTCGCAGGGTGTATGGGATCCTGTAAAATGTTCTCAGCCTAATCAAGGAATCCAAGGAAGGGAGATCCCAGCCTATCAATCCACCTGCTGTATTCACAGGCTGACTTCACAATGTTCTGCTGTACCAGACTGTCAAGGAGAAAGTGAGCACACACGCACCTAAAGTGTGGATGGTTACCTAAGAGGCGGCACTGGGTGTAGTGCCTTTCTAGTGCACTTGCACTACAACAGCACTGGGTGCAGTACTCGCTCCGGCATCGAAGAATTTTGCACTAAAAAATGCACAAAATTTGACCTATTTCGTCGCCTATAGAGGACGGAAAGAATGTCATTTTGAACATTGTTATGACATTCTTTCCGTCAAAAAAGTCAATTTAACGGTGTTAAATGAAGCGAGCATCCACACAATTAGGTTGCCATCCAGAGTTTAGGTTGCCATCCACGTGTGGATAGTTGCCTTATGGTGATTTAGGCAACCAAACCTGTGGAAACATGGGTACACACACACACACACACACACACACACACACACACACACACACAGGTGAGCACACTTTCGTTCACAGCCCGGTGGAACTGTTTAAGGACAGGTGACCAAACACCAGATGTCCTCGGTTCCCCGAGAAAGTACCGACAGGGACTGCAGAGTACTCTACCGTCTCTTGTACAGGCGTTGGTGTGCTATTTTGACAATTACTGGACACTGTGTTGGTTTCCCAGCTGAGGCTGCTTGTGATGGTAGTGCCAAGGACTATAAAAGACTCGACTCGCTCAACCACTTCTTCGATGATGGTGAGCGGTGTGATATGTTTTCTTCCTTCTGAAGACGACTACCAGATTGTGCTCTTTAGTACGAGAACGTGGAAAAGGTTGGAGTCCGGTTTGTTTCTACAGTGTAGACAGAGTGCGTTCAGAATGTAGTGACAACTTCATTTTTACCTCCTGGGAAAAAAAACAAGGTTTGTTTCAGAAGCATTCTAACATGCTGAATGATGTTCCAAGCTTGGTGGATTTGCAGGAACACACATTGTCTCTCAGTGATGACGTTGTTGTAAACAAAAAGTAGTATCCCATGCCCTTTGAGTCTGAAAATGTTGTCAGTGAGGCCCTGGATCTGGATCTGGATCTGGATTCGATAAGTTACAGGGGCCAATGTTGGCCATCGTCGCAACTGTGGGAATGCGCAGCGTTCCCTATCAATAAAACCTAACATCTACTTTAAAATAGGGTTAAAAAACGGATACTATGGGTGAAGTTCAAAACACCCCTGATTTGCCAATCGCCGTGGAGAAGGCTTTGGCTGTTCTCAGGTGTGTTTTGGTGTCATCGAGATTGTTCCACTCTCGCACCGTTTTGACAAAGTAGGAGTTTCTGAACTGTTTTGTTTTGGAATCTGGGATCTTAAACTCTCGGTTATTGTTTACTATCTGGCTATCTATGGGTTTTTCTGTGTTGTAATCTCTGTAGCGTGAGGCTTTTCTGACTCGACGTTTCTCTGGGTTGATCGGGGTGAGGAAGTGTTGTGGTGGGAGTGCAGGGACTTCTCCTTCTGCGATCTTATACAAAAGGATGAGGCGCTGTTAACGTTGTTGTCTGCGCTGTTTCAGTAGTGATAGTCCCAGAGTGTTCAGCATTCTCCCTATATCTCTGGACTTGTAGCCTAGTCCTTTGATATCAGTGAAGCGAGCTGTCTGACGTTGGATGCGCTCTAACTGCTCTGTGTTTTGTTTGAGGTAGGGGTCCCACACGACTGCTCCGTACTCCATATTGGATCTGACGACGCTGATGTAGGCAAGGCGGCGGCTTTCCTGTGGGAAGTTCTGCAGGTTGCGACGTAGAAAGTCCAAGAGTTGAGCTTGCTCGTTTGGCAATGTTTGCTTCTTCTTCTTCTTGGCGTTCGCAGAGGTTACACAATCAGTCCAGCACTGGTGATAAATGTTGTCGTTTTCTCCAACTCCTGCCGACTGCCGTATAGTTTGGTCTGCAAGGGAGTTGGTGACGGCCACACTTCTTTTCGTTCCTCATCTAGTAAGGGACATCGCTGTAAGATGTGTTCCGCTGTTTGGTCCTCTTGACCGCAGGCACAGGTTGGTGATGGCGCCAGCTTGAACTTTCGGTTCATGTGAGCATTGAGCCTGTTGTGGCCAGTACGCAGCCTGATGAGGTTGACTTGCTGCTCTCTGGACATTGTGTGGTAGTCATCTCTGTTTGTCCTTGGCCTCATCAATGCCTTGATGATTGTCTTCTGCTCACTAAAGCTGACACTGTTTTCAGGTTGGTCTTCCACGGCTCCTTCTTTTGCCAGCTCATCTGCCCTTTCATTTCCTGGTATCCCACAGTGTGCTGGTATCCACTGGAGGACAACTCTTCTGGTTTGTCTGACCATCTGTAATGCTTTGGCCAGCTGTGGGAGTTTGTCGTTCTCTAGGGCCTGAAGGACTGAAAGGGCGTCCGAGAGGAAGACAACTTGGTAGCAAGGGTCTGCGGAGTCCTGAACGAAGGAGGCGGCCTGCATGAGAGCTTCAGCTTTGCAATGTGGTTGCTCCATTCGAGTCAAGTCTGAGGACAGGAGGATGTCTAAGTAGGGACTTTGTGGGACTTGTTTCAGTATGGTGTTGTTTAGTGCGTGGAAGAACTGAGACTTGTCACTGGTGGAGAGGATGTAGCACTTGTCGGCGTTAAAGCGTATGCCCCATCGTGATGCCCAGTACATCCTCCAGCTTCTTAAGGTCATTTTGGAGAGCATTATGTGGTCTTGGAAGGTATGAATCTCACGATACAAGAGACAGTCGTCAGCGAGAGTCGTACTGTTGACTTCCCTTCCTCCGGTAGGTCATTTATATGGCACAGGAAAGGTAATGGACCTAACACTCCACCATGCCTCTTCGTAACATGACTGTGTCAAATACATTTGCACATAATTGGGCACATACACTTCTTTGCCAGCAACTTTCTGTACAGAGACATCAAAGGCAAAGGCACCCGATATATTGAACTCGGCACATGAATGCCGGAAGAGAGAAATGTTCGATCTTTCCGGTATATTTCTGGCAACAAAAAAACGTAACATACCATATATACTGTTCAAAAAAAGAAACGCATAGCTTGTAATATTTGGTTAATTTAGTTATATGGCTACAAGGATATCCACCAAACTGCAGAAAATGTTTATCTGGTCGTCGACCTTTCGTCCATTGCCACAAGTGAGCTCTGCACGTGACGCATGCGTTATCAGTGGCTACAATGTCAAAATTGCTCATTTGGCATGACCACTCGTCATGCTTCAGTGTAATCTCGTGAAACTCGGCGAATATTGAGCTCTCACCATGTCTTCCAAAACCCATAAAAGCGGATTGTTCGCCACAAAGAAATCAGACGACAATTCAGCGACGAAAGATGACCCGATTGAGCAGAGAAGACCGCCAAATTGCATTGGGTCGTTTACAAGCAGGCCAAAGTCAAAGTGCAATCGCCAGGCACTTCCACGTGTCCCAGAGCACCATCAGTAGACTGTGGGTCAGGTTTCAAGCCACTGGCTCCGTTGCTGACTTGCCACGAGCGGGAAGACCAAGGGCGACAACTGCTGCTCACGACCGCTTTATACGGCTCCGCCACCTCCGGAATCGTTTCCTGTCGGCCTCATCTTCTGTCCAGGCTCTCCCCGGGCCACACCGATTATCGGACCAGACCGTGCGGAACCGCCTGCATGAAGCTGGTTTGAGAGCTCGCAGACCTCACAGAGGAGCTGTCCTCACCCGCCGCCATCGCCAGAACCGAGTGCAGTGGGGCAACCAGCACCTTCGCTGGACCGTCCGGAATCACTGGAGACACGTGTGGTTCAGCGACGAGTCCTACTTCCTGCTCCAGCGACATGATGGTCGGAGGAGGGTCTACCGGAGAGTAAACGAACGTTACGCGCCCAACTGTGTGGATGAGGCACCCGTTCATGGTGGTGGAGGCGTCATGGTGTGGGGGGCGATCAATACCGCTGGAAGGAGCACCCTGGTGCACGTCCAAGGGCGCATAACTGCCCAGCGATACGTGGAGGAAATTCTGCGCCCACACGCTCTTCCTCTTCTGGCTGACCAGGATGCCATATTCCAGCAGGACAACGCTCGTCCGCACACAGCACGACTCACCACCCAGTTCCTCACCGACCACCATGTCCAGGTGCTTCCCTGGCCATCCATGTCGCCAGACATGAACCCGATAGAACACCTCTGGGATGAATTGGACAGACGTGTGCGCAGGCGAGAAGAAGCGCCGGCAAATCACCGCGATCTATTGCAGGCACTTCAGGAGGAGTGGGACACCATCCCACAGCAAGATATCCGGCATCTGATCCAGTCCATGCCCAGAAGGTGCCGGGCAGTTGTTGCTGCTCAAGGCAGTCACACCCCCTACTGACTTGACAGCCTCGGTGTCGCGGAACGCGATTCAGAAAATAAGTTTGTGTATTGCAGTGGTTTGCAGTGTTTAGTCATGTTTAGTCAATAATATTTATCCGATTTAACCGAGACCGGAAGGAGACGGCGCATGAAGGTACCGAGACCAGAAAGAGACGGCGCGTGAGAGTCTTCTTTAGTGACGTGTAAAAAGTCTATCGCGTCACGTATAGCGCAGCCAATTATCAGGAGGCAGGTGAACGGCGATCTGGCATTCTGTGTTGAGACACGAGGACAGGCGCACGGGCAGGCAGACGAACGTCTTAATTCGCTGGTCAAGAAACAGCATGCGACGCGTGTCACATTAATAGCAGAATAACTTACGTCGAAGGGTGAGTAGATCATTCAAGTCAAGCTTGCCAAAGCCTTTCCGATTTTCGCCTGCGCAGTCAACTCAGCTGGTAACCAAATGGCCAGCCGGGAGATTTCGCAACGGTCAAGTCGTTACCGCAAATATTTTCTTGTTGTTCTGTAATATCGTAATATGATGCATGTATCGTGTTATGTAGTTGTTGTGCAAGTGGAAGCCGTGATGTGGCGGCAACTTGAACGTTTGGATTAGAGCACTTTGGGCTCAGTTGTTTTATTTTGTTTAGCTGGTCACTGCGATGGGAGAAGGACCAGACCAGCCGCAGAACAAACCACTCAGTAAGTTCTATGATTGTATGAACCAATTATAGAGCTGAACCAAGGTTTGTTAATTGCAGACGTTCCGGGTTCCGGGTTCCGGGTTCTGGGTGAAGATGTCCAAGGACGTCGATGCAGAGTATATTTACCGAACACTTCAAAGAACATGAACTGGATGGGGAAAACCAACGAGTCACGAGCAAGCATGGTTTCAACTGGGATAGACCTTTTCGTCATCTTCAGACCGTCAGGCGAACCAGTTCTTCACAACTAATTTAAGTAACACCAAGGAAAAAAACAGACGTGCTTGTTCTGTGTCTCTCGAACTCGTGTGATATGAATCGTGCGCGATGAACTAACTTTCCTAACTTTTCGAATCTTTTCTTTTTTGATACACCATTCATCCATCGGAAAATAAATTGAAATTTATACTTCGTAGAATCCACCTATAAAGAATTGCGTTTGTTGTTGAGTTTTTTTAGCAATAAAACTCAAGTGTGGGAGTTTGAAAGTACTTCTACTTTTCTAAATCTTTCTTCCCCACATTCCGCTACAGTGGGGGCTCGTGTCCGGGATACGATTTTATGAGCTAGATCTTATTTTTTTTCTGTGTGGCCAACAACGCAAATTTTTGTAGGTGCGCGGAGGTTGTCTATCCTTATCCCCATCGCAGCACAGCACGTCTGTTTCTTATGCATGATAGTTAGTCTTGAGTAGACTAGAGAAGCTATACATGTATGTTAGTTAATCTTGAGTAGATTAGTAAGCTAACACAAGAAAGCGGCGACTGCTCGGGCGAGGATTGGACGGCAACAGCAGCACTCTAAATTATATTTCTTTCACCCTACATCATTTGAAGATAACGGTAAAGTACTAGTCGAACTGAACCCAAGCTCTTTTAGGTTGAACGAGGTTCAACAGGTAACTGGATCTAACTTGAGTAGAAGTTAGATCAGTGAACTAAGTTAGGTCGTACCAATTCGGAGTAGTTGAGACTACGACTAACCTAGTAGAGAAGAGATTTAAATTGAGTCAACATAACCGGAGTGAGGTGGTGTTAGGACTAATTTAAATCGAGGACGGTGTTTAGCTTCTTTGTTCAAAGGTTCAAAGTAAAGTCTATAATCCGTGGCAGTTGTAACTAATCAGTGTGAATTAGTGCAGCTGAATTGTTGTATTGGTAATCTACGACAGGGTCGGGGTCACAATCAACATAAGTAGCAGTAGTTAGCAGCTTGGCTTGGAGTCAAGGTCACTTTCGTTAGAAGTAGGGTATTGTCTAACAGAGTGTCGAGGCTAGTCTACGGCTACAACAGTCAAACCTTGTATCGTCTGGGACGAATTAAGATTGACTGAAGCGAGGTATCTAGTGATCTTTTTTCTCCTACAGGTAAACCTTAGTGACATTTATTCTAGAGTAGAGTAAACATGCCCCGCCCACGTCAGGTAGCAGAGGTGGACTCGCCTCTAGTGGCATACCAGCGTGACGGCAACGTACTAGGCTTATCAGGTAAACCCTTAGCAGAGTATATCGAAAAACGCCGGCTCGAGGAGCTGGAGGAGAGGAGACGGAGAGAAGCTCTCCAGGCTGAAGAGCGTAGGATCGCAGCAGAGAGAGAAGATAGAAGGAGGCGCGAGGAGCGAGACTTCGAACTGCGTCGTATCGAGTTGCAGAATCAAGCTGAAGGCAACCGCAACCAGAACGCTCGCGAGTTAGGCAACGATGCTGGTCCCGGGCATGAGAAATCAATCAAATTGAAGCTACCATATCTGGATGATAAAGATGATCTCGAGGCATACTTTCGTCAGTTCGAAAGGGTAGCAAAAATCTCGAAATGGGATGATGATGATTGGGGAGCGCGACTAGGCTGCCAACTCAAAGGCAAAGCACGCGAGGCATATGCCAGATTGTCAGATGAAGAGGCAAAGGTCTACAACACGGTAAAGGCCGCTATTCTGGAAAAGTTCCAGCTGACATCAGAGGCGTACCGGAAAAAGTTTAGGGGCGCCAAGAAAGAGGCTGGGGAAAGCGCAAAGGAAGGGTTGACGAGGATTCAACTGTATTTTGACAGGTGGGTGGAGCTAGCAAAGAGAGAGGGTAAAGCACATGACCCAAAAAGTCTGATCATCATGGAAAGGTTTCTAGAATGGCTACCCTTTGAACAAGCTCGGTTCGTGCGGGAGCGTAACCCAATCAATGTCGATGAGGCGCTCAAACACGCGCGCGTGTACGAGGAGTCGCGCGAATCGGAACATCGCCGGGCGATCCCTAATCCACCCAAAACAGTGCATAACCAACCCAACGGTGGATCCAAACCCCCCGCGAACGTGAGAACAGATAACTTCAGGTTCGGCAACGCATCGGAGGGACAGAGGTCGGGTCCCAGCGGTTGTTTTCTATGTGGCGGACCTCACCTGGCGCGTCAGTGTCCTAAGAGCAAACCCAACAATAAGCCTAGCTCTGCATCAACGATCACATTGGCAGCGGTGGACGTTCAGGAACCACCCACAGTATGTGAGAAATGCTGTAACCTCGTGTTTGAGCCGCAGTGTGAAGCTACCGTCGAAGGCAAGACGGTGAGAGCGATAAGGGATACGGGAGCTTCCGCTATCATTGTGGACAGCGAGATAGTTCCGAGAGAGAAGTACACGGGCGAAGCAAAGAGAGTAGTGTTAGCCGATTCCCGTGTGACTAGAGAGCTCCCGATAGCTGAAGTGGAGATGCGAACTCCATTTTTCAGTGGCATTACCAAGGTGTTGGTGATGGATAGGCCGGTGCATCCGGTGTTGATCGGTAACGTGAGGACCGATAGTCAAAATGTCGAGACAGGGGTGCCTTTGTTCCGAGCAAGAGCGGAGACTTGTGCTCCCGTAGTCACTCGACAGCAAGAAGCAAAAAGCAAGGAAAAGCCAGTGAAGGTTATTCCCAAGGAAACTCTGATAGGGCAGATCAAACCTGATGATCTGAAAGCTGAGCAACGAAACGACCCTGACTTGGTCAAGGCTCGCGCGGTCGCAGACCAGAAGATCAAAACAGGGACTCGTTACGTATGGAAGAAGGATATTCTGTACAGGGTCTACTCGTCCAAAGATACAGAATACAAGCAGGTGGTGGTGCCTAAAAAGTTTAGGGACGAAGTGATGGGTTTGGCGCATGATTCACCCATGTCAGGTCACTTAGGCGCTAGGAAAACCAGAGACAGAATCTGGCGAGACTTTTTCTGGCCAGGCATCTGCGGAGATGTGAGACGCTACTGTGCATCATGTGATGCCTGCCAAAGAAGTACTCCTAAGGGAGCAACTAGGAAGGTACCCCTCCAGAAAGTCCCGCTGATGAACACCCCTTTCGAACGCGTTGGTGTTGATATCATCGGCCCCATCCTACCTGCTTCGGCGCGGGGGCATCGGTACATCCTTACCATGATCGATCACGCGACTAGGTACGCGGAGGCCGTTCCGCTGAAAGACATCAGCTCAGAGACGGTCGCGGATGCTCTGTTTGAGATGTGGACGCGTTTCGGACTACCCAAAGAAGTGTTGACTGATCAGGGGGGACAGTTTGTAGGTGGATACATGACTGAAGTCAACAGGTTGCTAGGGGTGAAAGGATTGCGCACCAGTCCGTTTCATGCTCAAACCAATGGGTTAACAGAGAAACTGAACTCTACTCTCAAGTCAATGATGAAGCGTATGTGCCAAGAGCAGCCCAAGGAGTGGGATAAATTTATTCCCGCTCTACTGTTTGCATACCGCGAGGTGCCCCAAGAAAGCCTGATGTTCTCTCCGTTCGAACTCTTGTACGGGAGAGAGGTCCGAGGACCCATGCAGGTACTCAGGCAGATTTGGACTGATGACGAGTCCAGTGAAGAGTTGAGGACGACAATAGGTCACATTGTCGATCTCTCGAACAAAATAGAACAAACGTGCACTTTAGCCAGGGAAAACCTGAGCAAAGCCTCGCTCAGACACGCACGGGCGTACGATAAAAACACACGCCAAAGGCACCTGGCAAAGGGTGACAAAGTTTTGATTTTGTTACCAGTGAAGCACAACAAGCTTCAGCTGACTTGGAAAGGACCTTACAAGATAGTTGATAGAGTGGGATCTTGCAACTATAGAGTACAAATGGGAAACAAGGTCAAGGTGTACCACGCCAACTTGCTGAAGTTGTACGTGGAAAGAACCGCGTCGGATGTTCCCGACGGAGCGGTCGCGAGATCGGCGGAACCCGCAGAAGAAGAAGTAGCAATTGTGATGCACGAGATGAGTGATAGCGAAGACGGTGGGCTGAACACCGACAAGATACCACTCATACCTCTCGCTCCAAAAGAAAAGTGGGATGATGTGGTCATTAACGCCGAATTATCTGTGGAAAAGCAGAAAGATTTGCGTAACTTGTGTCGCAGTCACCAGAAAGCTCTGAGTGATATGCCAGGCTCATGCCAGCTAGAAGAATGCGAAATCAAACTGTCTACCTCTGAGCCGGTGCGTGTAAAACAGTACCCAATTCCTCACTCACAGAGGGAAACAATCAAGAAGGAAGTGCAAACTATGGAAAAGATGGGGGTTATCGAACCTAGCGTGTCTCCATATAGCAGTCCGGTGGTACTGACGCAAAAGCGTGACGGTACAGTGAGATTCTGTATAGACTACAGAAAATTGAACAAGGTCACCGAGTTCGATTCTGAGCCAATTCCGGATGCTGAGCAAATCTTTGCTCGTCTGCAGCAGGCAGAGTACTTCTCAAAATTGGATTTGAGTAAGGGTTACTGGCAAGTGGGCGTTAAAGAAAAAGACAGAGCCAAAACCAGCTTCTCTACTCCAGGGGGCCAGTACCAGTGGACAAAAATGCCATTTGGACTGAAAACGGCCAGTGCCATATTCACTAGGTGTGTCAGAAAACTGCTCGATCCGTTAGGCAGGGAGGACGTAGAATTCTTCATGGATGACATCCTGATAGCAACCAAAACCTGGGAACAACATCTGGAGGCTTTGAACGCAGTGTTGGCGAGGCTTGAGGAGGTCGGCCTCACCGCCAAACCCTCCAAGTGTCACCTAGGATTCCGCGAACTTGACTACCTCGGTCACCGGATCGGTCATGGGAAAATAAGCCCAGACGATGACAAAACCGAGAAAATCAGAAGGGCGGAAAAACCTCGTACAAAGAAAGAGGTGCGTTCTTTCTTGGGCCTAGCGGGGTATTACCGGAAGTTTGTGCCTGACTTTGCTCGCGTGAGTGCGCCCCTCACAGACCTCACAAAGAAAGATCAGCCAGAGAAGATAGTCTGGACCAAAGAGTGTGAAACTGCTTTCACGACTCTGAAACAGTGTCTGACCAGCAAACCCATTCTGATACTGCCGGACAATAGCAAACAGTACGTGTTACGTACAGACGCATCCAACGAAGCGTTAGGAGCAGTTCTACTGCAAGAGCAAGGTGGCAACTTGCACCCGGTGGCTTACGCAAGCAAAAAACTGAACAGCGCCGAAAGAAACTACTCGACCATAGAAAAGGAGTGTCTCGGGGTGGTTTGGGGAGTGAAAAGATTCGAGCAGTATTTGTACGCCGAGCAGTTCGTGATTGAAACTGATCACCAACCACTCCAGTACTTGCAGAAGTCAAAAACTGAAAACGGCAGGCTTATGAGATGGGCTTTGCAGCTCCAGCAACACTCTTTCACCCTCAAAGTGATTCCAGGCAAAGACAATGTCGGAGCTGACTTTTTGAGCAGAGCCAATTATCAATAGAGGAGTAGTAGTAAACTGAGAGGTGGTGAGCTTCCAGAGATAAATAGGATAGCAAGTGGAAAGGAGGTGGAGTATTTTCAGGGTTAAATGAAATAAAACTTATTGTCTGAGAAAGAGCTAAAACTAGTTTTCGCTTCAGAAGGGGGGGCCTTTGTCGCGGAACGCGATTCAGAAAATAAGTTTGTGTATTGCAGTGGTTTGCAGTGTTTAGTCATGTTTAGTCAATAATATTTATCCGATTTAACCGAGACCGGAAGGAGACGGCGCATGAAGGTACCGAGACCAGAAAGAGACGGCGCGTGAGAGTCTTCTTTAGTGACGTGTAAAAAGTCTATCGCGTCACGTATAGCGCAGCCAATTATCAGGAGGCAGGTGAACGGCGATCTGGCATTCTGTGTTGAGACACGAGGACAGGCGCACGGGCAGGCAGACGAACGTCTTAATTCGCTGGTCAAGAAACAGCATGCGACGCGTGTCACATTAATAGCAGAATAACTTACGTCGAAGGGTGAGTAGATCATTCAAGTCAAGCTTGCCAAAGCCTTTCCGATTTTCGCCTGCGCAGTCAACTCAGCTGGTAACCAAATGGCCAGCCGGGAGATTTCGCAACGGTCAAGTCGTTACCGCAAATATTTTCTTGTTGTTCTGTAATATCGTAATATGATGCATGTATCGTGTTATGTAGTTGTTGTGCAAGTGGAAGCCGTGATGTGGCGGCAACTTGAACGTTTGGATTAGAGCACTTTGGGCTCAGTTGTTTTATTTTGTTTAGCTGGTCACTGCGATGGGAGAAGGACCAGACCAGCCGCAGAACAAACCACTCAGTAAGTTCTATGATTGTATGAACCAATTATAGAGCTGAACCAAGGTTTGTTAATTGCAGACGTTCCGGGTTCCGGGTTCCGGGTTCTGGGTGAAGATGTCCAAGGACGTCGATGCAGAGTATATTTACCGAACACTTCAAAGAACATGAACTGGATGGGGAAAACCAACGAGTCACGAGCAAGCATGGTTTCAACTGGGATAGACCTTTTCGTCATCTTCAGACCGTCAGGCGAACCAGTTCTTCACAACTAATTTAAGTAACACCAAGGAAAAAAACAGACGTGCTTGTTCTGTGTCTCTCGAACTCGTGTGATATGAATCGTGCGCGATGAACTAACTTTCCTAACTTTTCGAATCTTTTCTTTTTTGATACACCATTCATCCATCGGAAAATAAATTGAAATTTATACTTCGTAGAATCCACCTATAAAGAATTGCGTTTGTTGTTGAGTTTTTTTAGCAATAAAACTCAAGTGTGGGAGTTTGAAAGTACTTCTACTTTTCTAAATCTTTCTTCCCCACATTCCGCTACACTCGGCACCCAATCGTATTGATTGACTGATTGATTTGAAGATGCAAATGAACTGTGTGTGCATTCAACTGTGTCCATACCAAATTTCAAACAAATAATCTAAATATTGGATTTTCTGTTAATTTTTTCGAAAAATAAAACAAATTTGGCAAGTAGCAACTATGCGTTTCTTTTTTTGAACAGTATATATAGTTGGGTTGTCTTGCGGGTGCCTTTTCTTTAACATTACTAGGGTCAAAAACGCTGGGGTTTTTTCTCAAACCAATGTCCTGTGCCTGTGTAAGCACTCCTGCTGTAAGAAACTTCGAAGCCACAGTACACCTTCCCTTGATCCAGTCTGCCCACACGTGCGCTTACGCAATTGAGCTCTCCGACTGCCCAGAGCCCAGTCATTTTGCGTACTTCACACCCACTTGTTTCTTTCCGAGATGGTTAATGCTCAGTTTGATATTAATTGATAATTGAGCATCACTGCAGCCATCCCACAAAGTCGAAGCAAAATTAATTCTGTTTCGCAAATTATAGTGCCCTTGTGTGTACTTAAGAGAACACTGCATTTATAACTCTGTTCATCACAAGAAGAGTCAGTATTAGTGAGTCAAGTGTGTTCTTTCTCTGATCACTTCATTTTTGCTCACTCAAATAAATTGTGAAAATATAGTTGTGGTTGTGTGCATCTGTGTTTGCGTGCACCTGTGTATGTTTGCACGACTGCATGCATGTATACATGAGTTAAATATCCCTCAAGCGGCGTATGTATCGTGTGATACACACATGCAGTTTGTCATCGTCTATCAGAGAGCTATTCACTTTCAGTGTCGGAGTACTTATAAAATTATTGTATTAATGGAAACAATGAAATCAGTAACTTATCCTAACAACTGTTCCATCGCACTCCTATGCCACCAGTCTTGGCTAGCTTAGCCTTTAAAGCTGAAGTCTTTCTATGAATATCCAGAAACACACACATACGCGCGCAATCACACACACACATGCACAATCGCGCATGCGCACACACACACAATTTTGAGATTTTGTTAAACTGAAAAGAAAAAAATGTACTTCAAAACCATTTCTTATCATTTCAATGCACACAGGCTCTACATCATGCAATCTTTCATTCAACACAATGAAGAGAATATTACAGGTAGGTTTTTGGTTTGTTATTACATGTATATCCAGATCACACAAAACAATTACGCACATACAGAAGACATGAATAGAAGTAGCATGGTACTATCCTTTTACAAATAAAAAAATCTCAAACTTGCATGATTTTCATGACAAAATTGTATAATCACTCAAAATCAGTCATTCAAAAAACATACACACTGTGTGTGGGTGGTGTGTGTGTGTGTGTGTGTGTATGTGTGTGTGTGTCTGTCTGTCTCTCTCTGTCTCCCTGTCTCTGTCTCTGTCTCTGTCTCTCTCTCCCTCTCTCTGTCTCTCTCTCTCTCTCTCTCTCTCTCTCTCTCTCTCTCTCTCTCTCTCTCTCTCTCTCTCTCTCTCTCTCTCTCTCTCTCTCTCTCTCAGACTTTAGTCCTCAATTTGCCAACAGTCAGTGCCTGTCTCCTGGCTGAACGCTCGTCGATCTTGTCGCCCCTCAGCGGCAGAAATGTCACAAAGCCACGCCCAAGTATACTTTCCTCCGTCTGGCTGTCTATGTGAGCAACCTGAAAGAAGTTCAAATCAAGATGAATAATAATGAACAACTTTCTATACAGTCTCTTGTCATTTAAAAGAAAAATGCCCCTTTGCCTTGATAATAATGCAATGCACACATTCTTTATAGAAAGTTAGAAATTTGATAATTCTGCAATGTGCTTAAATTGTTCAGTAGTGGCCTGCCTCTCTCTCTCTCTCTCTGTCTCTCTCTGTCTCTCTCTCTGTCTCTCTCTCTCTCTCTCTCTCTCTCTCTCTCTCTCTCTCTCTCTCTCTCTCTCTCTCTCTCTCTGAGTCTAAGTAAAACGATTAAATAAAGACATGCCGCCGCTGTAACTGACCTGCTTTCGTACATAAGCTACCAGAAGCTCGAGCTTGTGCGGGTCAAGGTCATGATTCATTTCGAAGAAGACTCTCCACAAGCCTCCGGCAAGTTCTTTGTCATCTCCCAGCAGCCCCTGCAACAAGTATCATGTCTGTTACAAAAGTGTTCACAGTTTTCTGTCTTTATACTGATTTCCTCTTTATTGCAGATGCACAATCGATTGCTAACACCACTCAATTTTAAATCTGTTTTCCCATGCAGGCTCACAATAGTAAACTTTTAGCTAAAAAAAACAATCCCATATTGTCGGGATTGTTTGACCAAAGTTTCAATCAATTTGCTTTGAAAGAGGTCCCATAGTGGGGCTGAAGGGGTCTAAGTTGACCAAAAGAGTGGGATTCAATGTAGGTGGAGTTCCTGTAGTGGGATTCCCTGTATTCAGGGAATCCCACAAGCTGGAGTTCCTGTAGGAAAGTACGATAGCACTCAATCTCGCACCAAGCGCGTGACTGCCGTATTGTGATTTGAGTTACCATAGCGTTACTCCCCCTTCCAAAATGGCAGCTCCACATTAAAATCTGTTCGATTTCCTGAATTCGCATTCGGCATTCAGCCAAGCTAACATGCTTCGGCGAGAATGTCGTACAATTCGAAAGGATTTGGTTAAGGAAACCTCGCTATATCAAATTGTCTCTTGTAAGCTTGAAGTTACTCCCTGGCGTCAAACGGAAGTGAACTGCTTATGGAATGCTTTGCAGATGTCATTTTTACGATTAGTTTTATTTTAGCTGCGTTTTCTGGCATTTAGTTATCAATAAAAATTGCAAACCATACTCAAATTTCTAAGAAACATCATAAAAAAAATCGAAAAACATTATATTCTACCGATGTTGCTGAGCATCACGTGACTTTCAGCAAGATCAGCGAAACTCTACAAGAACTCCACCTACAGAAAATCCCACTCTTTTGGTCAACATAGACCCCATCAGCCATAGTGGGGTCTCAACTTTTGCAAATAAGCTAGATATGATGTCATCAAAGACATTTTATTGGGAAAAAAAAGAAGAAAAAAAGCATCTGGGGATATCATCTGGAAGAACTATTTTATTAAGATCGGGCCAGTAGTTTTCCTGGAATTGCTACACATACACCGTAACCCTCATCTCAATTCCAGTTTATCTGAAACCATATTTGGCATTTAAATGTTAAAAGTTACCTCATCGTAAGAAAAGAGTGAGGCATGAAACAGGTCGGCCATCTGTCGGACTCCTTCCTTCCTGGCTGTGAGCGAGGCAGCACTCTGTAACATACATCACATGTATAACAAACTATGCTTGCAGGAAAAGCCAGTCAGGAGTATGTTTGGGCTAAATTAACAGCCCTACAAAATATGCTATGAGAACTGTCACACGACTGTGTATGCATACAAAAAAGTATGGATGTTTGTGTGTTTGGGTGTGTGGGTGTGCATATGGACGTGTCTGTGTGTGTGTGTCTGGCTGTCTGTTCTACATATCTGTCTGTCTGTGTATATCTGTCTTTGTCATAATTTTCACGAGTTTTCATTCATAACCAGCTGGGAAATAAAACTCATGTTCCCAATGCAATAAATCGAGGTGGTGAATGGGTTTGAGCTTCAGGTGAAACGTGGATTGTCAAAGTAAAAGCCAATCAGGCTGATTGTTTGATGTGTGGTACCATCGCGGCTTTGGTTTCATGTTTCCGAGGACAACGATTGTAAGCATTCACTCTCAAAGACCCAATCAATGTTAATAATTACCGCGGCGACTCATGGTCAATTTGCAATTTATCTCTGTAATCGCAAAATCCACAACGAAAAGTCATAAAACACTTAAAAGAAAAGAAATATGCTCAACACTTACTGAACTCACATTGATCGCAGCTCTGTACATTTTCAGACCGGAAGAAAAATCCTCAACAAGCTAGGTTTGACGTCACAGACAAGTTTGACGTGTTATCTCGAACTACTCTGACGCTGCTTTGCGGCCCGGCATTGGATTCTAAAAATTCATCTCCTTGTGGGTTATTCTGCACTTTGTAGCACTACCAAAATGATGACAAAAACTATGTTTGGTGACTTGTCAGACCAGCATTTTCTTGTTGGTCCTCATGGAGCATATCGCCTAATTGTCTTGGTCGATAAAGATGAAACAAAAGGCGATATGGTCCCCTCGGACCAACAAAAAAAAACTGGTCTGTCAACAAGCCTCCAAACATCTTTAAAATGTTGGTACACCTGTCTGTGTCTGTCTGTGTCTGTCTGTGTCTGTCTGTGTCTGTCTGTGTCTGTCTGTGTCTGTCTGTGTCTGTCTGTGTCTGTCTGTTAGTGTGTGCACCAGCATCTTTACCCAATTCCATTTGGAACTGGACAGAACAGATACACACAGACACATTCCAACACAACTTACTCCCAGCTGTTTGCTTCGAGCCTCCACGTCTTCCCACAATGCCTTGACCAGACAGTTTCGCAGGAGGCGGCCATCTTTTCCAAGAGAAGCCAATCTCACCATGCAGAACCTGCGAAACAAATTTTAAAGTGTGCAGGAAACATTATTCAATATGTGTTGTCAGTGATTGCAGTAACATTTGATCAACCCATCCTGTTATTTTATCCAGTTAGCAGTTAGAATAGACGATTTTTCAAAAATTATTCTGTTGGTTTTGCATGGATTTTGAAAGAGTGAGTATCCTTGCATTTGTGCAGACACACATTGCGATGTGATTCCTGTACACGTGTTTGAGACAAGCCTTCTCACTAGTGACTGGCCTGTAATGACACATGTGACTAGGTGGCTGAGTGGTAACGCACTTGCGCTCGGAAGCGAGAGGTTGCGAGTTCGACCCTGGGTCAGGGCGTTAGCAATTTTCTCCCCCCTTTCCTAACCTAGGTGGTGGGTTCAAGTGCTAGTCTTTCGGATGAGACGAAAAACCGAGGTCCCTTCGTGTACACTACATTGGGGTGTGCACGTTAAAGGCCCCACGATTGACAAAAGGGTCTTTCCTGGCAAAATTGTATAGGCATAGATAAAAAATGTCCACCAAAATACCTGTGTGACTTGGAATAATAGGCCGTGAAAAGTAGGATATGCGCCGAAATGGCTGCGATCTGCTGGTCGATATGAATGCGTGATGTATTGTGTAAAAAATTCCATCTCACACGGCATAAATAGATCCCTGCGCCTTGAGTCTGGAGATACGCGCGCGATATAAGACTTCATAATAACATGTGAAAGTTTCTCCACGTGACATTACAGGCCGGGGAAGGCAAAGGCATGGAGGGCGAGGAGTGGACACCACCCTGGTAAAGCTGGCCCTAGACAAGTTGAGATCTCTAACATCTCCCTCCTCTACCATCAACAATGGTTATGGGAATACAGAACATGAATTGTTTGACTTAAAAGTAACACTAATACCTTCACACAGTAAGATTTGAAGTTGTGGTAATAACCTTGGGAAACACACTTTGAAACTACACTACCCGTCATAAAAAAGTACACAGATACATTTAGCTGTAGATCGTTGTGATGCGGCCAGTTATATTAAAACCAAGTATATTGCCAGAAAGGTAATTCAGTCCCCAACCATATTATGATATAAAGAGTTTCATTTTTCTTAATTTAATGTTTATGCAGTGTACCGGAGACCTGGGACACCCCCCAAAAACAAATTCGCAAAAGCAATCTTGCAGACACTAAAATACAAAAAAATCAAAATAAGCAAGATCGAGTGACCCCGTTTTTGATCTCAAATGGAAGAACAACTCATTTTCTACCCATACAAATTTATTTGGTTCAGCTGTTGTGTTTAGCAGCACTTGTTGTTTTGCCATTTTGAAGAAGACTGGTGTCAGCCTCTTCAGAAGCCATAAAAGGCTTGTTTAGGCATGCTACGTGGGTAAAAACCCAGTAGTTTTGTAATGGCTCGTTGTATTGCTTTTAAATTTGACGTCAGTATTGTTAACGCAGTTGCAAAAGAGTGTGTGAAATATCATGGCGTTTTGATGAGTTGTTTGGATGTACATGTACTGGAACTTTTCAGAAAAGTTTTATTAAACTGTAATAACTTTTTTCAATTAAAATATGATCTATATTATATTCATCTTAACTTACCAAATATGTAAATCTGTCACAAGGAACCATGAGTAGAACGTATCAGGGAGATCAAACTCTGGAACAAACAAAGAAACCTACACTCACTAGAGAATCTAAATAATATAAACCTTATACACATAAAATACAACTGACGAGCAATCAGAAATAGGAATAAAAGTACAGTGGAACCTCCCTTTTAAGACCTAAACAAATCTGAGAAAATCAGGTCTTAAAAAGGAGTGAGTCTTAAAATGGAGGTAGACAGTATTGGCGTTAACCGGCAATTACCGGTATTTTACCAATTTGAAACGAGAAAATACCGTAACAAAATTGGCTGCCGGTATGACCTACCGGTTGATTTTTAGAACTATCGGGGTTTTTTCTCTAAAAAAAAATGTAAAAAGTTCTCCGAGTTGGACTCTTACTGGTTCCAATGTCCAGCCTACAGTTTTTTTCTGGACTGTTTGCATTATAAAAATGTCCGAACCGGTTTGAAAAAAATACTAGCACCATCACTGGGTAAATTTACAGTGGTATTGCACTGAAAGTCTGAGAAAACTGGGTCTTAAAAGGGAGGAAGTCTTAAATTGGGTGATTCCACTGCAGAGGACAACATTCAATAACTCAATTCATGTTTAGTTCGCTTTCCTTGTGATTGCTGCTTCTTTAATGCCTGTACAAAAATACATTAAATAAGTTAATAACACAAACATTTATGTATGGAGGTAACAATTTTATCACACACCAAGACAAAATTTCACATAAATTGTGAATTTCTAGCTTTTTCCTTGACATAGGAGTATGCGTGTTATTATCCAAACACTGTCTGCTTGCACACAAATGAAATTGCGTGATAGTATACTTCAAGTACAGTATATTAACACCTATCGTGTTTTTAGGTTGCAATGAGGTTGGATATTTTGACAAGAACAACTACGTACCTAATACGCCAAGTCGGCGTATTATACTTGTTTGAGTCAAAAGTATCCGACCCTATCGCCACGCTGACCTAGATATGGGGTTATTAACTTGCAAAATGTAAGGTTTTGCTTTGATGCAGTTAGTTTCTGACGAGAGCAAACAAACTTTCTTCGCGCATGGTTATTGCGCATAACACTACGCAGCTCTCTCATGGCCACAGTGGGATTCGTGCCCCTCGACACAACGTCAAGTTTGAGGTTTTGAGTCACTGGGGAAAGTGAGCTGCCATATTTGTGTTGCACTTCCCTTTTTTTTCTTGTCCTGCATGTGTTTATCAATATTTCAAAGCTCTTGAGTCTTTTGCTGTAAATTTGGTATCCGAGTTTAATATTGTGCACGCATGCATGAATACACAGAAGTTCAAACACTGACAAAAGTCTGCACAAAGTTGACTCTGGGAAATAAACAAACTGGTTTCAAGCCAGTGCCGCAACCAATTGATCTTATCTCCCTGCCTCCCCCCCCCCCCCTCTTGCCCTGATATACACACACATCTCTATCTCTTTCTCTCTCTCTAGTCTATGTGTGTGCGAGTGGTGTTGACATTTCTTGTCCCTATACATTATATTGACATGTCATTTTCAATGTATTATTGTACATTAGATATTCGTATTGGTAATGTAGTAGTAGTTTGTAATACTGTATGATTAGTGTTGCCATTTATTACTTTTTCTTTGTGTCGATTTATGATTGTCCTTTTATTTATTGTCTCCATGTTTATGTCTTAGTTTTACCAGGGACAGATTGTAAGACTAGGCGTCAGCCTAAAATCTCCATCTCTGAGTAATAAAGTCTGTTCGTTCTCTCTCTGGGTTTTTTTCTCTCTCACACACACACACACACACACACACACACACACACACACACACACACACACACACACACACACACACACACACACACACACACACACACACACTCTCTCTCTCTCTCTCTGTTCACCAACCTGAGAAAAACTCTGTGTAGTCGATCAGTTCAGTACAGCAGATGTACATCCGAAAGCCAGAAAGATTCAACACCTGTGTAAAAACAGAATGAAAAGCAAATACACTAATCAATTTCTACACATCCAGTCATACAAATCACTATGCAAATAAAAATCAAATTCAAACAATTCAAAGTGATCTTAAGGCTTTTTTCTAACAGTTTGCATTGTAACTTTCAAATAATATAGAACATTTTTTTCTTTGATCTTCTTTGCATAGATAGACTGTGTGAATGTACCCCCTTCAAGTAATAGAGGTTGTTCGGAAATAACTCTGTCGGGTTTGCATAGGTTGCAAAAGAGCGAATACTCTTGCTTTTAGCGAGTCAAACTTTCCCCCTTGGCATTGGTATAGGCCTGTCACAAACAAGGGGTGTGTCTGAAACACTTGGACAAGTAGCACATGCAGAAAGCTTGCCTCAATAAAACCAAGAATATTTACTCTTTCACAAACCTGACAGAGTTATTTCCAGAATTCAACTATTGGGACTTCATGTTCCCATTGGTGAGTGATACTTACTGATTTTGGGTACTTGAGGCCAGAGATGAAACCAAGGTCAAACCTGATTTTACTCCATAACCCTGAGCTTGCGCTTTCAGCCTGGCAAGCTTGAGATGATGTAGAAAAAGGTGTCATCTGAAATAGAGTCAAGTCTGCAGTATATATATAAGCTGCTCAAACTGTGTTACACAAACTGTGCTACACAAACTGCTTTTTGCTTATGTATTAGTGTGTACAGCATTAAAATGTCTACAGGATTAACTATTTATTAGTGTGTGTAGGATAAACATGCCTATCCCTGTTGTTCTCAGGCTTCAATCTTCAGTAAATGACACATACTTTTCTGATCATGAAATGTATCAATTCATAACCTCTGACATTACATCTGCCAAAAATGGTTTATAATGGAGATGACACTGTGTGTGTGTGTGTATGTGTGTGTGTGTGTGTCACTGTGTGTGTGCGTGTGTCTGTGTGTCTGTGTGTGTGTGCCTGTGTGTGTCTGTGTGTGTGTTCTTGTAAGTGTGTATGCGTGCAAGCATGTGTGGTGTGCGTGCTGATGATGATGAGCGAGACAAAACACGTACAGTAAGTGAGTTACTCACATTAACGCAGACCGGTAGCAGACGATTTCTGGCGAGGATACATTGTCTGCACGAAAGTTTTTGTCGAACGAATTGATTGTTGCGCACCAACAATGACAACAGCTGAGCTCCCTTCATTTCAAAATATTTCTTCTATCTTCGTCATACAACGAAACAGCCTTATCCTCTAGTGTTGTAATCGTTTTGCTTACACAAGCTACCAAAGTCAAAAAGTTGCGTGAGAGCTCTCCGGAGAAGAAGATCTGAACGGTGCATGGAATGGAAAAGTGTGATCGGATAAACAGCGGTTTGCATTTCTTATTTATTGTTTATTATTATATCTATTCCATTTTTGCATTTAGTCAAGTTTTGATTACATTTTTTTTTCATAGACGAGGGTGGTGGTGTATGTGTGTCTGTCTGTGTGTTTCTATGTGTTTGTGTATGTGTAGAGCGATTCAGAGAGAACCACTAGAGCTTTGTATGAGAGTTCCAGCAAATGATATCCCCCCCCCCCCCCCCCCCCAAGGTTTTTTTGCTAATTGTATGAGAATGTCACATCCAGCTTTTTGTTTGACATTTTGGTTAAGCAATCTTTAACGAAGCCTGGACTAAAGGATTGCATTTCAGGTTGGAAGCTTAAAAATTAACTAATGAGTTTGGTCATTAAAAATCTAAAAATTCTAATTAAAATTTGATTTCTTGATCCAAATTTGATTTCATCTTGTTCTTTATCATTTCCTAATTCCAAACACATATAGATATGTTATGTTTGAATTAAAAACAATTTATAATTTTATTTTTTTAAACTTTTCAGTAATGTCAATATTGTTCATCTTCTTTCTGCCCCGTGTCTGTGTGTGTGTGTGTGTTTGTGTTTGTGTATGTATGCATGCGCGCCAGTTACTGAAAGCGAACGGGTGTTGGCGCAGACTTGAACATGCAGACTGTGTGCATCCTGGTAGAATGTATGTAACTGCAATGGTCAGAGATGTACACTCTTATTGACAGCTGCATTTAATTAATAATGAAAGTTTGCTTTGATAAATGCATGTGATAATAACCCAAACAAAAATGCAGTCAGAAACGGAAACTCAACAGGACCCTCTAGGTGAAGTATCTTTGGGGAGCCTTGCAAAATCTGTAACAAATGTCAGCAATCGAAGTGTGTGTGCGTGTGTGTGTGTGCATGTCTGTGTGTAGTTTGTTTGTGTGTGTCTGCAGCTGTGCTCACTGGTAATCTCTATCACTCTTTCCCATCAGATGACAAGTTACACGCTCCCTGTTTCTGCTGTTTATTTCTCCATCAATTCATATATGATACCAACCAGAACAAAACAGCTCTGTTGACATAACTGAGGTCTCTATACATTCATGAAAAAAATCAATATGCAATTCTGAAAAGTAAACATTTACAACTACAAAAGTAAACGAGAAAATGCCCCAGCCAATGTGACACACATCCACACACAAGCGCACAAACCCCCTCAGGCTGTACGCACACAATCAGTCGAAGGGAAGTAACCACACAATTCATAAATTAATGGATTGCTTCTCTTTAACCGCGGATAGATTTCTTCGCCGTGGCACTCCGCTGTGCAAATAAAAAAAGTGTGTGTAGCATGAGCCACATAGGCTGTGGGACGCAGCTCTTTTTATTTCGACCTTGTTCCAGAACAGAACAGTTCACCTGACAGGTGACTCATGCATGGCTACACAGACAAAAACTGAGTGCTGCTTTTCTACCCAGCAAAGTGAAGGACTGGAACTCTCTACCAGCAGCTGTCGTCGAGGCCCGCACTGTCGACACCTTTGTGTCGCGCGCCTCGCACTAAACCAGCAGCCACTGTGACTCATGTCCCCTCCCCCCCATACTCCCCAACCTGTGAATTTTAATGGACTTTTGGATGCTGGAAACACTGCTTTATTGGACTTGCGCAACATCCCATCAAGTGCCGAAATAATCACTACTGTTGATTGTGGGCAGTAATGGAAAGACAAGACAAGACAAACTGTGGACAGTTCGAAAGTTATGACTGATTTCAATGATGTCTGGGAACAAAAGTGTACATTTTAACAAGCACTTGCACTTAGCTGTGGAAGGAATCCTAGGTAGTCCATCAGCCTTCCACTAAAAACAGGAATGCACACACAAACACACACACACGCGAACAGCCTTCCAGTTCCACTACACACACATGCGTACACACACACACACACACAAACACACACACACGCGAACAGCCTTCCAGTTCCACTACACACACATGCGTACAGACACACACACACACAAACATTATTTGCACACACACAAACACACACTTACACACACAAACATATTCACACACACAGTGACACACACACACACACACACATACACACACACACTTACACACACAAACATATTCACACACACAGTGACACACACACACACACACACACAGTGACACACACACACACACACACACACACACACACACACACACACACACACACACACACACACACACACACACTGGACCCACATCACTAAATGTAAATTCTACTCATTCACTTTACAACGGTGGTTGGTGTTGAACGTCAGCAGACAGAATGACGCAATCCCCATCCACGGTGGTGGTTGTGATGATGATCTGCTGACCGAACCCCGCTGACCCAAGCACCCCGTCCGTGTCCAGCACAACGTCCTCTGGCAGATAGCCAATCACTTGCTGTCCACCTATCTGGCACTGTGGGCTTTCCACAGCTGTGTCTGGGTCAGTCTCTGCTGTGTCCATGGGAGTAAGGGGTTGACTCGTACCTATGGTAAAGTCACAGCCATTTTGCACTGTTTCTATAGCAACATCATTATGAGCTTGATCTGTAGTCATGACATTGGCTGTTTCCATAGTAGCATCAGAATGAACCTGTGCTGTTTCCGCAGTAACATTGGAGAGAGTCAACATTTCAAACTTAACATCAGAATAAGGCTGGGCTCCTGTTGGCATAGCATTATCTGGATGAGAATGGGCCGCTGTTTTCACGACTTTGTGAGAAAGGCCATTGGTCTCCATGGCAATGTTAGAGATAGTGCAGCCAGTTTCTGCATCATGGTGTGAAATACCAGCAGAGTCCACAGATTCAGGCGCTGTGTCCATTGGTGAAGACATTGCTCCAACCTTTTCTGACACTGCGCCGTCCAAATGCACTGTGAAATTCTGACAGATGTCGCCCCCCGTCACTATGATTCTCTGTGGCCTGGAGAGGTCTGACACAAACACAGATGATGGCAGACTCACAGCGATCCCACCTTTCTGGTGCAGTGACGTCTTCCCACAACCATCCTCTACATTGACAGTGACAGGCATGGCATGCTGCGTGTCAATGGCTTGCTGCGTGTCAACATCCTGCTGAAAATGATTAGCGCTGTGTGGAATGCTGAATGCCTGGGAACAGTGCCCACCCTCTAATGTTGCCACCTGTGAGCTAACATCCCTTTTATCTTCAACGTCGCCCACAGTATGAGAAAAAATAACTTGGGGTGCTTCAGATGGTTGCTGAGATGGGTCACTGACAGGCTGCAGAACAATGTTCTGCATGATTCCTCCATCTTGTGTGGCCTGGCTCGCGGCCAGCAAATAGTTTGCGATGTCTTGGACGACTGCTTCGGATGGGGCTGAGCCGTCGCCTTCTGGGTTGTGGATCACATACTGTACGGTGTTGCTGCCATTCTCCACTTTGATCACAAAGGAACTGGCTGGGTACGAGTCGTTCTCATTTTGGCTTTCTTCCACCCTAATCCTTCCTTTCCTTTTACTCGATAGCAGCAAAGTTTTCTTGTTCTGTTGCAGGCTACCACTGTTCAGTATCCCAGCAATGGCCATGTTGTCTTGCACAACGAAACTATCCTCAGCGTTGAGTTCTACATCTTCTGGACTTGGGTGGATAGCATGAGCTCTTTTGCAATGCAGGACTAGAAAAGACTTCTCCATGAAAACCTGCTGGCAGACGTCACAATGGAAGGGAAAAGTGTCGCTGTGCACGGTGAAGATGTGCTGCACGAGCTGCGTCTTGTAGAAGAACTTTTCGTCACATATACCGCACCTGAGATCTTCATCCTCGCTGCGGTTGTATTTGAAGTGAGCACGCCGAGCTGAAGGCACTTCAAAGTTCGCAACATTGTGCTCCGAGGACATGTGCTTTTCCAGCAACACCGCTCTCAGGAAGCCCGCCTTGCATACTGCGCAGTGGTATGGGAAGATGGAGAAGTGGACCTTCTCCACATGGTTGTGCATGCTCTCCTTGCGCTGGAAGCCTTTCTCGCAGTACGCACAGTGCCAGGTCTCGTCCTGTGGGCCGTGCACAATGCTCATGTGGCGCTGAAGGTTGCTGAGGTAGGAAAACCGCCGGCTGCAGACCTGACAGGAAAGTTTGGCGTCGTCCGGACCGTGGATGATGGCGTGTCGGTTGAGCTGAGCCTGGCGGTAAAACCTCTTGCCGCAAACGCCACACTCCAGGTTTCGAATCCCCTGGTGGACTTCTGCCACGTGGACCTTGAGCGTTGTGGCCCACTTGAACCTGGAAGCACCAAACACAACACCATCAGCAGTGACAACAAGCAGCGGGTATCTACACATCTTTCCCTCAACATACAGAGCTGAAGAAAAAGATTAAGAAGGATAAACCACTTAACTTTTCAACTTTCCACACACACACAAAGACACAAACACACCCCCCTCAATACACATTTTGAAGAAAAGGATTAACCACTTAACTTTTAACTTTCCACACACACACCCCTAAATACACATTTTGAAGAAAAGAATTAACCACTTAACTTGCAACTTTCCACAGAGCTCCTGTTGGCCCTTACTAAATCATTAAGTCAAGTATTGACTGAACGTAAAAAGATTTGGAAAAACAGCAAAGCATGTAGAAGAATTTAAAACAAATCTTTACAATTCATTACTGGAATTTTAATCACTGTAAAATATTGGTGAGCGAAACGTTGACAGACCTGGCATTACAGACGACACAGACGTGTTGCTGACCCTTGACCTGGTGCACGGAGCGGATGTGTTGCTTGACCAGCACCATGTTGGGGAATGTCTTGCCGCAGTGGCCACAGGGCAGCTCCCCAGCCTGAAGGAGTCGTACAGAAATACAGTGGTACCCCTCTTTAAGACCCCTCTTTAAGACCCTTCAATTTCAGACTTTCTCCCTTTTAAGACCCAGTTTTCAGATTTTCTGTTCATAGACTTTGTAAATGTTAACCCCATTTCAAGACTCCCCCCATTTTAAGACCTGATTTTCTCAGATTGTGTGGGTCTTAAAAGTGTTTCACTGTACAGATCAAAGGGTAATGATAACAACTGAACCAAACAAGAAAATCACAGGCAAGACCCCCCCCCCTCTAGCCGACCAAACCCATCCTCACACCTCCGTCACCCTATCTCCTTTCCCCTCATATCTATCTGTCTCTCTCTGTCTGACTGTCTTTCTCTTGAACTAATCTTTGGAATTCACTTCCAAACGCTCTTAGACATTCCTTATACTAGACAGTTACTGCCAGCTCTCTCTCCCTACCTCTCTCTCTCACACACACACACTCACACAAACCAACACACACTCACACAAACCAACACACTCACACAAACCAACACACTCACACAAACCAACACACACACACAAACGTTCCATGGTCATATACCTGAAAGTGCACTTTGTCCTCATGCAGGTAGAGCTGAAAGCGGTTGTCAAACTCCTTGGAGCAAATCGAACACTTCACGACGGCCTGCCTCTTCAGCTCTTCTTGGTACTCTTCAAGATCCTCCTTTTTATCGTGAAACTTCCTCACGTGTACCAACACCCCAGTAAAGTCGCAAAACTTACGCTGACAGTACTTGCATGTAGCGTTTCTCTCGCTGTTGCGTTTGCGTCGAGCGTAGGATGGCAGACCAGTCACATCAATTTTCATTCTCTTCTTTTTCAAAGGTTGTTGCTCGGCATCCACTGAGCTTGGTTCATACCCAGCACACTCAGGAGATGACCAGCGTTTTCTGTCACGGGTTGCAGCTTTTATTTGGTTTTGTTTCAGATTTTCTTGACGCTGATGCTGTTCACGATTTCTTTCTGCTGTCCCACCTGTGCTGTCTGTGTTTCTGTCTTCATTTCCTTCTGGTTCTTTTTCACGGTGACCCTTTCTTTCACTGTGTGACTCTGTGTATGGTTTATCTTCTTCTAATGTCCTACCAGGTTTGGCTTCCAGAGCAGCACTGGATGACTTGAGCAGCACAGATTTCTTGGAGGGAGGGTGGTACTCATCATCTTCCTCTTCCTCCAGCTCAGAGCCTGAGTCTCCAAAAATGGCCACCGGCAGTTTCATCCCTCTGAGATTGTAGCGACTAGTTGTGGTTAGTGTGGGCTCCACATTCTGTGGGTTTGACACTGTACAAAAGGAACAAAATAATGTATTTTTACTGTAGGACAAGATTATTCCAATTTACATGCAACAATAAGTCTGATCAAATCCATCCAACTCCCCCCCCCCCCCCCCCCCAAAGCATCAACCCCTCACAGCCACCAGGCAAAAAGTTTCTTTTATTTCTCTCTTTATTGTTGCACTGCTGGGACATTTTGACTGCTCCCTCTCAGTTGAAAAGTAGCAGCACCAATAGTCGCGCTACCCAGGCATGCGTGTGTTTAGATGTTAGGCCTAAAAAAAAATAGGTGTGGTTACGGTAACCCGACCTACCCTATTTTTAGGGGCCGACCCTATAACTTTTTATTACATTTGTAAAAAAAAATAAAAAAAAATAAAAAATAAAAAAATGGGGGAAAAAAAAACAAACCACCCCAGTGCAGAAAACGCAATGAAAGCGAAAGCGCTCGAGTCGCACACTTATTTCCCTGTCAAGTAGGTTTAATTTGTACACATTAGAAAAAAAAGTTTAAAAAAAAAAAGTGATTGCCTACCTTCCTACCCTATTTTTTTTTGGCTATGTAACCTTAACCACACCTATTTTGTTGTTGTTGCGCCTTATCAGCTACATGAACGTCTGGCAGAATGAGCGAGGTCTGTTACATGTCATGACAGGGTCACTGGGGCTGGAACACGGACACCATCTCTGAGTCATCACACAAAGCTGACCCATGTCCTTCCTGGCCTGGACCCAAGGATCCCAAGTCCCGTGTTCTACCAACCTAGCTACCAGACAACCCCCTCACCTTCACAAATAAAAAAATCTCTGGAAAACGATCAGGGTTGTTTGCTTTGCCTTAAGAATCAGGTGAGTTATTATTTTCATCATACAGTGGACCCCCCCCCCCCCCTCCCCCCCTTTTTTAAGACCTTTGCAAATTCACTTCCGTTTTAAGACGCCATCCTTTTGAAGACCTGATTTTCTGGGGTTTTTGCAGGTCTTAAAAGAGGGGTTCCACTGTACCTGGACAACTCCATGGTGTAGTGCCAGTGCTGTTGACAGCTGTCGGCAAGGTCTTGATGCTTTTCTTTGGTCGTCCCCTTTTCCGCTTTGTAGCGCTCCCCTGTGGCTTGTCAGCTGCTGGACTTGTTCTCACCGGGCTTGGTGCTGGTGGTGTTGGGACTTGGTCCACTGGTGCTGCTTGATGGCAGGTAACTGGGCGAACAATCCCTTAAATTTGTTATACATAAAAAATATTTAAAAAAAACACAAAACACATGTCAAGCATATAGATCTATGATCACTGACTTGTCATACCTTTTCAGCCCTCCATCTTGTAACTCCTTTTTGGTTCCATGTTATTTTTGGTTTTACTTTGTGTTTTCCTTTGTGTTTGATTGATAGTGGTCCCGAAGAAGTCTCCACAGATGAAAATTTGACTTTGTTGTGTGTGTGCTGTCTTTGTAAGTTGTATTGGTCACATTTGGTGCGTACACATTTCTTGTGTTTTTAAACATTGTTCATCTCACCCACAGTCATTTTATTGTTTAGATATCCTCACATGAACCAAAAGTTCAAGCTGGCGCCATCACCAACCTGTGCCTGCGGCCAAGAAGACCAAACAGTGGAACACATCTTACAGCGATGTCCCTTACTAGATGAGGAACGAAAAGAAGTGTGGCCGTCACCAACTCCCTTGCAGACCAAACTATATGGCAGTCGACAGGAGTTGGAGAAAACGACAACATTTATCACCAGTGCTGGACTGATCGTGTAACCTCTGCGAACGCCAAGAAGAAGAAGAAGATTGTTTAGATTTTCATTCATTTACAAGAAACAGAGTTTCTCCAAAAAGGCAGATCAAAAACTTTAACTTAGCTCTGCATGATGTCCTGAATCATACTCTTAAGAAACATGCCAGTTACATGGTTAAACTGTAATGCACCTGATATTACCTTAAAAAAAAAATACAAATGCACCATGAACACTTCTATTCTTCATAATCTGTCAAGTTATTTCTGACAAAAAATGAAATAATAATTTGTTATAGTTTACCTTTAGATGCGCTGTCTGTTGAGTCACCGTCAGGTTTTCCATCTTTGATTCTGCTTTCTCCATCATTCACTGCTGATGTGGTCAGTGTACTGGCAAAACCTTCAATGACAATGCAGTTTGTTATACCACTTTCAACATCAACTTCGGCCAATGGTGGCAATGATTCTGTCAGTCTCTTTTCGCATATTTCATTGCTGCTGTTGCTGGATGGTGTTGATAAATGAGCAACCAACTGAGGAGCATGAGACTTTATATCATTGTCTGGTGCAACACATTGTTCAGAGTTGGTCTCACTCTCAGTCTCACCGTTTTGTGACACCTTCCCTGCGTCACACTGTCCAGATGTACGACTCATATCCACAACGTTAAGCTGCAGTCTCCCATCCTTCACACAAAACTGGACACATGTAAACCTTGCATAAAGATACGTTTTCTGACCGCACATCACATCTGTCGCCACAGATACATCACTTCCTGGACGACACCATGTTTTTGCACTCTCTGCTGCAGAATCATCTGCTGCAGGTGTGTTCTCGACTTCAGCTGTCCAGTACTGCTTCGCAGTCGATGCTAGCCATGTTCTCACAAATTCCACTGGTAAAGTCATGTCAATACTGTGAACGAGGGAGCCGTGCATGTCCGTTTGGTCACTGTACGGCATGCTGGTGTTGCTTCTTGCTTTATTTCTACTTGATTTCAAACACTCTCTTGCACTGTCACTGTCAGAAGTTTTTCTTTAGTTACATTTTCCTCCTAACTGAACGTATGTTCTCCGTTTTACATGCGTCATATTAAGGACACAATCACTATGCTTTCATAAAAAATAAAACAGAAGCAAAATTCAGAAATAGTACAAGGAGCAGTGAATTTACTGAGTAGCACCCCATATTTTCTGTCCACAAGCAGCCATGTTGTCAAGGGACGCCACTCCAGTAGAACACAAAAAGTGGTCGCGCTAAACTAACGACAACTGGTAGTCGTGCACGTGCAAAACATGCTTATTTGTGCATAATTTAACAATCGTCTCTTCTCTAAACATATTGAGTTTGTGACTGTGTTGTAGAAAACAAAATTATAGTAAAATAAATTTGTTTTGATTTTTGAGATACCTTCATTTTTACGACATGTACACGTAGTTCAGCATGTTTTGGTTTCACTTTTCAGGCTGTACGAAACAAAGCAAACAACGGCTAACTCATTGACTGTACACGGCGTCGTCATCGTGTCGTCAGCGCTGGTTGCAGCGTGCCGTGCATCATTGCAAAATGAAGGATATAATTAGCCTTACATTTAGATCGTTTCGAATGAATTTTGAAGAAAACTGAGTGAATGAATCAGTGAACATCCAGACTTTGTGTCAGTTCCACTTCCAGTCCTGAGTGACTGCCAGCAGTTGATCCAGAACAACTTAATAAACTGTCTCTGACAGGCGTACTGCTAGCCTACTGCATTGAAAACCCAGTACGTAGAATGAAGTTGACACAGCTTTGACAAGATGCACTCTTGCAGAACATAAAAACAGAGGATCAAAATTCAAATGTGTGACTTTTTCATCAGTTGCATAGACCAAAGAAATCACTGGTTTAGGCAACTCAGGTAGTTGGAGGGAAAGGTCTCGTGTTTTAAAGAATTGTGTCCATCACTACAGCAAGAGGATGCAGCCTTTGACAAGTGCATTGCTTGTGGTTGTTGTGTTGAATGCCCTGGTCTTCAGTGACTGTAGGACTATTCGGGGTATTGTCAGTTCTTTGTTGGCCCGCAGGGAGAAAGGACAGTACCTCTCCTCTTTTGCCTTTCATGGTAAGTAAGATACACAATTTGGGCATAGATCATGATGTGTTATCGTGTGTGTATGTGGGCACATATACATTCTCACATCATATACTCGATATATAGCACAAGGCAGACGAATTGATCATTTTAAAGATCTCTCTATCAGTATCAGTCTATGGAAGGAAAACATAATTATCTTCTAACTTAGTAACAAGCTTCTTCTTCTTCTGCATTCGTGGGCTGAAACTCCCATGTACACTCGTGTTTTTTGCACGAGTGGAATTTTACGTGTATGACCGTTTTTTACCCTGCCATTTAGGCAGCCATACGCCGTTTTCGGAGGAATTAGCATGCTGGGTATTTTCGTGTTTCTATAACCCACCAAACTCTGACATGGATTACAGGATCTTTTTCGTGCGCACTTGGTCTTGTGCTTGCGTGTACACACGGGGGTGTTCGGACACCGAGGAGAGTCTGCACACAAAGTTGACTCTGAGAAATAAATCTCTTGCCGAACGTGGGGACGAACTCACGCTGACAGCGGCCAACTGAATACAAATCCAGCGCTCTACCGACTGAGCTACATCCCAGCCCGCGCTAGTAACAAGCTATATAGGATGGCTGATTGACAAAGTGTCCGTTTCTAAACAATGATGAATGACAAGAATGCAGGCGCAACAATTGATGTCATCGTGACGTAACATATAGAATTCTGGAAAAGTGAAGGGAAGATAATGAAAAGACAGGTATAATAATTGGGATTACTTCCCTTTACCTGTTGCCATTAAATGAATGCAATCGTAGAGTTATCAAACAATAGGTATAATATAAACTGCAATTCTCTCCAGGCAGATCCCCAAAAATAGTCACAATAGCTTCCCACTGTAGAGTAGATGAGACTGGTGCTCAAAATAAAATTTACTGTTTATTCTTGATGCCGTTTAGTTTAGTTTTAATTTAGTTTGTGGGGACAAATGCAGTAGGCTGTGAAGCACACAAATTATCCCATTCATGTTCTTTTAATCCCGAATTGTTCGTAATTTATTCTGTCTCTTTTGTGCACCAGGTGAAGCGGTGGTGAATGTGACACTGAATGCAACGTCCCAGGCCCGAGGTCGTCTGCTGTTGTACCACAGAGAAGATTGGCGTGATGCCTCTGAAGACAGTGATTGTGTTCGCCGCTTGGGCAAAGCAAGAATTCTTTGTGAGTCATGTTTTCAAGTGTGCTAAATAATTTGAAAGTGTTTACAGTTTAGATGGGATTTTTTTCTATGGACGCATGGGTAAGATTTTTGTTTGTCTGCATTATCTTCAAAAGTTTTATTCTGTACGTGTATTTAATATATTTATTTGATCTCAACAGTCATTGTTTAACTCAACTGCTAGCACAGTCTTGTAGAACAATGACTGTTTTGATCTGTGGCAAATGTCATTTTGAAGAGAAAAAAATGCAAAAAAACATATATGATAATTATAGTAACAGTAGAGCAGTGTACACTATGAAGTGGGTTTTTTCTAGTTCACAATTATACATTTTTCTTAGGATCTCTGTGACATCCTGAATCCGAGAAATTGGGCAATGGAGTTTAAAGATCTTATTAATGCGGTATAAATACTTTGCCTTCATGGTGTTGTAGAAACTTGTACGATCGTGGTGTTACACTTACAGTGGATCTCTCTTTTGAGACGTCCACAAATCTGAGTACTCAGGTCTTGAAAAGGAAGGCGTCTTAAAATTGGGGTAGACTTACAGATTTTATGAACAGAAGATCTGAAAAATGAAGGTTTTAAAAGGGAGGGAGTCTTAAATTGGAGGGTCTTAAAAGGGAGGTTCCACTGTATAACTTAATATTCTTGTTTTCTAAAAGAATTGTTGCCTTCATGGGTTCACCTTTTTCCAGTCCTGCTGAACAAAGAGCAGGGCCAGGTGAAGGTCCCTCACTCCACCCACCCCCGCATCTGGCACATCATTTATGCGGATGAGTTCACTTGCCTTGAGGGGGAGCAGGGTGTGATGACAGGCCTGCAGGGCATGATGCCGGACTTTGTGCAGTACCACCTGGATTTGCTCAACCCTGACGCCCTCGGCAACCCGCTCGAACACTTTGGCGATGAAGAGACTGGTAAGTTTTTTTGTGGTAGGGCTAGCTTCTGGGGATTTTTTTCCTGTTATCAATCAGATATATATATGTTTAGAGAGCAGGCATGAGAATGTTCCTCCTTTTGAACCTCTCTAGGTCTTCATGTTGGCTATGAAAAATCTACACATTAAATTTATTTTAAAGCTGTAAGCAACACTCTGCATATGTAAAACAGTTTCCCATCTTTTCTTAGTCTTACATCAGGGTTTAAAAAATGTTTATACAATGTTCAAAAAGAAATCTTTTTTGGATTTAGCAAACCTTGTTTCCTCCTTTTGGACCCTTTTCTATTGGTATGTGTGATATAGGTATGTGTGATATAGGTATGTGTGATATAGGTATGTGTGATATAGGTATGTGTGATATAGGTATGCTTTGACAGACAAAGAGACACACACATAGAGAGAGACTTTTTGTTCTTAACCTCTGTAAATTTACCCCTATTTTAAGACTCCCTCCTTTTTAAGACCTGTATTTTCTCATAGTTTTGGAGGTCTTAAAAGGGGGGTTCCACTGTACTAGTATTTTGTTGTCAATTGACATTGTTACAGGTATGCTGAAGTTTTACCAGCTGCTAACCGTGGCGTACTTTGTGGTGGCATGCGCCTTTGCTCCCAGACTGCACCAGACGCTGAGCAAGGGGGGACCCATGCAGCTCGTCATCCAGCTCTTGACGGTGTCCGTGTTTCTGCAGGCTGTCGGCGCCTTTCTCATGGTCATACACCTCAGTCGGTGAGTGAGTCAGAGAGCGAAGGGCTTTCTATTCATATGACACAACTACATTGGAACCTCCCTTTAAGACCTCCAAAAATCTGAGTGAAGTCTTAAAAGTAGGTAGTCTTACAGTGTAGATAAAATGACATATATATATATAGAGGTTACAACACGAGTGGTTTTTTATATGGCTTGTATTTCAGTCAAGACCCAGCGGATGAATATCAAGGGACTCACGAGCCTCTGGCGAGTGAGTCCCTTTGATATTCCCGCTGGGTCTTGACTGAAATACAAGCCATATACAAAATCACGAGTGTTGTAAACTGTATATCCCATGAAGATCCAAAAGACAACGTGTGACGGAAACATCAAGCTTTAGTTGTCTGTTCAGATGAGGCACCTCTGCACATGTACATTATTCTAAAGGCACGTCTGTTGATCTATGTCAAGTCGGTGCATAATGGTGGCTTGGTTGTCCCCGTCAGCTGAAAGCCTCTTACACGGATTTGACTGAATACCTAGTGGTTACACACGCATCTCCTGAGATCTTGGACACCTTCATCGTCTATAAGGGCCTACTGCACCACAGAAGAGCTAGAAAAACTCGCAAATTGCATCGAACAGCTTGTCCAGAGAACAGTCGTAGTCGATGATGTACCGATAAGAACGTGTGTACCAGGTACACTGTAACTTCACATGAGCATAACATTGCTTCTCGAACGGACTGGGTTTTTAACGATTGCTAGTTTGACTTCTGTTTTAGTTGAGAGCACGAGCACACACACTCAAACACATACGGCTTGTCATGTTGATCACAAGAGAGAAACAGAACTGCGAATAGAAGGAAACATAACAGATTACGTCCCCATAATATGACGCGATGGATGACAGACTTCATGAAATCTATGGCGCTGTGATCCCAAGTAACCTTCCCACACGGATCCCATGTGGGCCCCAAGTGGGATCCCACATGGTGACGTTGTGGGAAGTCCCACATGGGCGCCATGTGGGATTTGATTACGACTTCCAGTGGGAGCCCAGTGGGAAGTAAATGGGACACCAGTGGGAAACCAGTGGGACACGACTGGAAAACGGGTGGGGCACGAGTGGGATCAGGGTGGTAAACGAGTGGGATTCAGGTAGGAAGCTAGTGGGATTCAGGTGGGAAGCAAGTGGGATTCGGGTGGGAAACAAGTGGGGTTTAAATCGGAAACGTGTGGGACTTCTTAATTTTTCTTCTTCTGACTTCCGTAGAGGACTGGGTTCTTGCGAACGTCTCAAGAGTCCTGCGAATTTAAAAATCATCAATGTATAAAGAAAAACAAAAACAAGAACAACTGATACACACAGATACATATTCAAGCACACACACACTAGTTTTTAATCACTCAAATCGAGTCATCGAGCGCGCGTGCAGCCACGTGCCGTGGGAAAGCCGTGTTGATGCGTTCATCAACCTTCGAGTTTGACAGCAATCCCACTGATCGTCTTCGCTTTGTTGAATATGAAGCACCGCCATTATATTACTCGGTGTTCTTCAGATGTAATCTTTAATCCATGCACATGCAATACTCGCGCGCACGGAACGTATTCACAGTCTATTCGCCGGCAATTGTAGCAAATTTCACACACTCTCGCGGAACTGAACAGGGCAGAATAATAGTCCCGCAGTGAAAACAAAAATCCTTGAAAATATTTAGTCATCACGTGAGTAAATAAACCATTAAATTACATATTATTACCCAACTCACATATAGCAATTAACTCTAGTTCAGTGCTGGTAACGCTGTACGCGTTCCCCTTGGTAACAAGGGAGACCACCCTAAAAAAGAGTGATCCATCCCATAATATCAGACCGATGTCCGGTCCAACATCCGTATGCGTGCGCATACGCCGCCATTTGTATCATTCTCTCTCAGCGGTTCAACTGGGAAGGACGCTCCTGATGTACGCTCCTGCTGTCTTCAGCATTTTGTCTTAGTCTTTGGCTTTGGCATCTCCCCTTGGTCGTCGCCTAACTGTTCACCTTTACCTACGCTGTGTGGTGAGATCTTTCCGTTTTGTTATAACTTTAGCGACGTTTTTCGTCGCTCGTTTTGTACTTGTGAAATTTTTCTGAAATTGTTTTTCTTTGAAATTTTTCGTGAGTTCTTTCGCTATGGCGGAGGCTGCGCTTGTTGATAGCGCCAAAAGGAAGCCTAGTTCGAGGCAGGTTTCTGACGATACGCCTCCAAAACGTAGCTCTAGGAGAGAGAAGGGCGCAGGAAAATCCGCGTCTGTTTCTTCTGATTCAACTTCTGTTAAATCTCCCGTGTTAGCAGACGTCAGTTTAACTTCCGGTCAGGCTTGTTTACGTTCTGGCAAGAGTGGTGTTTCGGGCAAAGCTTCTTCTTCTTCTGCTTCTGCTTCTGCTTCTGCCTCAACTTCAGATGGCTGCCCTGGGTTAGCGCCAACTGAAGTTGCGTCTTTATTGTTGACTTTGAGCGCTCAAGTTTCGACACTTGCGTCGGAATTATCTTCCACTAGGGAGGAATTACGACCGCTTCCGTCTGGTGCTTCTGATGTTCTCTCCTTAGCACAGGTACGGCAGTCTCCTGCAGTTCCGGCTTCGACTTCCGCTTTGCCTTCGGCGACTGTGACTCGGGCGGATGTCCATGCTTCGCAGGATGGGAGTACCAAGTTGGTGTCTCTCCTTTATGGGACACCAGTTCAAGGTATGTCTACACCGCTTGCCGGTGTGCGAGCTCAGGGGGCTCTCTCTGGCGTTGGTAGTCGTGAGAGTTCCCACGAGCAGCGAAAGGACGAACGCCTCCGTACGTCTCTTTATGAGAATATCGGGGACCGTTTTAGTCCTCTTCCGCCCGGGGGGCAGGAAGTGGTCGGTTCTGCCGACGATAAACTGTCTGATGTTCTGCCTCCTGGCTCCGAGCTTGATCTCGAGTCGGAGTGTAGGGCGGAAGACGGGGATGCCTCAGTGGTAGAGGATTCCCAACTGAATTTGCCCGTGAAGCTGTCAGCCGCAGTGGCGCTGGCGGCGGAAACGGCGTTCAGATACTTTCCGGAAGGGGTGGTGAAGGACAAGGCTCAGCTTCACCCACCTCGTTCTGCTTTTGACGATTTCCGGAGTGCTCAGGAGCAACGGCCTCGCTACCGCTTCCGGGAATCGTCAACTATTGCCTATGAAATGGCTAACGTCTTGTGTGGTAAACGCAAACCGGCGGTGCCGTTGTTGGTTCAGCACGGCGATGCCCCGGAAGACGTTGTCTTTTGGCTGGCTCAGCCTGGGGCTCGGGCTGCTTCCGGTGTTCCGAAGTTCAAGCTCACCCCTTATCCTGTGAATCTGATTGACTCTTTTGCTCTGCCGTCAGGGGCACTTCCGGTGACGCCGGAACTTGCTGCTTTGAGAGAGGACGGGTACAATAGGGATAGAGTTGTCCCATGTACTGACGGTTCTCTCACAGCTGTGGAGGAAGTTGGAAGGTCTTTGCTGGAGCTCACGTCCGTGTCGGAGTCTCTGCAAAGGTCTTTATCCAGATCGATTGCCACATCTCTTGATCCTTTTGAATTTCGGTTTGATGCGTCGCCGACAGATGTTTCAACACTGCTGGCTACTCTGGGCAAGGTGACTAGAGAACAGGTTACTTTGTCTGCCCGGCTGTATACTCACGCGGTGCTTTCAAGGAGATCAGCCTTCTTGACGGGGTCCAGATTTCGGGACACCGCGACTGTGGAGAGGCTGAAGGTCTCCCCTTTTGCTGAGGGGTCTCTCTTAGGGCAGGCGTCTTTCGATGCACTCCAGAAAGAGACGCAGGACGCGCGGGATGTAGCGATCGCGCGTTTGGCTTCACAGGGCTTCCAGAAGCCTCAGGGCAAGTCTCAGACTCAGGCGTTTTCTTCTGCTAAGCCTCAGACGTCTTCGTCAGGTGGTGGGAAGGCCCAGAAGCAGTCATTCTCCTCCAGGGGTAGGGGGCGTGGAGCTCCATACCCTAAGAGGGGTCAGTCTTTCGGGGGTTCCAGGGGGTCGGGGCGTAAGCCTCACCCCCAATGAAACTTCCCCGAACAACACATCCCGGTGGCCCCCGCGCTAGTTGTAGCGGGCGGCCCGTCCAGGGCCCTTTCTTCCTGGCTGCAACTGGTGGCCAGCAAGTGGGTCACGGGGATAGTGTGTTCGGGGTTCCGGCTTCTCTGGTCAGGGCAGAAGGCTCCCCTGGTCAGGATAATCCCGCCCTGCAGGGCGCCAAAGGATTTGGTGGCACGGAACGCGGTCCAGGAGGAGGTCTCGGCTCTGCTGCTCAAGGGAGCTATAGAGGAGGTCTTGGACGCGCGGTCCCCGGGGTTTTACGGCAGACTTTTTGTAGTGCCGAAAGCCTCGGGGGCGTGGAGGCCGGTGTTAGATCTTTCTCCTTTGAACAAGTTTCTGAGAGTAATCAAGTTTACCATGGAAACTCCAACTTCGGTTCGGGAGGCCTTACGGCCGGGAGATTGGGCAACGTCGATCGATCTTACAGACGCTTACTTTCACGTCCTCATACATGTCGCGGACAGGAAGTGGCTTCGCTTCCCTTGGGGCGGCAAAGCTTACCAGTTCAGGGCTCTGCCGTTCGGCCTGTCTTTAGCTCCGTGGATTTTCACGATTGTGGTCAGGCAGCTTTGCGCTCTTGTGAGACAGGAAGGCATCCGTCTCAGAGCATACCTGGACGATTGGTTAATCCTTCACCAGAACAGGGGGCTTTGCGAGGCTCATACGCACAGGGTGCTGAGCCGGGCGGCACAACTGGGTTTCTCTGTCAACCTGACAAAATCCGAGTTGGAACCATCCCAGACGTTTACTTACCTGGGCATGGAATTCGACACGCTTCGGTGGTCTGTCCGTCCGTCTCAAAGGCGGATCGACAAGCTTCAGGGTCTGATTCGGTCTCTCTACGGAGAGAATCACGCCAGTGCAAGGGTTCTGACTTCGGTTCTGGGTCAGATGGAATCCATGGCTTCCCTCATTCCGTTGGGCAGGGTTCACAAGAGGCCTTTTCAGGCCTCCCTGCAGTCAAGGTGGGATCAGACATCCCAGGACTGGAGTGCTCCGATCGCACTGGGAACTTGGTTTCAGCAGACCACAGGTGTTTGGCTTCTTCCGGATTTGTTCCGGGGTGTTCCCATTGTTCGTCCACCGCCGGAGAGAGAGTTGTTTACGGACGCATCTCTGACGGGGTGGGGTGCTCATCTGGACGAGCACATGGTTTCGGGAGTTTGGGATTGCTCTCAGGCCTCCCTACATATCAATGTACTGGAGTTGGAGGCCGTTTCCCTGGCGCTTCTAGCGTTCAAGCCTTTCCTGGAGGGCAGTCATGTACGTCTTCACACCGACAACATGTCTGTGGCGTCGTATGTGAACAAGCAGGGGGGGACTCGGTCTCACAGTCTTTCCGACATTGCATGTCGCATTCTCAAGTGGTGTCACGCCCAGCACATTCTGTTGTCAGCAGTGTACTTGAAGGGCAGTCTGAACGTCCTTGCAGACACTTTGAGCAGAGGGGACAGGATTGTTCATTCAGAGTGGACTCTCACACACCAGTCTTTGCAGCGGCTTTGGTCGCAGATCGACAAGCCCAAGATAGATCTCTTTGCGACGAGGTTTTCGGCGAGACTGCCTCTCTTTGTGTCCCCCTTCCCGGATCCTCTGGCCTGGAAGGTGAATGCTCTGGAAGTGGATTGGTCAGATCTTCCGGCGTATGCCTTCCCTCCGTTCTGCCTCTTAGGCAAAGTCCTCAGGAAAGTGGACTTGGAGAAACCAGCGCTGGTTCTGGTCGCTCCTCTGTGGCCAAGCCAGCACTGGTTTCCCGACCTACTGCGTCTAGCAGTTCGGCCCCCAATCCCTCTCGCCCTGAAAAGAGGAGATCTCGTGCAGCCTCGGTCAGGCGTTCAGCACGAGAACCCACAGATCCTGGCCCTTCACGCGTGGATTCTGTCCGAAGCGCTTTGCGTAGGGCAGGGGCCTCTTCCCCTACTCTGAGATTCGTTGGACATGCGCATAGAAAATCGACTTCTTCGGTTTACTCATCGCACTGGGCCTCTTGGTCTAGGTGGTGCGCGCTTAACGGGGTTAAACCTCTTTCTCCTAGGTCTATTCAGGTAGCCAACCATCTGTCTTGGTTGGCTGATCAGGGGGCTTCTCCCTCTTCTATTAGGGTCCGGAGGTCGGCGATCTCTTCGACCCTCGCGCAATTAGGCCACAAAATTTCGCTCGGAGGGGTTATCGCTAGTGTTATTAAGGGGGCTGCCCTTTTAGCAGCTCGTTCAAAATCGCTTCTCCCTGCATGGGATTTGTTCCTGGTCTTACGTTTCTTAGCCTCGGATGAGTTCGAGCCTCTTTTGTCAGCCACTTTGGCCGATTTGACGCGTAAGACTGTGTTTTTAACGCTTCTCTCTACTTCTAGGAGAGGTAGTGAGGTGCATTCTTTGTCGGGTTTAGACAAGGATATTGCGTTCGAGAAGGATGGTTCCATTTCTCTCAAATTTGTTCCCGGCTTTCTCGCGAAAAATCAGAAACCTGGCCAGCTTTCTCCAATCTTGCGCATTCCACCCTTGAGCAAGATTTTGGCTCCTGGAGATCCCGATATTGCAAATTGTCCTGTGAGAGCTCTCCGATGTTACCTGTCTCGAACTCGGCCTGTTAGGTCAGAAAGTCAAAAGCTTCTTTTCATATCTTTAAACACGGCTAGGTGTAAGGATATAGCGAAGGTGACTCTGGCCAAATGGATCTCCACTCTGATCAAACGAGCATATGCCTGGTGGCTAGTGCAGTCGGGTGATGATAGGGCAGTTTTGCCTCTCACCGCGGCTAGAACCCATGAGGCGAGAGCCTGGACATCCTCAGTGGCAGTTCTTCGGTCCGGCAAGCTAGCCGAGGTACTGGAAGCTGCGTATTGGCGCTCTGAGGACGTTTTCGTCAACTTTTACCTCAGAGACGTCGCTTCTGTCAGACAGGATGGAAGCTCCGCGCTGCCTGCCATGGTAGCGGCGGGACAAGTCCTGCGTGCTTAGTTTTGGTAAGTACCCACCACCTATAGTAGCAATCTGCTATATGTGAGTTGGGTAATAATATGTAATTTAATCCAAAATTTTAATAATAAATTTTCATTTAATTAATATACTTACCCAACTCACATCGTTTAAACCCTCCCGCCTCCCCGCTGTGGTGGTATTGGGTTCTAAAAAAGTAGTGAGTTGGGCTTCGTTCGAATGATACAAATGGCGGCGTATGCGCACGCATACGGATGTTGGACCGGACATCGGTCTGATATTATGGGATGGATCACTCTTTTTTAGGGTGGTCTCCCTTGTTACCAAGGGGAACGCGTACAGCGTTACCAGCACTGAACTAGAGTTAATTGCTATATGTGAGTTGGGTAAGTATATTAATTAAATTAAAATTTATTATTAAAATTTTGGATTCTAGAGACAACAGTTGTTATTAACAGAACTGCAATAATTACACACATATAAAATACTTCGGTGTATTTTGAATGATAGTATTCAACGTTTGCTACGATTCAAACGAGTCTAGTGTAAACAGCGTGTGCTGTGACGTCACCGATCTCGATGGGGCAAATTGCAGACTCGCGCAGTGACAGTGTGTCGCGCTCGCAGCGTCGGAACATTTTCCTCGCACGCTGTGTGGGAACGAAGAGGGAATTCCCACTTTTATCCCATTTCTGTCGAAGTGCAAGCTTGTTTCCCAGAGACTAAGGGACGGCCCAGGTCTATACCACTTTCTTCCCATAGCTTTGACTGTGGGAGTTCTGTGGGATGGGAGTGGGCCCACTCTCCCATCCTCTTCCCACTTATTCACCACTGGGAACCCAGTGGGAATTCAATATGCGTGTTACTTGGGATGATAGTCTTGGCAAGGGGGGTTTTACTGCACATCAACCAAGCAGATTAGCTGTGAAGTGGCTAAAGGCGAAAAAGGGATGGATCGGGATATTGGTGGGTATCTCGTCTTCTTCGTTCATGGGCGGAAACTCCCACGTTCACTCATGGTTTTTTGTATTTGTATGACCGTTTTTGTCCCGCCATTCAGGCAGCATACGCCAATTTTGGGGGGGTTGGTGCGTATAAAGAGGGGTAGGTGTTCACAAAGGAAGGACAGCTATCTATGTTTGCCTTCTGTGTATGGTTTGTCGATGAGATATAAATTCACAGCAATGTCAGGGCCAGATGTGAATGTTGTTTGTTTTGTGAGTGTTGTTTACGATAGATGATGTAAATGGAATGGACTGCATCATAATGTGGTGTGTTTCAGATAGATGATGTAAATGGAATGGACTGCATCATAATGTGGTGTGTTTCAGATCGATGATGTAAATGGAATGAACTGCATCATAATGCGGTGTGTTTCAGATAGATGATGTAAATGGAATGGACTGCATCATAATGTGGTGTATGTGTTTCAGATAGATGATGTAAATGGAATGGACTGCATCATAATGTGGTGTGTTTCAGATATTCAAGGGATGGCATTGGATCTCCTGCACTGGAATTAATATCTGAGTGTGAGTACAGTATAAACTTTTTTAACAACATGTCTTGTAACCTTGATGCTTGCAAAATGAAACATTGTCATACATGTAGTTTTCTTTTCTTAAAAAAATGCATGGACATGTTATGCATGCTGTAATAAAGGGCATATAAACATTGTGAAGACTATGGTGTTTATTTACAGTGACTTTCATCCCTTCAAAGGGATAATAGTCTAAATCTGACTGTGGTAAGATGAACAAAGTTAAAAAACAAAGGAATACTGTACTCACCAATACAAGAACGAGACAAGACGGTACGAATTTTCGCTTATGGAAGCTTCATCAGGAAAAACAAGAACACAAAAGACAACAAAAAGCAGACGCAACACGGAACGAACAAGGTTTGAAAGAAAATGGAGGGGAAACACGCAAAAAAGGGAAGGAACTCTAGGAACGGAAATGAATGAAAGGGGAGAGAAGTGGTTGGATGATGTCATGGACACAGGCATACTAGACTAAAAGTGATACACATTCATAAAAGGGGGGGGGGGGGGGGGGGGACAGAGGGGAAAAAAAAAAGAAAAAAAAAAGGGGGGGGGAGGGGGGGAAACATACGCACGCACACGCACACATACACACACAACCAAAAACATGAATAATAGTTTTATAAGTTATGCAGTGGAACCTCCCTTTCAAGAACTAAAAAAAACTGAAAAACTTGGGTCTAGAAAGGAAAGGAGTCTTAAATGTTAAGGTACCTAAATGTACAGATGTTATAAATAGAAAATGTTAAAAGCTGGGGTTTTAAAGTGGGGGGAGGGGGGGAGGCTTAGAATGGGTGATATTAAAAGGGGGCCTATTTCAGCTATACGAGAGACGCTTGGTGTGCGCATTGCCTCTTCAAACACGGTCCTATTTTTTGAGTCCCGTAAAATGTATTATGACAGCCTGATGTTAAAAGATTAGATGGGTGGGGTTAAAGGTGGGGGGGGGGGGGGGGGGGGGTTGATGTATAATTATGTACAGCTTGATAATAAAAGATTAAAACAGGAGTTGCTTGGGTTCCTTAGGTCTTCGTTTGAACCCACTGTCTCCCGATACCCCCCCGCGGGTTAGGGGAAAGAATTTACCCGATGCTCCCCAGCATGTCGTAAGAGGCGACTAACAGATTCTGTTTCTCCTTTTACCCTTGTTAAGTGTTTCTTGTATAGAATATAGTCAATGTTTGTAAAGATTTTAGTCAAGCAGTATGTAAGAAATGTTAAGTCCTTTGTACTGGAAACTTGCATTCTCCCAGTAAGGTAATATATTGTACTACGTTGCAAGCCCCTGGAGCAATTTTTTGATTAGTGCTTTTGTGAACAAGAAACAATTAACAAGTGGCTCTATCCCATCTCCCCCCCCCCCCCCCCCCCCCCCCCCCCCCCCCCCCCCCCCCCCCCCCCCCCCCCCCCCCCCCCCCCCCCCCCCCCCCCCCCCCCCCCCCCCCCCCCCCCCCCTTTCCCCGTCGCGATATAACCTTCGTGGTTGAAAACGACGTTAAACACCAAATAAAGAAAGAAAGAACTGTCTCCCGATTGCTGACGAAAGGGTGTCAGGACTGGGCAGTGGTGGGGAAGTTCCACTGTAAAATGAGGTTATTGATGTGTTGCAGTATCCAACGTGCTGTCTCAGTTTACCATGTTGCTGATGTTGCTGAGCCTGTCGCTCGGCTGGACTCTGGCGTCGGCCCACTCCGTGTGCCGCTACTCACACTTCAGGTCTCTGGCACAGCGCCCCGCGGCCCACCTGGTGGGGGCTTTGGGGGTTTTACAGGTAAGCCGTGCAGGTAGAGGAAAAACTGGGTTTTCATTACATGTCATTTCATTTACTCTATTATCCCAATGCTGGGAAATTCGGGTCGCTGCCTCCCAGTGGAAAGCTAGCAGCAACAAGAGTCACGCTACCCAGGTGTGTGTGTGTTGAATCAGCCACCTGCACCGAGGTCACTGTGGTGACACGGGGGTGGGACATGGATACCGTCTCTGAGTCTGCACATACAGTTGACCCGTGTCGGTCCCGGCCGGGATTCAAACCTGTGACCTTAGAATCACAAGTCCAGTGCTCGACCAACTGAGCTACCCGGCCCCCTTGGCTTGGGGTTGGTGAAAGAGAGGGGGATAGATTGTGTGTGTGTGTGTGTGTGCGTGTGCATGTGCGTGCGTGCGTGTTGTGTGTGTGTGTGTGCCCACTTTGCATGATTATATGTAATACATTATTTTGAATTGAACTGCTTCGCTCTGAACTTGGTCAAGGTGAGCAAAGTCTTTTTCTTCTTCTTGTCGATCACTCAGATGGAAACGTCGGTTCTCCGCGCAAATGTTGCCGTGCGCTGTAGGTCGTTCAGACTGCCATAGAGCTTCCCTTGCACCGTGGTCGCCTCCGCCAAGATCTGGCTCCTGAGGCCATCGTGTAGTGGGCAAGTCTGCAGCAGGTGTTCCGTTGTCATGCTGCCTGTTTGACAAGGGCACTGGTCTGACTGACCAATTCTGAACTTGGTGAAAAGGTGGTGGTTCATTCGGTTGTGGCCTGTCCGCAGCCTGAATATGAGGACCTGCTCAGACCAGTTATTTGGGAACATGGGGGTGAGCAAAGTCAAGGTGAGAAAGACTTTTTGAAGAAAGTGACAAAAACAAGGTATGAGTGTTGTTCTGGAGATGTTGGGTTGTGTGTGCAGGGCTTGTTGTTTCTATGGGAACAGTACGAGGGCCAGGACAGTCGGCAGTTCTACGCACACAGGAGCATGCTGGGAGTAGCGTTGGTCTTGCTGAGAATTTCATTGGCCGGTCTGTTGGCATGGAATCTTCATTGCGTGATTCGTGCTGAGCGCAGCGCATTGAAACGCGAGTTCTACACTAATTTTATGAAGGTAGGAATTGTGGAAATAACTTTGCTGGGAATATACCAGAATCAACTTTTTTTCAAACGTATTGAATTTGCCTCAATCAACTTTATTGTTCATAACTATACCTGAAAGTTGCTGTGGTAAAGCTTACAACAGATATCTGCTTGGGAAAAGATCCATTGTAACCTCTTTTTCTTCATAAAGTAATGAAATTCTCTCTGTGAGTCATGCGTTTCACATTTTCATTACCAATCTGTTTTGCAATACCCACACAATCTCTGCGACATGTTAACTTTTTATTTTATTTTTTTATGTTTATTTTGGTGGAAAGACTTGCTTTTCTATATTACATTGTAAACCTAAAGCATACGTGATAATGCTGAGTTGTGGCTATGTGACGATTTCAGTGCTGCATGCTGTGGTTCCTGTGTTATCCTGTCTTTGTACTCTTCACAAGGCTTGTCTCAGAATATTTACGTTACAAAGTGAGTATGCACCATCTCTCCTATCCTTACTTATACGCTATAGCTGTGTTAGGTTTAGAAAGGAGTTAATTTGGGAATGAACAGATTGTGAAGATTTACACCATATACAAAAAAGTATTAAACAATGGCGACTGCACGTGAGAGAGAACAATAAAGAGACCAAAAAGCAATGTACTCACGTTAAAATGACGAACACGGAACGAATAACGGCGACGTTTCGACCTAAGTGTAGTTGTTTTGTCAGTTGTTCTCCTCTTTATTTGTTCTATCGTCTTTCTTCTTCTTTTTTGTGTGTGTACTTTTGTGTTTTTGTGCCTGAAGAAGACCCTTAGGTCGAAACGTCGCCGTTATTCGTTCCGTGTTCGTCATTTTAACGTGAGTACATTGCTTTTTGGTCTCTTTATATACAAAAAAATTATTGTCAAAGAAAGCACGAAAATAGGAATAAAATATATATAGAATTTTAGTCTTTTTGCTGTAGTGTTTATCCTCTCTACTGATATTTGCTTTCCATGTGCTTTAAGGTCTGTCATTGTTTATTGTCATTGTCAAATAAAACTTATGACTGTGAATTACTGTAGCTATTTGTAGTTGTTGTTTGTTTTTTGTTTGTTTGTTTTTTGGTATGTTTTTTTTACCATGTTTCAGTTCATCACAAGTATTGATTCTTTTGTATGTTACAGTTGATTACAATAGGAGTGTTGATTCCTACTTTATCTTATCTGTGTGTTTCAGTTCATCACAACAGGAATATTTATTCATACTCTTATCTTATCCGTGTTTCAGTTCGTCACAAAAGGAGTGTTGATTCCTACTACTCCATCTTATGTGTGTATTTCAGTTGATTACGATGGGTGTGTTGATCTGCCAGTCAATAGCAGGAGTGTTCCTCTATCGGCTCTTCCTTTCCCGCAGTTTGTACTGGGAGGTGTCCGCTCTTTCCAGCAACCTGCCCCTGCGCCTCGATCGAAGTTTCAGCCTGAAAATGTACTCTTGATGAATGCTGCATGTCTGCGTCTGGTTGTGTAAAGTTGCTGTGTGAATGCTTGGCTTTACCCATTGTTTTGACTAAAAGACATCAATGAGAAAGCTTGTTTAGGGCTCAACCACTGGCTGCCATTATTACATTGAAATGTTCTAACTGCAAAAAGACGAACTCCAGAAATAACTGTCAGGTTTGTATGGGTTTTGAAAGAGTGAACGCCCTTGCTTTTATTGAGGCAAGCTTTCCACACATGTTCCTTGTCCGCATGTTTCAGACACATGCACCCCTAGCTGGAATATAATGTCACATGGGAAAGCTTGACTCGACAAAAGCAAGAGTAATAACTTTCACAACTGACACCAACCCAAAAGAGTTATTTGGGAACATTGTTGCTTCATGGAATGTTCTCCTGGCATAAGTAACAGTTTTTGGACTGAATTCAAGTTTTGAGGAATGGTTTTTGGGTGTATATCAATGCACGGATGTGTTTGTGGGTTAAAAGTCAAACCAGGCAATGACTTGCTAACTTAAGCTTCATGTCTTAGCAACCCGGCCGTTTTGTGACTTTTGGAGAAGGTTTTGGGACCTTGGAAGTCCTCACTATCAGAAAGATACCACTTCCACATTCTCATTTGTTAATGAGAGTATCGGAGACTCTTGAGTACTGCTAAACTGGTGGGAATGCACATGTAGCCCTCAGGTCATTGAAGGCCACTTGGTGAGGACAGTTCACCTCATTGTCACAGATCTGGTCAAGCTCTCACATGGGATAAAACCACCCTGCCCCTTGGCAGGGATCGCGCTAGCTTTTTAAAAAACGCGTAAGTCATACGCAACGAAACGAAAAAAACGCGTCACGGACCAATATTTTTGCGTACTACGAAAACACGTACAGACACAAACAAAACACGCACGAAAGACTTAAAGACACTCCTTACCTAAATACGGCGAGTTTTCCTGTCGAACTCCGCGCACGCCTGTCGAATAACACCCCTGCTGTCTCCAACCTTCGGGCCTTGCGAGTTTGTTTCCCGCTCTAATACGACTAGACACACTTTCCGCCTTTTGGAAGCGCGAGATGGGAGAGCAGCTAATGTCTGTTTCATTATCCGACAAGACATTATCTGGTAATACCCTCGTTACGTTCGTTTGCGATACTTCGATGCAAAAAGAAACGGACTTTAGTTTTGACGCGCAGATTTCATGTGTGTCGTCACTTCTCGAGCCCTATAGTCAGTTTCAGGATCGGGTGATTATTAAGTCAGAGCAAAAGCGCTGCGTGAAGACAAGAAAAAGTTACAATATTTTTGCGTATGGCTTGCGCGGCGCGGCGAAAAAAACGCGTCAGCGACTTTTAAAATGCGTCAAATACGCACAAATCGTGCGTAAACGCGATCCCTGCCCTTGGTCACAATGACCAACAGTCAACAGCCTGGGTGCTCTCACATGGGATAAAACCACCCTGCCCCTTGGTCACAATGACCAACAGTCAACAGCCTGGGTGCTCTCACATGGGATAAAACCACCCTGCCCCTTGGTCACAATGACCAACAGTGAACAGCCTGGGTGCTCTCACATGGGATAAAACCATCCTGCCCCTTGGTCGCAATGACCAACAGTCAACAGCCTGGGTGCTCTCACATGGGATAAAACCACCCTACCACTTGCACACAATGACCAACAGTGAACAGCCTGGGTGCTCTCACATGGGATAAAACCACCCTACCCCTTGGTCACATACCAACAGTCAACAGCCTGGGTGCTCTCACATGGGATAAAACCACCCTGCCCCTTGGTCACAATGACCAACAGTCAACAGCCTGGGTGCTCTCACATGGGATAAAACCACCCTGCCCCTTGGTCACATACCAACAGTCAACAGCCTGGGTGCTCTCACATGGGATAAAACCACCCTGCCCCTTGGTCACAATGACCAACTGTCAACAGCCTGGGTGCTCTCACATGGGATAACACCACCCTGCCCCTTGGTCACAATGACCAACAGTCAACAGCCTGGGTGCTCTCACATGGGATAAAACCACCCTGCCCCTTGGTCACAATGACCAACAGTCAACAGCCTGGGTGCTCTCACATGGGATAAAACCATCCTGCCCCTTGGTCACAATGACCAACAGTCAACAGCCTGGGTGCTCTCACATGGGATAAAACCACCCTGCCCCTTGGTCACAATGACCAACAGTCAACAGCCTGGGTGCTCTCACATGGGATAAAACCATCCTGCCCCTTGGTCACAATGACCAACAGTCAACAGCCTGGGTGCTCTCACATGGGATAAAACCATCCTGCCCCTTGGTCACAATGACCAACAGTCAACAGCCTGGGTGCTCTCACATGGGATAAAACCATCCTGCCCCTTGGTCGCAATGACCAACAGTCAACAGCCTGGGTGCTCTCACATGGGATAACACCACCCTGCCCCTTGGTCACAATGACCAACAGTGAACAGCCTGGGTGCTCTCACATGGGATAAAACCACCCTGCCCCTTGGTCACATACCAACAGTCAACTGCCTGGCTGCTCTCACATGGGATAAAACCACCCTGCCCCTTGGTCACAATGACCAACAGTCAACAGCCTGGGTGCTCTCACATGGTATAAAACCACCCTGCCCCTTGGTCACAATGACCAACAGTCAACAGCCTGGGTGCTCTCACATGGTATAAAACCACCCTGCCCCTTGGTCACAATGACCAACAGTCAACAGCCTGGGTGCTCTCACATGGGATAAAACCATCCTGCCCCTTGGTCACAATGACCAACAGTGAACAGCCTGGGTGCTCTCACATGGGATAGAACCACCCTGCCCCTTGGTCACAATGACCAGCAGTCAACAGCCTGGGTGCTCTCACATGGGATAAAACCACCCTGCCCCTTGGTCACAATGACCAACAGCCTGGGTGCTCTCACATGGGATAAAACCACCCTGCCCCTTGGTCGCAATGACCAGCAGTCAACAGCCTGGGTGCTCTCACATGGGATAAAACCATCCTGCCCTTGGTCACAATGACCAACAGTCAACAGCCTGGGTGCTCTCACATGGGATAAAACCACCCTGCCCCTTGGTCACAATGACCAACAGTCAACAGCCTGGGTGCTCTCACATGGGATAAAACCACCCTGCCCCTTGGTCACAATGACCAACAGTCAACAGCCTGGGTGCTCTCACATGGGATAAAACCATCCTGCCCCTTGGTCACATACCAACAGTCAACAGCCTGGGTGCTCTCACATGGGATAAAACCATCCTGCCCCTTGGTCACATACCAACAGTCAACAGCCTGGGTGCTCTCACATGGGATAAAACCACCCTGCCCCTTGGTCACAATGACCAACAGTGAACAGCCTGGGTGCTCTCTGTGCACAGTGCTATTTTTCTTGTTAAGAATAAATTTTGGGAATTAATTTATAAAAATAAATCCAGCTTACCACAGCAAGCAGTGAGGGTGTTGATTTTTGGTTATGACCCAGTGGATGGATGGTCTAAAGCTAGGATTCCATTCTTACGGGTGCGGCTCCGGCGACGGCAGCGGCGACGGCAATTTGAAAAACATTGATGAAAGAAGGGATGACCCCATTCACACGGGTGCGGTACGGCGACGGCCCGGCGTGCGTGCGTTTTTTCAAGAAAGCTCCATGTAGCTTTCTGGACTGCCGTCGCCGGACGCCGTCTGGTATTTTGTGGGCGTGTCTCTTTTCCCGCGTTTTTCTCAGAGCCTTTCCGAGCACAAAGAGACGAAAATACTGCTGAAACCTTTCGCCATCGAGTTGCAGTTCTTGAACAAGATGGTGATAGGTTCCATACTGCCGTCTTTTCTCCAAAATGGCATGCACCCACCAGCGATGTCGTCTCTTTTGGCGTTTTTTCATTTGGCGGTACGCTAATAATATTAACATAAATTGTTCTTCATTATGAATGACAGTTTGCATGAGACGAGACCAATGTGGAGCCATGGCGGCATTGGCGGGAAGAGAACATATCCGGACGACGTCGCCGTTATATACGGTTCACGACGATGCGTTTTTCTCGCCAGAGCCGGATGCCGTTGCCGTCGCCGGAGCCGCACCGCAGCCGTAAGAATGGAATCCTAGCTTTATCCCATGTATAAAAAGCCTGGCTAGTTCTGAGATAGTGAGGCGATGTTTTCACAAGGCGGAGTTGGCCTTAATTAGTCCTCTGTGATGTATCAAGGTAAAACCACATCTGTTTCCATTGAGGCCACAGTCTTTCCACAGCAGGGGTTCCATTCCTTTTAACTTCGGGGGAAAGATTGGCAGTGATCTCCCCTCGGATTTGTGCAGTTTGTACACTCACATGCTGGTGGCAGTGATCAAAATAAACAGAGCTTTATCAAAAACTGCTAACACAGTGGTACTCCTCTTATGAGACCTCAACAAATCTGAGAAGGGGGGGGGGGGGGGGGGGGGGTAAATATACAGAGCTTAAGAACAGAAAATATAAAAGGGGGTTTCACTATCGTGTGGCAGAATTAGAGATTAATTGTCATTAGGCCAAAAAAAAAAAATAGGTCTGTTTACGGTAACCCGACCGACCCCAGTTTTTAGACCCGACCCTAATCTTTTTTTTTGGATCGTCTGGAAAAAAAAACCGCATCCAAAATAGAGCTGTTTGCGCTCAAACAGCAGACGACAGAAGGGAGGTAAGCTCAAAGTACTGTTTATAGTTATGTGGGGCAAAAACAGGGATTGATGAGAAGAAATGAACTGTGAATAGAAACATCATAGAGGGAAGAAAAAAAAAAGGGGAAAAAAAAAAAAAAGCCGACCTACCGACCCTATTTTTTCACCCTATGTTACCGTAAACAGACCTATTTTTTTTTTTGGCCTTATGGAACTGATGGCCAGTTAAATGTGTTGTGATATTACGATCCTATAATGCTTAAGGGTTACAGGACTCGGTGTATGAATTTGGGAATGCCTGCTTTAATACCAGTATCTGGGGAAAATAGGCCAGACAGAATGCTCTGGTAAAAGTTGTAATAATGCAGGGGCGAGGCTGCTTGCCTGAACATTACCGCAGGAAGGCAGCGCTTGTTATATAGACATGATGTTCAAAAATAACTGTCAGGTTTGTATGGGTTGCACAAGAGTGAATACTCTTGCTTTTAGTGAGTCAAACTTTCCCACGTGACATTATAGGCCAGTCACTAGCGGGGTGTGTGTCCAAAACACGTGGACAAGGAGCACGTGTAAAAACCTTACAACCCATCCAAACCGGACAGAATTATTTCCGAACATTGTCTTTTGTGAGGAGTGCCAGATGGAGACTTTTTGTGGAATGTACATCTTGAGGGGGTTTAGTCAAGCAGTATGTAAGAAATGTTAAGTCCTTTGTACTGGAAACTTGCATTCTCCCAGTAAGGTAATATATTGTACTACGTTGCAAGCCCCTGGAGCAAATTTTTTTATTAGTGCTTTTGTGAACAAGAAACAATTGACAAGTGGCTCTATCCCATCTCCCCCCTTTCCCCGTCGCGATATAACCCTTCTGGTTGAAAACGACGTTAAACATCAAATAAAGAAAGAATCTTGAGGGGAAGGGGGGGGTATATTTGCTTTTTTTGGGGGGGGGGGGGGGGGGGGGGTGTGGATTTGTTTTTTATAATGGATTTCTGGTCTTCCTTCAGAAAAAAGCATCAGTAGTCCATGCCTTTTATAGTTATGACTGTAGCAATGGTGTGCACTAGAAATAGGGCTCAGGGACAGAGCTCAACAGTTGCTGGGTTGTGTGCGCTTGAACAGCGCTACTCATTGCAATTATATCTTACATAGCATTTAGTCTTCTCTGAAGTCATGCTTTTGGCTGTGCAATACTCTGCTAAGCTATCAACAACGGATGCCTAGCTGTGAAAATCTGTGTGGTTTGTGTCTTTATATTGTCGTCGGGTCATATTTAACTCATACCAAGTAATGTTTGCATTTATTCATTGGGATGTATAATGTTTGCATTATCTGTCAATACATATCTTTCCTCTCCGTCTCTGTGAATACAGTGGTACCTGTTATGAGAGGGCAGGTTTTCAAGTAGAGGGACTTTATTGCAGGTGTGCTTTTTGACAGGAAGTCAAAGTAAAAACATTAACACAAGGAAGAGCAGATCATATGTGGTATGTGGCCGTCCTTAATTCAGCCCGAAGTTGACTTCGCAAAGCTTAAAGTCTTTACCAAAAATACAGTGCTAAAGCTTCGTGCAGTGAGCTTTGGAAGTAGTCTTTACAAAGTTAACTTCGCCCAATTAATTTCAGGCTTTTGGGGAAACCTGGGAAGTTGTTTGAAGAATAGTGTGTTCAGTGTTATTGTTATATGAAGTCTTATATCCCGCGCGTATCTCCAGACTCGGACTCAATGCGCAGTGTCTGTTTGTCATGCTTTAAATTCTTGCAATGATTAATCCTGCTGACTTTCCCACAAACAGTGTTCTCTTTGTTTTTCCAGTACTGCTGGACAAACTGCAAAACTTATATTTTGTTGTACATTTTTTGGGGATGAAATGCTGGGTATTAAAGTTATCATGCTTGAAGCCTTTATACCCCCCCCCCCTCGAGTATTTTTGATCTCAACATAAGCTGTCAACAAAAACAGGGAGTGATTAATTATGTTGTAAACTTGTTAAAGTTGATTCATTTTGGTGTGATATCAAGACAAAATCAGCATTGTCAGCATATTTCATATCCTGCTTTCAATAGACGAACTCCGGAAATAACTGTTGGGTTTGTATGGGTTGTGAAAGGGGGAATACTCTTGCTTTTTGTGAGGCAAGCTTTCTAAACATACATCTTGTCCAGGTGTTACAGACACACCGCTCACAAGTGACTGGCCTTTAACCCTTTCGCTGCCAATCAAAACTTGCGTATGTGCATTCCTGACTGCCAGGGAATATTGGAGTTCGGGGTGTAATAATTCACAAAAAATTCTAGCTCCAAACTGGCAGTAGGTAGGTAAGTAAAACCTATGTTATTTTTAAGGGAAATTGAACCAAGAATCTGTTTTTAGTGTCTAATCATGGAAATGATAATTAGTTTGGCTTATAATGATGTTTAAATATGAACTTTTGAAAAATCAGTCCGGCGCATCTTCCGGTGCCTGTGGATCAAACACAGGTGGCTGTTTTGCTTGCTCCAAGAAAGGATTATAATCACTATCATCTACCTGTTTCCAACGAATCGTCCGAAAGAAGATCTCCCCCTTCCCCTGTCAGTATCCATAATCATTTGCACCGCCTGTAGCGTCAGTCCGGCTTTGTTTTTCCCTACTAGGGCCCGGTCACCTGTCACCGTTAGCCATTTTGACGAGTCGAGATTTCTCTCCCCTACCCAGTCGCCAAGGCCGAAAATAGCCTTCAGACGCAAAACCGCGTCACCATTTATGTTTATTCATGAGAATGAGGTATCCTACCAAGTCATTGGCTGCTATTTGTGTGTCAGCGGTGACGTAGCATTTCTGGAAAATCCCGGAACGGAGAAGACGGGTTTACCCGTCCTGAGGCGCTGCGGCTGCACAAGCGCATGACGGGTATACCCGTTCTAAGGCAGTCAAGTGGTTAATGTCACTTGAGAAAGTTTGACGTGCCAGAGTTATTTCCGTACATCATCTATTCACAGAATATGTGGAAAATCTGTGTAACTTTATATGAGTACATGCATTTGGTTGGTCAATGTAGAGAGAGATGCTTTCACATACCTGTCTTAATGGAACACTTCTTTGTTAGACAGGAACGTCGAACAGGTGTAGTTTGGTAAGTTTGTCTTAATTTATCAATCCCTTTCAAGCTTCAAACATCCAATAACGCAAATACAAAATTGTGGTGATGATGTATCATGGCACGTTGATGTATTACTATGTTCCATACCACATTGATTGCGAGATAAAGATTTGTTTTGTTAAATTTGCTAATAAGGGTTCGGTGGAGTGATTCTGAAAGGGATTTTATTTCAATATGGAATCATATTCAGGGGCGGACGAGGGGGGGGGGGGGGGCACAGGGGGCACGTGCCCCCCCCCCGAGAAAAAAAAAAAGAAGAAGAAAAAAAAAAGATTTTTCTATGCTGATTCTATGACCATTTCTAAGTTCAAATGGCACCAGATGGCACCATTTTGCTTCTTTGGGCAAAAATTTTTTCCGGGGGAGCATGCCCCCGGACCCCCCCTAGCAAATTCGGGCGCTTCGCGCCCATCACATTCACTTTCGATTCAAAGTGCCCCCCCCCTTACAAAGCAACTGATCCGCCCCTGATATTCATGTCATTTTCTCTGTGAAATGATGATTTTGTAAAATGACTTTCCCAGCAGGCAAAACCTCTTATTCTGTTACTTGTAGGAATCGGGTGTGTGTGTGTGTGATTTGTAGAAAACAGGTGTATGTGTATTCATCAGAGAGAGAGAGGGAGAGAGGAGGAAAATCAATGTATTTCAGGAAAGTTAATTATGTTTGACATGTTGCCAAAACTTCTCATACCTGTTACTTTGTCAGAAGTCTTCCATTTTGTGTTCGTTGACTATGTGAATTGTGGTATATTGCTCTAGTCCTCTCCCTTTTTCAAAACTGTTACTTTGCTTAGTAGATCTTTATATAGTGAGTATGCATGTTAGACTTTAGCATGGATTGATTAATTAAAAATGAAATAAATCAAACAAAAATGATTTATTTTGCTTTTGTTTTCTTTTACTCAAATGCACATACAGACACAAACACACAGCCACAGGTGTAAACATGACCAAACATATGGCTCTTGTCTCCCTCTCTCACACACACACAAAATCCCTCAACAGTGCTATGAGGCATGGCCAAAGTTTCTGTAGGTTTGTAGTCTTAGCAGATCACACTTACCCACTGGTCATTTGAATACTGACACTGATGCTACTCAATCCACTACATGCACAATTCCACGTTGACATGCTCAGCCCAAGTCATCGACGTCTCCTATCATAGTCATCTCTGTCCCTGTTTTTCTCCCTCTTATTATCGCGACCAGATTCTCCGTCTCTCTGCTCATCTCTCTCTTTTTCTCTCCGGCCATCTCGGTCTCTGTCTCCCCCGTCATCTCTGTCTCTGCCTCTTCGGTCATCTCCATCTCTGTCTCTCTGGTCATCTCTGTCTCTCCGATCATCTCGGTCTCTGTCATTTTTGTGTGATGACCTCTCATCTCTCTCCCTCCTGTCATCTCGCCTGAAGTCATCACTCCTGTCTCTACCTGGGTCTGATGGCTCCTCTTTGTATCGTCTGTCCGTTAAACTGTCTCTGTGTCTCTCACCATCTCTGTCTCCGGCTCCTGGCTCTCTGCGGTCGCGCTTCCTGTCGTCATAACCTCTTTCTATGTCTGACTGACCAAAGGGCCTCTTGTGGCCGTGGACAGCTCTGTCGTAGCCAATGTCGTGCTTTTCACGCTTCAGTTTCTGCGAGTGTTGTGATGACATAGCCAGGGATCTGCTCTTTCTGTGGCCATGGTGATCCTCATCATCACTGTCGCTGCTGCTGTCTGACCCTGACCTTTGTTCCACCTTCACGGTCACTTTCATCTTCTTCTTTTTCTTCTTCTTCTTTTTTTCTTTCTTTACCTTCTTGTCTTTCTTGCTCTTGGCTGAAACAAGAAAGATAGGATAACAAAACTTTATTGTCTGTTTACATCGTGCATACACATGGACATTTGTCTTTCAAGAGAAAAAAAGAAAGAAAACAAGAAATTCCTCCGAGGTAGGAAAAACACCCCCGTCCTTAGCATTCTCACTGCCACCAACTGAGCAGGCACTGCTAACAAGTGTAGTTATTTCGCTTTGACCATTAATATGTCCCTCTATAAGTCCTTGTAGAATCTTAATCCACCAATAACTCCCTAACCGTGTGTTTGACTGGTCCCAATTTTTGTAAGGACCGTCTCAGGAATGTATAGAACCTGTTCACCAAGTTTGGTGACGATCGGTCCGTTCATTCTTGAGATCTATATGCAAACACAAACAAACAAACACATCGAGCGAAACCTATACACACCCCTATACCGGGGGGTGTAATAACTTTGAGGCCAATAAAACATGATGGACTGCAGTGACAAGTAAAAGTAAATTTTAAGGGGCTTATTGTCCGTCAGGTCTTAATTGCCTATATTGGACATGAATTGGTTTATACGATTCGAGTTTTTACGCCCTCACGGCTTTTTGATGTATGCGTGTTTAGATGGTATCAGCCATCTGCACTTATGATAGAATGACCAAGATCTTTAACGTGCCATTGTGGTGACACGGGCGTGGGAGATGGATACCGTCTCTGGGTCTGCACATAAAGTTGACCCGTGTCCGTCCCGGCCCGGATTCGAACCAGCGACCTTTCGATCACAAGTCCAGTGCTCTACCACCTGAGCTACCCGGGCCCCCTGCAGTGACAAGTTTCAGCCTCCATGCAATTGTAAGATGTTCACCAGTATGTTAGAAGGTCCCCCATGAAATAAATACCATCCATATGAGAGAATTAATATCTGCACACAAACACACACTACATATATTATATAAAAATAAAAATAAATTAAATTACATATTCTTAATCACATAAAGCATTGACGCAGTCTGAGATGCTAAGGTCTGAAAAGGCTACCCGTCTTAAACAATTTTAAAGGGAAGCAACCCCACCACAAAAAGTGTAAATGGAGCCTTGGTAATGACCACAGACCCGGGGAGTTACCTCCCATTGGTGTGTACTACGTCACTACAAGATCATACAACTGATTGTTTGGCCGCCATTTTTGTTGGTCAGCATGGCTGACAGCGATAAAATGTGGCAAGGCCGATGTAATGGTGAGGTAAACCTTATATTACCTCCTTACTTGCCTTCTGCTTTGTTAGTTGGTAAGCTCTTTCCTTTTTATATTTAGTCAAGTTTTGACTAAATATTTTAACATCGAGGGGGAATCGAAACGAGGGTCGTGGTGTATGTGTGTGCGTGTGTGCGTGTGTGCGTGTAGAGCGATTCAGACCAAACTATTGGACCGATCTTTATGAAATTTGACATGAGAGTTCCTGGGATTGATATCCCCATACGTTTTTTTCATTTTTTTGATAAATGTCTTTGATGACGTCATATCCGGCTTTTCGTGAAAGTTGAGGCGGCACTGTCACGCTCTCATTTTTCAACCAAATTGGTTGAAATTTTGGTCAAGTAATCTTCGACGAAGCCCGGGGTTCGGTATTGCATTTCAGCTTGGTGGCTTAAAAATTAATTAATGACTTTGGTCATTAAAAATCTGAAAATTGTAAAAAAAAAAAAAAAATTATAAAACGATCCAAATTTACGTTTATCTTATTCTCCATCATTTGCTGATTCCAAAAACATATAAATATGTTATATTCGGATTAAAAACAAGCTCTGAAAATTAAATATATAAAAATTATTATCAAAATTAAATTGTCCAAATCAATTTAAAAACACTTTCATCTTATTCCTTGTCGGTTCCTGATTCCAAAAACATATAGATATGATATGTTTGGATTAAAAACACGCTCAGAAAGTTAAAACAAAGAGAGGTACAGAAAAGCGTGCTATCCTTCTTAGCGCAACTACTACCCCGCTCTTCTTGTCAATTTCACTGCCTTTGCCATGAGCGGTGGCCTGACGATGCTACGAGTAAAATGGCATTGCGTTTCATTCTGTGAGTTCGACAGCTACTTGACTAAATATTGTATTTTCGCCTTACGCGACTTGTTGGTCATTAGTTTGACAGGAATTTCGTTGTAGTTGCTGACTTTTCGTCCGTTTTGGACTTGTAAATTTTCCAGTAACTTATTGTTTGGCCGCCATTTTTGTGGGTCAGCATGGCTGACAGTGATAAACATGGCAAGGCTTATGTCATGGATCTACCAGACCATTGTTAATTGTTGTTGTTTCGGACTAAGCATGTAATACCGCTATGTCCGTTACTTATTCTGCCCCAAATGAACATGTGTTTTGGGGGCAGTTAAGCATGTCTTTGACTTCTTTTTCTTCTTGCTTTCCCTCTTTTAGGCATCGGAGCATGATGCTCTGGTGTCTATACTGCTTAGCTCTTTATTTCCAGAGTTCCGCAGTTTGGGAGAGAAGAATTGCAGCGTCCCACGCCGCCTGCCGGTGGTGTTTTCCCCCCCTTCATCGGGCGACGCTCGCTTTTCGGCGTCGTTGATGGCCGTCGGCGACGATTTCCGGGGAGGATCTCCTTGCTTCTTTGTCTTCTGCCTCCGTGGTTGACACTGCGGTAAGTCGAACTGGTCCACCGGCCCTCGTGAGGCTGCCGGACATTCCCTGCTGGGAAACACTTTGTTCTTTGGCGCGGGATCACAACCCGCAAACTTCTGTTCCGTCTCACCCTTGCTTCGTCGCGGGCATCTGTGTTTCGGAGCAAGGGCGGCAACCGGTTCCGGCTGCTGCGCTTCCGGTTCCTACCGGAGGCATAGGTCCCCTGCCGCAAGCACCTGCTGAGGTCTTGTCCAGGGTTGACCGTGGACTGCCCTATGGGCATTCGGGCTTCCGGCCCCAGTCCACTTCTGTTCTGACCTCACCTTTGCCTCGTCGCGGGCATTGGCGTTTTCAGAGCAAGGGCGGTAACCGTTTCCGGCGCTGTGCTTCCGGTTTACCGGAAGCATAGGTCCTCCATTGCAAGTTCACGTTGCGGTCTTGACTGGAGTTGACCGTGGACTGGCCTACGGGCGTTCGGGCTTCCAGCCCCAGTCCACGCAACCTTCGCTTCTGCATTGTGCGGCTTTGTCTGTTGCGTTTCCGGCTCTGTCCGGATACACTGTTCCTCTTCCTGACGCTTCCTCTCGGATGTCAGTGAGTGAGGAACAGCGGCTGGCCTACGGGCATTCAGGCTTTCAGCCTTGGCCGGGACAGTCGTCACTTCACCTGTTGGGTGTTGCGGCTACTGCCTATTCAGTTCTGGTGGCTTCGGATGTTACCTCCTCTTACTCTTACCCTCTTATAGTAGGGGTTGAGTCAGGACAGTTTCCGGGTGGACGGATTTCCGGTTTCCGGTCATTAGTCTTCCACTGGCAACTGTGACTTAGGTCCGTGTCCGTTCGCTTGGCTATTCTGATGTACAGTCTTTAGCCAGCGATCAGACATGTTCTGGATTTCCGTCTAAGCTCTTGGCTGCTCTCGAAGCTGCAGCGGAGGTTACTTCCAGATACTTTCCGGAGGGTACATCGGCTTCGGCAGCTTCCGCTTCGGTTGCTCAGTCGGCGATGTCGGACTTCCGTTCCGCGAAGGAGGAGGATTCCTACTTCCGGTTCGAGAGTCACCTTCGGTGTGTACCACCTTTCGCAGGTTTTGGCTAGACCATCTCCTGCCGGAAGTGGTATCCCCAGTGTTCCGGTTCTGCTGCTCCTTCCTCACGGTTCAGTTCCGGAACACGCTCAGCCTTGGCTGGCTTCGGCTACACAGGCTTCGACTTTTGTTCCTTCTTGTCATAAGAAGTTCACTTTGCCGAAGCCGGGTCGGAACTTGTTGTCGTCCTTTGCTCTTCCGCGTACACCTTTACTGGTAACGCAGGAACTTCTTCCTCTGCTGGTGAAGCAGGTTTTAGAGGGACTTGGGTGTTGTGTTCCCAGACCACACCCTTGTCGCTTCGGAGGAATTTGGACGTCAGCTTTTGGAACTTGCCTCTATCTCAGAGATGATCTTCAGAGCGCTCTCTCGCTCTTTCACGGAGTCACTGAATCCTTTCACACTTAGTGTGGATCAGGACGCTGATGACATCTCCACCCTTTTGGTCAGCCCTTGCTAGGGTGAATGAAGAGCAAATGAGGCTGTCCTCCCTTCACTACGCTCATACTGTCATGTGTCGGAGGGACGTGTTTCTCTCGCTTTCTCAGTTTACTGAGCAGATTAGGAGGGACACCTTGAGAGCTTTTGCCCGTGGTAGAGGGATCTCTTTTGAACATCTGGTGTTCTATACCAGAAGAAAGGATATTTTCACATTCTTATGAATCAGTCCGATCTTAACACAGCGAATAAGGTCCATCAGCTCGAGCACCCGCCGAGGTCTCTTCTGGTCGGATCTAGGGCTGGCCTTCGGGCATTCTGGATTCCGGCCTCAGTCAGTGTAACAGTCGTTTCAGCCACGGGCTGCTTCTTCTGTCGCACTTCCGGTTTTAACCGGAGAGGTTGTTCCTCTCACCGACGGTCAAGTAGGTACGTCAGGGTTTTTGGAACAACGGCTGACCTAAGGGCATCTAGCCTCAGCCTGTGCAACAGCCATTGCACCTGTCGGTGGTGGTGGTTGCTTTCTCTGTTCTTGTGGCTTCGGATTTCGACAATTCTTTCCTTATTTCTCTTCCTATGCAGGAGATGAGGCAGGACGATTTCCGTTTGGGTGGGGTTTCTGTCTTCACGTTACCCCGTTCACCCTTTTTGCCACAAGCAACTGGACTATGGTCCTTGTGTCTTTCGCCGAGTCGGACTCTGTCTTTCTCTAGCAAGCGGACGCGTTCTGGTGTTTCGTCCAAACTTAAGGTGCGCTTGAGTTGGCCTCGGAGGTTACCAGAGTTGCCAACTGATACGGATTTCCCGTATCGGATACGGATTTTTCGTGATTTTCGAGTGATACGGCGTATCACGGGGATTGATACGGAAAAACTTCATTGATACGGGAAATTTCAAAAATGACATTTGTAAAAAAAAAGGGGGGAGGGGGGAGAAATATTCCGATTGGACAAAAGCGTGAGATCGGTTTCCGATCACGGTTCCGTTCATGTTTTGCTGTTCTTGAATGAGCTTCAATATTCCCCCGGCCTCCGAGTCCATGTCCGATGCTGATATCTTCGCGGCACTTGGTGCAAAACGCGAAATGTATGCCGCGTCTTGTCGATTCGGAGATGAAGTCATACTCTTGTTTGTAACTCTTTTCAAATTTTACAAGAACTTTCGGGCGCTGGACCGTTGTTTTCTTCATTTTGTGGTCGTCTGCTGCTGCTTCTTCTTCTGCTTCTCATCCACATTCGACTGAAGCGCATGCGCTAGCCACAAATCTCGCCTATTCTCGTTTAGTTTCGATTTTGATCACAGCGTTTGTGTGACGAAGCCTCGCGCTAAACGAGATTTCAGAAGTGAAACTACGCCGAGTACAGGCGCTTGAAAATACACTCCAGTCATTATTAACTATACTCGAAAAATGTTTAATCGGGAAACTTTTGCACTATTCGGGAAAATCCGGGACTGGACATAAAATCAGGAATATGAAGAATGGATTTTGCCTGTGTTCATTATAGTTTATAGATAAATCATGAAATGATAATAAGAAAGCACACATCACTTTTTCATACAATTCAAATCAATACTGATTTTAGTTCATTATCAGAACAGAAGCACTGAAATCAGTATTGATTGGCATTTTATGATGAAATTGATTGATCTTTATACCATGCACCTCACTACCATAAACACAACTTTCAAATTCTGCCTTACGCGGTAATACCGCGGTGCCGCGCGCTATGTACAGTTTTTTGGCCTGATGATACAGTTTTTTGGTAATGTGATACAGGAAAACATTGATAGGGGTTGACATGTATGGGTTACATACAGATTTTCCTGAGGGGGCATTGTCTTTGGCAATGTATGTTTGAGGAGTCATTCTTTGTGGTTTACCACCTCTCTCAGGTTTGTCTAGTCCTCTTCTTCGGGCAGAGGGTCAGCTAATGTTCCGGTTTCTTTGCTGTGGGCTCATAGCCAAACATCTTTTTTGGCAGCCGAAACTTTCGTTTCGCACGTTTCCTGCGTACTGTGGGTACTTCGGAACTATGGCTGTCCTACGGGCATCATGGCTCTCAGCCTTGGCCTGTGCAATAGTCTCCTGCCTGTCGCTGTTTGAATATGGCGTTTCCGGTTCCTGTGACTTCGGATTTCGACTCTTTCTATCTTCACCCTCATCCTAAGATGGGGTGAGTCAGGACGACTTCCGTTAGGTCGGGTTTCCTTTTACAGTCACCCTTCTACCACAGGCAACTATGACTACGGCGTTTGCCCGTTGATCTCCGCGTCTGGCCCTCAGTGTTTCAGAGGTAGACACACGCGTTTTGGTTTTTCGCCCAAACTCAGGAAGGCTCTTGATTTGGCCGCGAAGGTTAACTTCCAGTTTTTCCTGAGAACTCTTGTCTCGGGAGTCTTATGACTGGTCGGCTTCACGGTTTTCCGTGTATGCTTACCAGTCTTGTTTTCTGTTTTGGGGTTTTTGATTCACATTCAATTACCTACAAGCAGACTGAACTGCGGACACTATGGCTTTTAGCCCTTTTTATTCATGGTCACCGGTCACACCAGGCTTCGACCACAGTGACTTCCGTACTTCCGGTTGCTTACGCACAATCGTAAGTCGCTGCTTCCTCGTACTATCTCTCTCTGCTTTCGCAGGGACTGGTAGAGGATAACTGGCGACCATCTCTTTTGAGGGCAGCTAGACTGCTGGTTACGGCACCCTTCTCAAGCATGCTTTATGTGTGACGATGTCAAAGATAGCAGCCAGTTTCTTTCTTTGGCGTTTTTCTGTCACTACCCAGGAGCACCATGTTTCTTGTCTTGGTTAGACTTGGACTCTAACGCAGAGAAGCAGTACAGCGTGCATTGGAGGGTGAGCGTTTCTTAACGTTCTTGGAATTTTAGGAACGCTTTTGCTCTTTATTGAGCTTTTCCCATCGAGTTGGACTCTGGTATCTTGTACTCAGGCGTCTCTCTCTCTCTCTTTGTGTGGAGATCGGTCACTCTTCTCTTGAGCTGACTTCTATCTCACTGGCCTTTTTGGTCTTCACTCCATCCCAAGGTTTGCATACTTTGACATGATTGTCTTACGGTCACCTCGAGGGTTCGTCCTACTCCACACTGAGCGGACAACCTTATGCACGGATCGTTCCAGGGCATTGGCATTTCCTTCCAATAGAAGGGGGGGGGGGGGGGGGAGCATATCTTTCCCCTCGACTCGGCTCGGGTTCATTAAATCCAGGGCTTGGGTCTCTTCCTGGGCCGTTTTACGGTCCGGGAGATTGGACGAAGTGCTGGACACAGCTTACTGGCTCTCTGAAGTTGTGTTTAGCAAGTTTTGCCTGAGAGACATCGCGGCTGTCAATTAGGACGGTTCTCGGGTCCCTTCCTGACTTGTTGGCAGCGGGCCAGTTCCTGGAAAAGGTTTTAGAGTGAGTTAGATTTTTCTTTCCCACCGGGCCCTTTCTGACTTGTTGGCAGCGGGCCAGTTTCTGGCAAGGATTTTTAGAGTGAGTTAGATTTTTCTTTCCCACCGCCTTGTTGAAGCTATCTGCTTTATGTGATTCGGAGTAAGAATATGTAATTTAATCGAAAATTTTAATATACTTACCCGAATCACATAGTTTATGCCCTCCCACCAACCCCGCTTATGGTTTTTTAGTTTCTTTAAAGCCGTATGATCTTGACCACGTGTTGAGGAGCGGTAGTGACGTAGTACACACCAATGGGAGGTAACTCCCCGGGTCTGTGGTCATTACCAAGGCTCCATTTACACTTTTTGTGGTGGGGTTGCTTCCCTTTAAAATTGTTTAAGATGGGTAGCCTTTTCAGACCTTAGCATCTCAGACTGCGTCAATGCTTTATGTGATTCGGGTAAGTATATTAATCAAATGAAAATTTATTCCTAAAATTTTCGAGTCAAGCAAGGAAGTTATTAAAAGAAATTGTGTGCATGTTTTAATAGACGATGTTCAGAAAAAATTATAACTGTCATATATTTGTATGGGTTGTGGAGAAGTTATAATAATAATAATAATGGACATTTATATAGCGCTTCTCCACAGCTCAAAGCGCTTTACAAGTTCAATCAAAAACACAACACGATATAAACAACAAATACAATTTGTCTCAGATGAAAAGGAAAATACTCATCAAAGAGCACATAATATGCTTGCATTAAATACAAAAAAATCACAGTGTACAGTCAAAAAACACGCAAACAAACACATACAACAGACAAATGCTCACAACAAGCACACATGCACAAACACACACACACACAAGTTGCTTTCCCTTGTTTCCATTACACACAGAGGCAAGCCTACAATGTCACGTGTAGCTTGCCTCAGTGTTTCCATGGAAATGCAAGGAAAGACAACTTTTGCACAACCCATAAAAACCCGACAGAGCACTTTCCAGATTTCGTCTATTATAAAGCTCTGACCTGCAGCCTGAGGAGGTCGTATTGTGGGCGGTTCCTCCGAGAGATCAAGGGGAGACGACTGTGTCTGTGCCGGAGCTTTGGGAGCGCAGCCCTCGGCCCTGAGCTGCAAGGTGACGTCATCCTCGTCTCCCTTCTCCTTGGGCTTCTTGTAGTCCGACACATGGTCCACACGGATGATGCGCCCCAGTACCTGAAATAACAGGGAAATAAATAAATAAATAAAATATTCAAAACTCACCCCCGCAAGCAGTAAGGGTGTTGAATTGTGGTATGTGTCCAAGTGGAGAGATGATCTTATTACATGTAAAAGTTTGCCAGATACGAGATTGTGATTTTCACAGGAAGGAGTGTGCCTTTAACCCAAACTTCCTTCCTCATACAGACAACATGACTGGGTGGCCGAGTGGTAACGCACTTGCGCTCGGAAGCGAGAGGTTGCGAGTTCGACCCTGGGTCAGGGCGTTAGTAATTTTCTGCCCCCTTTCCTAACCTAGGTGGTGGGTTCAAGTGCTAGTTTTTCGGATGAGACGAAAAACCGAGGTCCCTTAGAGTACACTACATTGGGGTGTGCACGTTAAAGATCCCACGATTGACAAAAGGGTCTTTCCTGGCAAAATTTTATAGGCATAGATAAAAATGTCCACCAAAATACCCATATGACTTGGAATAATAGGCCGTGAAAAGTAGGATATGCGCCGAAATGGCTGCGATCTGCTGGCCGATGTGAATGCGTGATGTATCGTGTTAAAAAATTCCATCTCACACGGCATAAATAAATCCCTGCGCCTTGAATATGTGCGCGATATAAATTGCATAAAAATAAAAAAATAAACAAATCCCTGCGCTTAGAACTGTACCCACGGAATACGCGCGATATTTAAGCCTCATATTGATTGATTGACATGAAGCAGCTCAGTCCACAAGATAGCACATGGGCAGCAATAAAAGGGGAATAGACCATATTCGGAAATAAGTATGGGTTGTGGAAGGGTTGCTTTCCCTTGTTTCCATAGAAACACTGAGGCAAGCCTACAATGTCACGGTGTCAATTGCCTTTTTATGGAAAAGCAAAGGAAAGCAACTCTTCGGTCATCCACAACCCATCCAAACCCCACAGAGTTATTTTCGAACATTGTCTATTGCCCTGAAAGCCAGGCAAGCTGTGGTACCTTGACGCTGTTGAGGTTGTCGACAGCCAGTACGGTGCTGCGCTGGTCTTCATAGCAGAGAAACGCAAAGCCCTTGGACTTGCCCGTCCCTTTGTCGCGTACCAGGTTGATGTTCACTATCTCACCGTACCTGTCAACACACACACTTTCCATCACTATCTAAACAAACTACAGTATAACATCTATCAATCAGAAATATATATGTTCTGCGCGAACTTAGAATCCGGTTTCATTCTAGAATGGACCGGGTCCAGGTTGGAATTCTAACCCTGCGCAAGTACAGGGGTGCCATTCTAGAATGAAACCCTTGTTGCTGGTCCATTCTAGAATCGGCCGTGCGCAAGGTTGGAATTTGGGTCCAAGTTGGAATAGTCATTTCAGTTAGACTATCACACAGCCAAAGCCACAAATGTGGATTTTCTGTTTGTTTTTGTTTTTTGTGTGTTTGGTTGGGGTTTTTTTCGGGTTTTTTACACTTTACTCAAAGACATCGTGAATTGGGATTGTGATGTTCTGAAAGTGATTACGATTTTGAGAGACACTCAACACTGATCGCTACGAACGGAAATGTCCGGACTGACAGTGTTTTGCCGATCTCGCTTGTAACTTTTAATCTTATTCATATACATGAAGTTGGTCTTATGAATTGTGAAGATATAATGTCAACTTTTTTTTAAACCTGTGACAACAGCTCTATAACTCACTCTGTCCTTCTGTTGGTCTGTCTGTCGGTTAGTCGGTCTGACCGTCTGTCTGTCTGTCTGTCAAAAAAATTGTCAAAAAACCGGACATTTCCGAGAGGGAGACAGCGCTGACATTGCAAGCGGCCGCAACCGGCTCTCATCACAAAAACAACTGCCCTGCAAACAATACCGCCCTGGTAGTCCCCCTTGCTATGGTCTGCCTTTGTTTATTGCGTACTCAGGAGTGTCAACTTTCTTGACATGACATGACATCGCAAGATCGCCAAAGGATTTTTTTCAGGGGTAGACAAATCAGCCCCATTTTATCAAAGGGAAGGTGCAGGTGGAGATAATTCAAGGGAAGACAACTCTGTCTTACCTACAAACATTACGGCCCCCTTTATTCAAGGGTTTCATTCTAGAATGGCACCCCTGTACTTGCGCAGGGTTAGAATTCCAACCTGGACCCGGTCCATTCTAGAATGAAACCGGATTCTAAGTTCGCGCAGAACATATATACTCTCAGACCTTCACAATGTTGTTCCCAGACAAAGAGAACAATCGGTCGATTGGACCTGGACTGAAAATATAATTAATATATAATGTACAGGTCGAAATGTCCTTGCTACAAACAAAAAAGTGCAGTCAGAAGAGATCCTACATGTAAAAAATATTAGACAGCGGACCGGCCAGGGGTCAGACCATTACCTCAGATAAAAATATGTGTCAATGACAGAGGCATGGGAACAATATTGCCTTAAATACTAGTACGGAAGTGTTCAAACTCAATTTACAACTGCAATTTATTCCTGTGTTGATGATAAACTGTGCATACTTATAACTTTACGGCATTTATGTTTTCAATTAAAGTTCTTTTACTTACAGTAAAAACACCTTAGGGTAAAAAAAAAAGATTGATCAAAGAGAGTTATGTCTGTTTTCCAGTCATATCTTTTCGTGAATAGTCTTCCAACATCCCAAATGAAATAATATATGCACAAAAGCCTGCAAAATATTGATATTTGTACCATATGAGTCCTTATGACCCATCAAGTCTTTATGAACCAAACCTACACAAATCTTTGCTCAAAATGAATCTCAATGACAGTTGACACTCACACACACACACACACACACAGACAGGACAGTCTGCTTACTGTGAAAAGACACAGACGATGTCTCCCTCTGTCAGGTCAAAGGGGAGACCACCGATGAAGACCCAGGCGCTGTCCTTGTACTCATCGTGCCACGACTTCTTGCCGATCACGCCAAGCTCTAGCTCTCGCTGGTTCAACTTCTGGATATTCTTTACGTTGCTGCATCACACAGGAAAGTGTTATATATTGTTAATTTTAAAGCATACTACTTTCAATTACACCCCCCCCCCTCCCATTTTATCAAATTTGTTGCAGGTCAATCATATTAACATGCTCAAAGTCATATTTACTCAATATCAATTATCGTACAAATAAAGTGACTCAGTCATAAGTTTTTGTATGTCCACCAGATTTTTGAAAGTGTTAATAGTTTGTGCATTTTTAACATTAACATTAACAACATCAGACAGTGTGTTCCATGATGGTGCAACTCTGTTAGTGTTTGTAGTGTTACTGTTAGAAAAGGAATGTTTCCGGATATTAGTTTTACTAAATTCAATAAAGATTTTGTCCGTATTTTTCCTCATTACATCAGTGGTAGACTTCTCCAGTCTAACTCTAAAATTAAGGCCAAGTTCTCATAGCTTAATTAGTGGACATGATTTTAAAGTCAGATGTATCAGTGATCAGTGATTGTTCTCTGTGTATCTGCAAAAACTGAAAAGTGTATACATTTCATGATTTGCCAATTTGAATTTCCCTACGCGTGGGTACTTACGTCAAGGGATTCATGTTCAAACCACTCTGAGAATAGAAGCATGGAACCGCACTTTGACAAACCGGAAGTAAACAGACATACGGTACAGGAAACGGACTACTTTGCGGTTGTGTGATAGTCTGACCTTGTCTCTGGTCTGATTAAAAAAGTATGCCTCAAATTGCCAAGCAAATTAGTGCCATTATACTTCAAAGGGAATGGAGCACACATATTTTGATCAAATAACACAATCTTATTGCTTTAGCTATGTAATACGACTATGGGATTGGTCTTCGGCAGCACGATTCTCTATATGTTTGGTCACATGACCGTCGCTATCAACAGCGCAAACAAAAATGGCGGCCTCAGTCTGCAAACACTCCTAATACGAAAGGTAAATGTTTATTTAGGCCCTTATATCATACTTCCCGTCACATAGGTATACGGTGGACACAAGCGACATTCTTCGGGGTGTTGTTTGCATGTACAATACAAAATGGAGTACGATTCGTTAGAGAAGAAATGCCAGGAAATTCGTTTTGAAAACAGACAATGACCGAAAAAGACATTTCAAATAGGCAAGCGATTCACAGAGCGCGGCGCGCTGTGCAGCGCGGCGATTCACAGAGCGCGGCGTGTTGTGCAGCGCAGCGATTCCCAGAGCGCGGCTATTGCTCTCACCAGCGCAGATTGTTGACGCGCTTTATTTTTGTACATGTATCATTGTATTTATGATTATCAGCAACATTTTTAACAACAATTGATTGCACCTACCTCTATTATATTATCTCAAGTGAATCTATACACCAGTTAACAGTTCCAGCGCTTACATGGAACTAAGAAGGAACCCGAAAAAGGAGAAACAAACACTCGAAAAAACCAATCTGCTCTGCGTTCAAATCAACCAAAAAAACAAGAAAAATTGCGTATTTGTGTGCCCGATGTAATCCTTAGAACCTTTACACTCTTTCTTTGGACACTCAAAAGCAACTTCAGCGTTCTAATCAACCGGGGGGGAAAAAAACCGAAAAAAACAATCTGCGCATGCATGCGCGAATTCCAAAATGGCTGCTGAAGTGTTAACTGGTGTTACACCGATTAACATCGGTTCTGCGGCACTGTACTCGGCCATATACTTGTTTAAAAACGTCATCCCAGTTTAAAAACTCAGCTGCTTTCCATATAGTAGAAGCCATTGCAATGACACTGTAGTGATATGACTGCCAAGTATTCAAGGCCGGAACTTTGGCACGTTTTACATCGGCGCAGCGATATATGGTGAACTCAGTTGAAAGAGTGAGAGAGAGAGAATGGAGCTCTGTTTTTCGTTTTATTGAGTTTTATTTCTCAAATAGATCAGATAGATGTAGCTGTTGTAAACTTTGCGATTGTGAAGAAAATGTAACAGCAGAATACATCGCGCGTCGTGAATTGCAGCGCTCCTCGTAGCGCCGCGCGTTGTAAATCGCAACGCTGCACAACGCGCCGCGCGCTGTGAATCCACTTCGTTTCAAATATGTCATTGTCAACATAAAAATGGCAACAACAACAAAAGTCATCACAGAGGTGCGGAATTACATATTATCAGTAATTGGCAGTGTACTTTATCCATGTAACATACCATGCCGCCATTGTGTTTCAATAAACTGCTATTAAACCAGAGAGAGGGGGCATGCAATGATGCATATAGCTGGAGCATTTACTGCATCTGCATGAATTTTTACCCATCTTAATAAGGTTTTGGTGTTCTACTCTTTGCTAAAGGTCAAAGTACAGTCAGTTAACCGCAGTATAAAAAGCTTACAAGGAGAAACAATGCATGTCTTGCTTAGACATTCCAAATGTATTGATACCTTAAATGACAGACAAAAGTGACAGACATTGTGAGATAGTCATCTTCTGAACACTTGCAGCCAAAACACAGTTGCACTATTTTGTTGTAAATGAAGATAAACTGAGTTTTTTTATATTGGAAATCCAGTCATCAGCATGTAAGCATAATTGTTTTAGTCATTGGAACAATTGGTGGCGAGGTGTAGCATAGTGTGGTTTTCAAAATCAACCAAAGCCAGTGTTGTATTTTCAGTTTACTTTTTTGAGCATGTGTTAGTTTTTGGTTTTATGATAATTTGAGAACTTCAAACCTTTAGTTTGTCTTACTAAACACTTTTTTTGGAAGTTTTCTTCTTCTGCTGCTGCGTTTGTAGGCAGTGACTCCCAGATACACTCATAGGCATTAGTGGGCTTCTACATGTATGGCTGTATTTTTTTTAACCATTTCGGCAATCATACTCCAATTACGGACAAACTGCTGTGAATGCGTCCATGTTCACATATCATCTTTCCAAAATTTGTGACAGTGAACCAGTTACATTGAGGGTTGGCGAATGGAGCTGGACTTACCCGGACAGACAAGGTGACATCAGGAGATTTTCCGTCGCAAGGTAGAGAAGACAGCATGGAAGCTATTCGGCCCACACAGTCAGGGAGTTCCCAGCAGAGTTCTCACTCAAAGTCCGATCCAGCCTCCAGGGGAAGTGTCACTATTGAAGTGGTGAGGAAATTGTGATACAGTACAAAGAAGTGGAGAGGTTTTGTATGAAAGGACTATGACAAGTTCAGTCTGTGATGCTGTTGTGCATATCTGTCTGTTTCTGTCTGTCAGGGTCTCTTTCTGTATGTTTACCAGTATGCCGTGCAATCTGCTTAACCTTATTGTGTGACCGTGCTTCTCCTTTTTCGTAGAATCTTATAGGATAGGAGTCTCACACACAGTGTAGTATGAATACTATATAGGGGAACCCCCCTTTTAAACACACCTGATTTAACACCTGATTTAATACCTTGCTTTTTCCAATTTTCTGTTTATAACCTTTGTAAATTTACCCCTATTTTAAGACTCCCCCCCCCCCCCCCCCCCCCCCCCCCAGTCGCGATATAACCTTCGTGGTTGAAAACGACGTTAAACATCAAATAAAGAAAGTAAGACTCCCTCCTTTTTAAGACCTAATTTTCTCAGATGTTTTAACGTCTTAAAAAGGGGGTTCAACTGCAGTACTTGTTAGCCCATGCACCTGAATGTCTGGTTTCCGTCCACAGGAGGGTGAGAAAGAGGCGACACAGGAAGGCAACGGGTACGCCAGCGACACAGAGAGTGAGGACGAGTTAATTCACACTCAACAGCAGCAGGCTGAAGATGCAGACTCTTCCAGCTCCAGAGGTTAGTGTTTTAGTCAAGTTACCCCATCTGTAAACTGGAAAGGGAGTTTATCCTCGATAACCACCAAGTGACCAAACGATAACCACCCAGCAACCAGCTCCGGAGGTCCGTGTTTCAGGAAACATAAGATAAGATAAGGAAACTTTAATGTCCACTTTCATTTTACACAAACATGGCAATTTTTGTTTTGACACCACATCTCACCATATTCCCGGTGCGTCCCGCTAGCGCTACGTGTCATTTGTGCTACGTATCGTTTGCGCTAAGTTTTTTGTAGTGCTATCGACACAAATTGCCCAAAACAGTAGTGCTATCGGCACGTAGTGCTATTGCCACAATTCACACATGCCATTATCACTACGTCTCAATAGAACTACGTGTTGATATCACTATTTTTGAAAAACCAATGTACTGTAGCGCTACGTGTCGATAACACTACGTGTCGAAAGCACTATACTACATGTTCAAACAGCAGACACTTCCCTTTGTGTGTGTGTGTGTGTGTGTGTGTGTGTGTGTGTGTGTGTGTGTGTGTGTGTGTGTGTGTGTCAGTGTGTATATATATTGTCTGCATGGCTGTATGTCTGTCTGTCTCTGTCTCTCTGTCTCTGTCTCTCACTCTCTCTCTTTTTTTCACCACGTATTTATTTCATGGTTGTTGTTGGTGTGTGATTTTTATTTTTTATTTAATTTATTTCTTCCCCCATCCCCCGTGGTTTGTATATGAGTCTGTGGTCTTAGTATAATAAACCATTCTGAGTTCTCTCTCTCTCTCTCTCTCTCTCTCTCTCTCTCTCTCTCTCTCTCTCTCTCTCTCTCTCTCTCTCTCTCTCTCTCTCTCTGTGTGTCTCTCTCTCCCTCTCTCTCTCTCTCTCTCTCTCTCTCTCTCTCTCTCTCTCTCTCTCTCTCTCTCTCTCTCTCTCTCTCTCTCTCTCTCTCGCATAATACCGTATATACATACACGGATGTTTTTCTGTGTGTGAGTTTGTGTACGATACCGTGTGTACGGGGGTCCTGATTTGGCCTATATGGTCCGCTGGGCCACAGAGAGAGAGAGAGAGAGAGAGAGAGAGAGGCAGAGAGAGACAGAGCGAGTGAGCAAGAGAGAGAGAGATAGAGACACACACGCACACACACACACTCACACACACGCACACACACACACACACACACACGCACACGCACACACACACACACACACTGAAACAAACACACACATGTACACACATACACAGACATACATATACACACACAAACCAGAAGGAGTGAGAGCGAGAGAAAAAATGAGAAAGAGAGAGTCAGTAAGTAGTGGTATTGACACGTAGCGATAATGACACGTAGCGCTAAAAGATGTTGTGCTGTCGACACGTATAGTGATAATGAACGAATGATAGTGACTCGTAGACAAATTATTTTTAGCACTAATCAACGTAGCAATAGCGGCACGTAGCACAAATGACACGTAGCACAAATGACACGTAGCGTTAGCGATACGCACCCCCATATTCCCCCCTGTGCTCCTTTCCATCTATGAACTGGAAGGGGAGTTTACTCTTGATAACCACCATGCGACCAATCAATAACCACCCAGCAGAAGCCCACATTTTTCATGATCCGCCAACTTCAACCATTATTTTTAATATCCACTGAGACTCTCTGTGTAACCTCTAAAAAAAAAAAGACAAGATCAATCAATCAATATGAGGCTTATATCGTGCGTATTCCGTGGGTACAGTTCTAAGCGCAGGGATTTAAAAAAAAAAATTAAAAAAATTTATGCAATTTATATCGCGCACATATTCAAGGCGCAGGGATTTATTTATGCCGGGTGAGATAGGTAGAAATTGGCCTAGTATTTCATGATCCATAATGCAAGGTACTGTGGAACCTGCCTTTGTGCATTTCTACTAAGGCGACGGAGGTTCAAAAGCTTGTTGTGTGATACTGATACCAGATTGTTATTTTAAATATTGAAATGCGAGTAAAAGCATTCTGTACTTGCGTGCCTTCTGCTCCAAACATCCGGGAGTCAAAGCGTCCAATTTAAAAACGCGTCTTATGGAACCTCGATCCATTCCAAAGCCTCATTAAATCTTTGACGTCAAAGCAAAAAGACGTCACTCTAGAAATTATAGCATCACATGTAAATTCTTCTGGAGGAAATAGTAAACGCAAAAGTGTTTCGAGAATAACGCTCCTCTCGGCCAGCAGTGTAAAAATAATTAGGTCCCTGTCCGTCTGTAGTTTGACACGACTTTATTTACGTGACATACACACATGTGAGTTTAGTTATGATATGGGTGGTCTCCCTCATGTTTGCAGGATAAAGAGTGATATGAAACGTGTTTCAGGTTCGTCAGCGGAGGGCCAACCCAAGTCTCGCAACACCACCGGTAAGGACAGCAGGACAAGCATCAGTCGCGTCGGGCGGTCGGCACACTCCGTGTCCTTCTCAAGGTGGGTCTCATAGCACTTCTCTCAGCCTGCCTCTACGCCTCCCCCTCTCTCCATACATTTCTTTTCCGCCATTTTCTCATCCTTACCACTCACCCCCCCCCCCCCCCAACCTCCCCCACACCTTTATCCAGTACCTTCTATCCCTCCTTCCTTTCTTTTGCAGCATGCTTGTACAGTTGAACGTATTAGTAACGCTGATGGGGTCTATGTCGACCAAAAGAGTGGGATTCCCTATAGGTGGAGTTCCTGGAGGGGGATTCCCTGTATGCAGGGAATACCACAGGATTTAGTTCCTGTAGCGTGTCGCTGATATCGCTGAAAGTCACGTGATGCTTGGTGACATCGGTAGAATTTGTTGTTTTTCAATCTTTTTTTATATTTCTTAGAAATTCGAGTATGGTTTGCAAGTTTGATTGAAAAACTCCACCCTGTGGGATTCCCTGTATACAGGGAATCCCCCTCCAGGAACTCCACCTACAGGGAATCCCACTCTTTTGGTCGACATAGACCCCATCAGCATTAGTAACGACCAGCCAAAGGACGAACCGAAGGTGGTCCCTACAGACAGGTGGTTGCTATGAAAGTTGAAAAGTTGTTGGGGATCCTTTGGCGAGATGATAATGGGCAGGTTTCTGCTATCGAGAGGTGGGTGCCAGGGCAGGTTCCACTGTAAAATGACGTCCTGAAGTATGTGAGTTTTCAGGTTTCTGTTGATTTTTTGTTTGTTTTGTTTTGTTGTGTTCTCACAGCAAGTATGCATGCATGGCTTATAGGCTGCACTTTACTGGACACTTTCTGGGCCTATGTCTGTTGTAGAGTCCTCTGCAAATTATAAGTAAAAAGAAAGAGCTGTTCGTCTGTTCACAGAGCTAAATCACGGGTGACGGAGAAGCGCATGACGTACGATGGAAGGGAGATCACCTTGGTTACCCTCAACACGCAGACAGACTGGGACTGGCTGGAGAATGCTGAGCACACCGGCAAAGCCAAGATTTTAATCCCCACTGACGGTAAGTTTACCTCCTATACCACTGTCAAGCAAACTGGATAAACAGAGAGACAAAAATGTTACCTTTATTTTGGTAATGGAGAAAACAAGTTGCTGTAAACCAAGTGTGTTTTTCTCACTATCTTTTATAATTATAATTGTTGCTGTCACCACAGTAAATTAGTTGTACATACAGCAGACTTCCACTAACTCGTGGTCTTTGGGGTCCAAAGATTTTTGATCGCGATATATCCGATTCGTGATGCAGTTTGGGGTCCAATTAAAGGGAAGAAACCGCGTTCTCTTCTGAGTCAGAGAAAAACGCGGTTATTTCCCTTGTTGGTCACAAAAAGCCTGTGAGCGTCACGTTGGCGTGTGTGCGTTTGCCGTGTGAGTGTGTATGTGCGTGCGTGTGTGTGTGTGTGTGTGTGCGCGCGTGCGCACGCACACCTGGCATGTGGTTGTGCTACAATGTTCATGTGTATGTGTTACTGCGTTTCTCGCAAGTGTGACGCTTCTGTTGGCAACTAAGTTCTCAAAAGATTAACTGCGATGACACGTTTTCTTTTATCAGCAGATGACGATTTCTTTTCTTTTTTCTTCGACTCGTACGTCGTCACAAACTTACTAGTTAATCAGACACAGACAGACACAGACGTACACAGTACGCGTATAGCGACTCACTGCTGCACACACACACACTAACTCAGTAACTGACAATGAACAGAACGCACGCCATGGTGAATTACCACATTATTTTATGTAGAAAATCCGGGGCGTCTAGCTGAGATCGCGATTAGCGGGACTCGAGTGTTAAATTGCATGCCTGACTAGATTGCAGAAGACTGAAGCGCAGTTTAAGCACTTGATTGGCGCCTGTGGCCACCCGGACCGTCTAGCAGAGATCGCAATTAGCTGGACTCGAGTGTTCAACTGCACGCCTGACTGGCCATACTGACTGGTCAGACACTTAACCTCTATAGGCACGTGGCCAATTTGACGATACCTATCGTGGCATGAAAGTTCTTGACTGAGTGGGGCATGTGCGCAGGTCTCGATCAACCCGTAATGTACACAACCTGAAAACACACACACACGTAGAACACTATTTGGAGAGACTGAGGGAGAGAAAGAGAGAGAGACTGATAAGATGAAATGACAATTTAATGCATGATGAAAGGCCATCGGACCCAGAGAGAGATAGCGTGGTTATGATAGAACATTTTTTCATGATCTGTACTATTTTTTTGCGTTTACGTAACTAATTTTGTTAAACAAAAATTTGAAGAAAAAAAAACTGTTTTAAAAAAAAAAATTTTAAAGGTTGGTCCTGTTTTTAGGGGGTCCAAGAGGTCTCCGCGATATAGCCGAATTCGCGATTTAGTGGACCGCGAGTTAGTGGAAGTCTGGTGTATTACTAAAGGAGAGAAATAACACATGAGAGGAGAAGTGTAGGACTGGACAACAATGTACACATGTGATAGTTGCCTCAAAGGGTCTTTCCTGGCAAAAATGTATAGGCATAGATAAATAAAATGTCCACCAAATACCCGTGTGACTTGGAATAATAGGCCGTGAAAAGTAAATATTCGCCGTAATGGCTTAATGGCCAATGTGAATGCGTGATATATTGTGTAAAAAATTCCATCCCACATGGCAGAAATTAATATGTAAAGCGCTTAGAGAACGTCAAGCGCTATATAAATCTCCCATATAAAATAGTTAATTCGCTTTTGAGATAGGTTTGTTGTGTACTTATTTATTTTGTTCTCTCTTTGGTTTGAGTGTCTTATTTTTGTCTTTTTCTTCCATTTCGATCATTCTGTGGGGGTTTTTCTCCGCCACTTTGTTTTTCTGACCATCTTTATAATTATGTTTACTTTTATTCCCTTTTGAAGTGAAGTGTGAAAGTTTGTTTCTTGCTGTACAATAGATAGTGACGCCCCTCTGAAAGTTTCCAGCGCAAGAGGTGTGTGTGTGTGTGTGTGTGTGTGTGTGTGTGTGTGTGTGTGTGTGTGTGTGTGTGTGTGTGTGTGTGTGTGTGTGTGTGTGTGTGTGTGTGTTCTGCACACTTAGAGGATTGAAATGATGTGTTGAAAAGCAAGCAATTGATAACACTGGGTGACTCGTTACACACCATGTTGGCTGATGTGTGATGTGTGTGACATCGTTTTGAACTAACTCATCACATCCCGTTGCTAGACAAGATTCATGAAGAATAAACCGCCGTGAATTTTGATACAGTAGAACCCCCCTTTTAAGTGTACAAAGCAGTGTTGGTTTCACTGACACAAAGTGGTCTGGGTGGCCGAGTGGTAACGCACTTGCGCTCGGAATCGAGAGGTTGCGTGTTCGACCCTGGGTCGGGCCGCTATTTTCTCCCCCCATTCCTAACCTAGGTGGTGGGTTCAAGTGCTAGTCTTTCGGATGAGACGAAAAACCGAGGTCCCGTGTACACTACATTGGGGTGTGCACGTTAAAGATCCCACGATTGACAAAAGGGTCTTTCCTGGCAAAATTGTATAGACATATATAAAAAAAATGTCCACCAAATACCCGTGTGACTTGGAATAATAGGCCGTGAAAAGTATATACTCGCCTAACACGCTTGAGATTTACTGGCCGATGTGAATGCGTGATATATTGTGTAAAAAAAGTCCATCTCACACGGCATATTGTAAACGCCATGAGCCTCCCTCTGGGAGGGTATATGCGTAGAAATACTCACTAATAAAATAAAAAAATTAGTTTGTGTGTGTACTGTTTGATCTGAAAATGTTTGTGTGCATGTATGTGTGTGTGTGCGTGCGTGCGTGTGTGTGTGTGTGTGTGTGTGTGTGTGTGTGTGTGTGTGTGTGTTAGTACAGTGTGTTCAAGCATCCATGTGAGCCTGTGACTCGTGTGAGTTTGTATTTTGCACATGTGGCTTTTTGTTGATATTTCGTGTTGGTTTGTTTTTGTTTTGATTATTGGTTTTGCTGTGTTCATGGTAAGTTGTTGGTGTCTGTTTATTTTGGTTTTGGTTCAAGTGTTGGCTGGTTCTGAGTGGACTGCTTTGATTAACAGTGTTGATGTGTTGTGTTGGTTTTCATCTCACAGAGGCCTCGGGATCAGGTGGCAGTTTGAAATCCATTTTGGGTAGGAGTGCACTTGTTTTGGTTGGATTTTTGTTGTTTTGTTTTTTGTTGTTGTATATTATGTTTGTTTCCTTATGTTTTAGCATTGAACATTTAGAGCACAAGAATTTTCCAGATTGGCAGATGCCTTTTGTTGGTATTTTCCCCCATAAAGTTTTGTGTATCTTAACATATATGTGTACTGTATCATGTATGATCGATGGTGGTTATTGTAAATATTTTTCTGTATTTTAGCTGATAGACATGCAATGCTCAATTTGTATATATTTAACAACCCTAATTTTGTCATACCTTTGGTTAAAATCTGAAAGCACCATTTTGTTTTCTATTGAAATCATTTTCCTTTGTATTAATGTTACTTCATAGTCACTCTGTGTACGAACGTTGGATGTCTTATTTTAATGTTGTTGTTTTCTTCTCATAAATGATGAAAAGACTTAGGAACTTTTCTTTGTGAAGAAGGATCCAAACAGAATCAAAATGTCTTGCAGTGAAACCCGAGTCAAGGGAGACAACCAGTCGGCCGAGGACAGAGCTAGGAGCAAGCTCGGCGGCAGACTCACGCGCAGAAACAGATTACACCCCCTTCTCCCTCCAGCCCAACGACGAGTACGGCATTCCCCTGCTAGAGATGAGCTCCACCTCCGATGATGTGAGCATTTTGTTTTCCATGTACAATATTCGGAAATAACTCGGTCAAGTTCCCCAAAAATCGGCGTATGCTGCCTGAATGGCGGGGTAAAAACTGCCATACAAGTAAAAATCCACTCATGCTAAAAACGTGAACGTGGGAGTTTCAGCCCATGAACAAAGAAGAAGACTTGGTCAAGTTTGTATGGGTTATGGAAGAGTTGCTTTCCCTTGTTTCCCTAGAAACACTGAGGCAATCCTATGATGTTATGTGTAGCTTGCCTCAGTGTTTGTATGGTAAAGCAACCAAAAACAAGGGAAAGCCACTCTTCCACAATCCATAAAAACCGGACAGAGTTATTTCCAGAATTTGTCTATTCTTTGGTGTGTTTGGTCTAAGAACTGTTCGTGCAGATTGAACTCTGCGGTCCCCAAACATTGAGTTTAATTTTTGTTTTAAATAAAATTGGCAAAAGCCTGGCTTCTCCAAAGAGTTTGTGAGTGTGAGTAAAAAGGCAGCAGCTGAGTGTGACCACACTGGAGCATGTCATCATTCCCTTGTTTCTTAGCCGTGAGATTTAGCAAGTGAAGCGAGTGGGGGGCGAGTTAGTAGCGTTTCATTGAGAACTCTCGCCACGAGGAACACTAGGATTTAGCGAGAGTAGCCAAGCATGGCTTGGCAGTGCTCTCTATGTGAGACAAAAATGGCGTCTGCATTATGAGCTGCCAATCTGATTGACTGTCTGACGAGTGCAGACAACTTTTTCAAAATCAGCAAATCATATTTAATTTTAATTGCCAAGCTAGTGTCAAAATCGTTTGATATACAGCCTCGCTGTCTTGCATAGCCAGAGGCTCAGCGCAAGCAATTCTTGCCTCCGGAACACAGCGTTGTGTGTTTTGGTGGTCGGGGATATTACAGCTACGTGTTTCAAGAGTTGACCAATCTGCAGCCAGCTGCTTAGTTTGCTTAAAATACCATTCTTAAACTTGATTGATGTCTTGCTGAAGCAGTAGCATGGGTGAAACTTTTCCGCCTCAGGGCGGAAATCCGCCAAATGAAATTGGTCAAATAAGGAATTTTTTATTTTGAAAATCTTTAAAAAAAAAAAAAAATATTTTAAATAAAAACTTTTTTTTTTTTTCGTCGGCAATCCGATCCGTATTTTCTCTAACACAGTGACCGGACATCGCTGAGTCTTTGTTTCACTGAGCGCGCGAATTATCGGACTACAGCTTGGCATTTGTTACCATTGTTTAATGTGCAAATTTGTGTGTTTGAGATACCAGGAAAAGCCTACTTTTACCCTTAAAAAGCCTGATTTTTCGAGACCCCGGCCTCATTTTCCTTATTTTCAATTCTGATCAGTTTCACCCATGCAGTAGGTCTGCGCACAAAGTTATTAGAAATGGTTGGGACAGAAAATTTGAAGTGGTTATAAATTGTGTTGATGTTGATTGCAGAGTTCTGACGAAGATGCACCCAAGAAGAAGCGAGCGCCCAGGGTGTCTCTGCCCAGTGTAGGACCACCACAGATTCTCAAGGTAGGTATGGGATCAATAGTTCTGCAAAGTCTAGTTTGAGTTCTGAAAATGCTAGAGAGAGAGAGAGAGAGTGTGTGTGTGTGTGTGTGTGTGTGTGTGTTTTGTTGTTGTTTTTTGTTTTGTTTTTTAGGTGGGGAGCTTTATATTGGAAAGCTATAATCCATAGAGTAAAGTGTAGACTTTCCTGGCTGTTCCCTGCAAAATCACCCCCCAAAAGTTCAAGAAGTAAAGAATCTTAAAACAAGAATGGTAAGTTATTGAAACGTACAATTTATGACAAAACAAAACATTTGCAACTACACGTACATCGACCCAATGGTCTTTGAAGTGAAGAGACAGAAAAACACTTGTAGTACAGGCCAGGCCATGTTGGGTTTGATGCGTGCATGCCTGGTTTTCTCCTGTAGATGGGTGTCGGCACAGGAGGTCTGCCCGCTGTCCTCAGCCAACATGCTCCGTCTTCATGGCAGCTCAGGTTTTTTATCGAGGTTCTCTCCTCTAGATCCGCCGTGTTTCGCCTAGGGGCTTGCGCTGCCTAGTTGATAGGGTCACCTCGTAGAGGATGTGGTCATAGACCACGCACGGTCGGTCTTGGGATAGGGAAACGTTATGCTAGTCCGGAGGGATTACGCCACAAAGGCCACCTCGCGAAGACCCAGGGTCCTAGACTAGGGAGGTCCAAGGGGGAGCACCGG
>NC_090257.1:8279269-8314269 GCF_037325665.1 Littorina saxatilis | reverse complement strand
ACACACACACATACACACACACACACACACACACACACACACACATACACATACACACATACACACACACACACACACGCAGAGGTATGCCTGCTCGTAGGCATGCATGCACGAACACACACACACACACACATACACACACACACACACACACACACACACACACACACACACACACACACACACGCAGAGGTATGCCTGCTCGTAGGCATGCATGCACGAACACACACACACACACACACACACACACACACACACACACACACACACACACACACACACACACACATATTCCACATTATCCCACGTTTCCTCTTCTTCCTACTCTCTTTTTTGCTCTTCCTGCTATTCTTGTTGTTTGTTGTTGTTGCGAATCAGCCATGAACAAATTGAAAAGCAGTTAAACTTTTGTATAGGCATATAACTGTTTTCACAAGGTGGAGTAGGCCTTTAAGATGAAGACCGAACATAACATACACTACTGTATTCTTGTTCAGAATGCGGCAGCGAGAGATGGTCAGAAGACAGCAGGAAGCCATTGGAACCCAGGCCAACTTTTATTCATGTGAGTTAACTGGGTGGATGTTCTGTACCTTACAAGTTCACACTTTTTTCTTTTCATGCGGCACGACAGCTGTGGCTTTGTTCATGGTTAGGCTGACAGTGGTGACTTAGTGTGTTTGTTTGTCTGTCAGTTTGTGTGTCTGTGTGGTTGATTGTTTGCTTGTTGACTAGTTTGGTCATGAGTTGACTCAAGCGTGTGAATGAAGGCTTGTGTTGATGAAGACACAACATGGGAAGAGCAAGCGTGCTTATTGAGGCAGACACGTTTCTTTGCCTGCTTTTTCACTTTCTTTTTCTCTTCGTTTTCATTTTGATAATTTTTCTTCACTCCTTCCAACTTCAAGTTCTCATTTTAACTGTCAGTTTTTCTGTAATATGACGAATAATAGAATGTTGCTATGGTAACCTTCCATCTGTGGCAGCGGGGGGCAGTAGTGGAGCCCCAGCATCGGGTGCTCAAAGTCGGCCCGCCCAAATGTCCCTCAAACCCGCCACCCTGGGTGGGGGTGGGGGCGGGGGTGGCATGTTTAAAGACATGGGTATGTAGGTGGCTGTTGGCGTGTGTGCGTGTACGTTCCCTGCTTGGATGCAGGGTTTTACTGCACCAGTCACTAACCCGGTGTGTAATCTCACCAATTTCTGCCTGTGTGTCTGTGTTACGTGTGGAGTTCTTACTGCACATGTGTGTGTAGTGATTTTTGATGTCTATGAACTGTGGAACCCCCCTTTTAAGATCTCCAAAACTGTGGAAAAGTCATGACTTACGAACGAGGAAGTCTTAAAATGGGGGTAAATTTACCAAGGTTATGAACAGAAAATCTGAGAAATCAGGGTCTTTACAAGATAGGGGGGTCTCAATGGGCGTTCCACTGTAGTGATTTTTGTTGTATCTTGATGTTTCACTCTGTATGTGACAAGAGAACCTGCTGTCAATTACTATTGTTTTAGCTATAAGAAACATCCCAAACAGATAAGACCCCAGACATTCCAAAATCAAGAATTAAAAAAACCCAAGAAAGTTAAGTTACTTACATGAACATTTAAATAGCGTTGAGCTTTTCTCAGAGGTTATGGAAGCTATAGAGTTTTGAAACTTCACACGCTCCTGAGGTCAATGACCCTCCAGACATGGGACAAGTCAGTTTTAACCTCTTCAAAATTCAAGGTCACTTCAACTTTCACTTTGGTGTTGAGTTATTCAGGTCAAAACATTATAAATTGTCGTTTTCCTTCACGTTTTTGAAGCTGGAGCACCAGTGTATGATGACAGCTAGCCTTCATGCTCTTCATTTGTTTGGCAAGTTTGGACAAAACCACTTCCTTTCAGTTGGGCCTTTTATGGAAACTGTCTTGCCACTGCATTTGCTTTTCTAGTTATGAGTCGAGGTTGAAACACTTATGGTTCTGAAGTGTTGTTTTGCTGGCTCTGTACATTATGTAGTCTTGTGTTTGTCGTGTGTAAATCAACTATATATGTGCACTGTATGTATATTTTGTGCACTTGAAGTTTGAGTATTGTACATTATTCTGAAGGTTCTGTGTCAATATGGCATATTGTACCGTAGCGACTGCACTTTAACCTCTGCACTCTAACCTTTGCAATGTCAGACCTACATGTTTATCAATAGCGATGTATATCACCATACAGTGACTTAAACTTAGCTGTCCTCAGTGTTCTGATTGCCTAATGCACTATGGAAATGTTCACACAAAACACATGTACTCAGGGTTTGTCTGCGCGCTGATTCCAGATGTACATGTATTTCAGCACATGTACAAAATAAACTCCAGAGTTTTGAAAACTGAATGCTTCACTGTGAAGGACAGTAAACAATGACAGAGTGCACTGGGAACATTTAGGATACAACTGACATACTAATTGTACAGACTGTTGCCCAGATGTATCATTCATTCCAAACAAACTAGCACTAGCAATATGATCCATCTGACAGGGCGGGGATATAGCTCAGTTGGTAGCGCGCTGGATTTGTATTCGGTTGGCCGCTGTCAGCGTGAGTTCGATCCCAGGTTCGGCGGAAATTTATTTCACAGAGTCAACTTTGTGTGCAGACTCTCTTCGGTGTCCGAACCTCCCCCCGTGTACACTACATTGGGTGTGCACGTTAAAGATCCCACGATTGACAAAAGGGTCTTTCCTGGCAAAATTGCTTAGGCACAGTTAATAATTGTCTACCTATACCCGTGTGACTTGGAATAATAGGCCGTGAAAGGTAAATATGCGCCGAAATGGCTGCAATCTACTGGCCGTATAAAATTTCATCTCACACGGCATCACTGCAGAGCGCCTAGAACTGTACCCACGGAATATGCGCGATATAAAACTCAGTGATTGATTGATTGATTGACAGATAGGTTGACAGAAAGACAGACATGGCGTTTTTAATGATACACCAGTGAAACTCATGAAAAGTCCTAGAACTTCTGTATCAAACAGCTACACAGAAGGTCATACTTTGAGACTAGATAAAGCAAGCAGTAAGGACACATTAGGAAATAATTTGTAATAATGAGGATATTTATATGGCGCAAATCCTAAAACAGTTCTAAGCACCTCACAAAAGCATACATAAATCAATTATTCTGTACACAATTTCAAATCAAATAATTATACACATCAAGGATACAAATAAATTAGATAAGTTCAAAGGCATATTACATTTTGCTTCTGAGTTGTTGCTGTTGTAATGCTTTTTATTGTAATGGGAAACTAATGAAAACATATAACACGAGTTTGAAACAATTCCTGGTATGTGTGTATAGTGTTTGATGTTCAAGAGCATAAGCAATTTTTCTTTAATATGTTTTACATGTACAAACAGTGCCATATCGGTATCCCTGCTTGAATCTGTCTGTGGAAGTGAGTGCTTGTTGTTTTTTCCAGTTATTGATATTGTTTGCCATTTTCTTGCAGTTGTTTGTTCAAAACAATTAAATGTTAATGGGTTTTTGTCTGATAAATATGTGAACCATTGTTTTTTTATATTCTTCCCCCTGATTGAATTGTTGGTTCCGGCTTCGATACTGCTATCCTTATTTGCAAGTTAAAGTTACTGTTGTTTAGATTGAAGGTTGACAGGTATTTTGTGTTGCTTGTTCACTTTGAATCCCTTGCTTGAATTGTTTGCTTTTCTTTCCCCGCTGCAATGCACGAATCAGGGAAACTTGCTGGTAGGTGTTTTTCTTTAAGACCACAACAAAATGACAGTGTATCGAAGTACGTACCTCCAGAAATCTAAAAAAAAAAGGTCAGATCTGAAAAGGAAGGGAGTCTTTAAATGTAGGGGAATGTACATACCTTATTAGGCCTAAAAAAAAAATAGGTGTGGTTACGGTAACCCGACCTACCCTATTTTTTGGGGCTGACCCTATAACTTTTTATTACATTTGTCACAAAAATACAAAAAAACCCAAGTAAACGAGTGCAGAAAACGCAATGAAAGCGAAAGCGCCCGAGTCGCACACTTATTTCCCTGTCAAGTAGGTTTAATTTGTACACATTAGAAAAAAAAGTTTAAAAAAAAAAAGTGATTGCCTACCTTCCTACCCTATTTTTTTTGGCTATGTTACCGTAACCACACCTATTATTTTTGGGGGCCTTAACAGAAATTAAAGTCCTGGAAAAATGGGGCCTTGAAATGGGGTGTCTTAATATGAGGAGGGGGAGGGGGGTGTGTCCATTGTATTCAATTTCTAGTCTTTGAGCATTGATGATCTCCAAATAAATGTAATGTGATAGTTAGGCCAAAAAAAAATAGGTGTGGTTACGGTAACATAGCCAAAAAATAGGGTAGGAAGGTAGGCAATCACTTTTTTTTTATTTTTTTTTTACTTTTTTTTCTAATGTGTACAAATTAAACCTACTTGACAGGGAAATAAGTGTGCGACTCGGGCGATTTCGCTTTCATTGCGTTTTCTGCACTCGTTTTTTTTGTTTTTGTTTTTTGTTTTTTGACAAATGTAATAAAAAGTTATAGGGTCGGCCCCTAAAAATAGGGTAGGTCGGGTTACCGTAACCACACCTATTTTTTTTTTAGGCCTTAACAGATTTGATCATTGATATTTTTTTTATTTTTTTTAATTATTTATATATAAACATGCACACATACATACAATAAAACTACATGTACCACTAACAAATAATCATGTAATTCATTTGGCTGTTGGGTGTTTTTTTCTCCAACAAAATGTTGGCGTATTCATATTCATAAGAAAGGACACCTTGCTACAAAGGACAGTGGCAAGGCTCCCCAAGAGCGTCCTTTGCTCGCAGGTTTTACTGTACACGCTTATACATTTTCAAGTGGTGATCATCATGATCAAAAAGATATTAGCTTGCTTAAAAAAACCGCACAGAACCAAAGGAAACATTTATGAAGTATTTTGTTACATCCCTCACATTGATGTATTAACTTGAGGTGGAATGAAGTGATGAAGTAGTCATTTGCTCCACACAGCCACGTTAGCTGGACTACGCAGCGGTCAAGCCACTCAAGGACCCATGCCACATGGGCAGAGCATTCTGGCAGGACAAGAAGGTTTGCAGAGTGGTCTCCCATGTATTTCATATATCCTGGAAGAGGATTGTTCCACCTGTATCGAACGAAGAACTTGTATGAAGGAAAATTGTATGACGTGTATTTGTAAAGTGTGTAACAGCCCTGGTTTGTGTGTCCATGCATCCGTCTCCCCCAAGACGCTAAATGGATGTCTTTACTTGTTGTCATTATGTATTCCTTATCTGTGTTATGTACACTTCCCGCTGTGTTGTTCTTGGTGATGCAGTTACATGTATTTAATTTAATTTTATGTGCAGTTGTTTTGGATGGGCTATATAGCTACGATAGTTATCTCTCTGAGAAAGAATGCTCGTTCATTATCCTCATATTTTAATTCATTTACCAACAAATAAATGGTATTGTCTCAAAACAAGAAATAATTCATTGCATTGAATTAAAGTTTTTAAAAAAAATTAAGAGTTTTCTGAATTATAAAAAAGAAGCTAAAACTTGTACAGATATTCTGGTGGTTCAACATGGCAACATGATAGCCTGCATCTTTGTGCCAAGACTATTCTATCTGGTGGTTCAACATGGCAACATGATAGCCTGCATCTTTGTGCCAAGACTATTCTATCTGGTGGTTCAACATGGCAACATGATAGCCTGCATCTTTGTGCCAAGACTATTCTATCTGGTGGTTCAACATGGCAACATGATAGCCTGCATCTTTGTGCCAAGACTATTCTATCTGGGTGCTGGTTGAGATGATCTGCTTATGCCATTGTGGTTGCTGTTGTTGTTAATTGCTGGTGGTGTAGTTATGGCTGTTAGTGTTGCTGGATGTGGTATAATTGCCCTCTCTAGTTTAACCCCCCCCCCCCACCACAATCCCCCCCCCCCACCACAATCCCCCACCCCACTTCACCACCTGCTTTCCTTCTCCTGTCTCCATCAGCTTCATGGCTTCATTCCCCCAATCTCCACCCTGCTCAACACCACCCCACCACCCTTTGCCCACCCCCCTTCCTCTTTCTGTCGTCCGTAGTGAATGACGTGAATGACGTGTGACTAATGATCAGCTTTTGTCATGGTCATGTGTGAAAATCATGCAATGTCTCTGTGTGTGTGTGTGTGTGTGTGTGTGTGTGTGTGTGTGCTCGTGTGTGTGTGTGTGTGCGTGTGTGTGTGTGTGTGTGTGCGCGTGCGTGCGTGCGTGCGTGAGCATGTATGTGTGTGTGTGTGTGTGTGTGTGTGTGTGTGCGTGCGTGCGTGCGTGTGTGCATGCATGCGTGCGTGTGTGTGTGTGTGTGCGCACGTGCGTGCGTGAGCATGTATGTGTGTGTGTGTGTGTGTGTGTGTGTGTGAGCATGTGTGTGTGTGTGTGTGTGTGTGTGTGAGCATGTGTGTGTGTGTGTGTGTGTGTGTGTGTGTGTGTGTGTGTGTGTGTGTGTGTGTGTGAGTGAGTGCCTCCCTTGGATATATTGTGATTGTGCTATTGTATGATGAAGAAAATGTACATTGTATTGCTGTCAGTTTTCTGATGGTTTGTGTGGGTTTGGTTTGTGTGTTGGGGAGGGAGGGAGGGTGGGGGTAGTGGTGCAAAGAAATTATTGAAAAGAAGTATTGTGGCTTTCACTTTGATAACTTATACGAGTGTTGTTGCATGTCATGTCATGGTGTGCCGCGTTATTGACCAGTTATTCTGCACATGCTCGGTATAACTTGACTCACATCATTTGAGCTTCCAGTGTTTATTAAACTCAGGTTTGTTTAGGGTTCATTAAAACAGATGTGAAGTCTGTCTTAGGCATGCAGTGTACAAGTGATAAGTCTCTTTTTGTGAGTGCAGATCTGTTTTCCTTTTTAAAAAGATGTAGAGTATGTCTTTTATGTAAGGCCATGTGGTTAAGATTCTTAAATTTAAGGGTTTGATTGTATAATCTGTCAACAGATTTCAACTTTTTGTTAGTGCATGATCTTGAATGAGACACAAGAACCAATAGCGTGCTCCGGGCTGTGAAAGTCAGTACGTTTTAAAATGAATCAGTGTTGTTGTGGTTTTTTTCTACATCATAAATGTATACCAAAATCTGCCTGTGACTTTGATGAAACCTAACCTAATGAAAGCAGTTTAGACTGTGTTTGTTGACGTCTGAGAGAACCCAGAAAAGACAACCTTTCAGTTTTTCTGATGGATATATGTAGCTCACCATGATGCCATCTGAGAGAACCCAGAAAAGACTACCTTTGAGTTTTTCTGATGGATATATGTAGTTTACAATGATGCCATCTGAGAAGCAAAGGGAAGTAAGCTCTCTAATTTGCATATGACATGTTTCTTTGTTTCTGAAATCTGAAAGTAGCGCTCTGTCAGTCTGGAGTACTTCGTATGTTTTTATGTTTTGTTTGTTTTCATATCTTTGGTTGTTTAAGAGCAGACGAACCAAACTTTTCCATCCATTGTTTAATTGTATGGACAATAAATTATCTTATTTCTTATGTCTTATGCCTCATTTGTTTGAGATTCTTTCAACCATGATGTGATAAGTAATATCGATTGCTGGTCTCACCGCACAGCTCGTCAGATGAAGACCATCAACTACCAGCTTTCATCGCAGCGGTGCCTGGAGGAGGGATGGACAATACGCCCCCCCTCCCCCCTGGGGATGGAGGATGCTGACATGGAGGTGTTCGTGCCGGAGCCCCTCCACCCCGCCATGATCGCCACGGGAAATGTAAGGCGCTGATGTGTTCTTCTTGTGAGCTTGGGGAGAGGGAATGTGGTGTTGGTGGCACAAATGGTAAAATAAGGGGGTGGGGAGGAGCAAGAGCCACAATGCTAACAGTGCTAATGTTTGTCAATGTGCTAACAGCGCTGTATGTTTCAGGTACGCGACAGACCGCTGGTAGAGAAGTACTACCCCAAGGGAAACAAATTCCTCACCATGTTTCCTGACGGCACTGGCAATGTTTTGTATCCTTGTCCAATGCAACAGCTCTCGGCTTGTGCTTGTGTGTGTGTGTGTTGGCAATATGAAGCCTCGTCTTTATTTTGCCTTGTACTATTTTAAGCAAATTATTTTTTTTAAGATTTATACTTTTCTTCGATTTGAGACCCTGCCCTCCCCCATCCACCAATTTTTTTGTTTGTTTGTTTGCTTAACGCCCAGCCGACCACGAAGGGCCATATCAGGGCGGTGCTGCTTTGACATTTTACGTGTGCCACACACAAGACAGAAGTCGCAGCACAGGCTTCATGTCTCACCCAGTCACATTATTTTGACACCGGACCAACCAGTCCTAGCACTAACCCCATAATGCCAGACGCCAGGCGGAGCAGCCACTAGATTGCCAATTTTAAAGTCTTAGGTATGACCCGGCCGGGGTTCGAACCCACGACCTCCCGATCACGGGGCGGACGCCTTACCACTAGGCCAACCGTGCCGGTCCATCCACCAATACCCCTACCTCAAGTTTCTGGTATGTTGGTACACAGCACACCCATGAGATGTGAACTGTTTGTAAGAGAGTCTGGCTGCTGTTGCCACCAGGTATGCTCTTGCAAAACTTTGGGTTCACTTAGCAGATTTTACAGGGCTATTTATTTAGCCAAAACTCACTCTTGTATGACTTTGTATTATATAAAAATTGCTTCGCGGCACTTGGTTACATGAAAATGGTTATTTCCTTGACCCGAGGACAGCTACCCGTCGGGCCGGCTGGCGGTGATGGTGACCAGCGTGACGCTGGGTCAGTACACCTACATCGTGCTGGACGACACGCCCGACGCTCACATCCTCGCCATGTTCGATCCCCATGGTTACGGCACCGTCTACTTCCTCAATGGCAATGTCAAGTGAGTTCAGCTTTAGTGATACACAGTGGAACCCCCTTTTAAAAACTCTATAAATCTGAAAAAAACCGCGCGGGTCTTAAAAAGGAGGGGCCTTAAAAATAGGTATACATGCATTTACATATATGAACAGAAATTTTGAATAATCAACAAAGGTCTTGGACGTCACATGGCTCAAAGATGAAAAATCCAGTGTTCAATCGATACATAGTCATTTATTTTGACCCTTCTTTCTGAGGTAGTCGCCGAGTCTGAAATCTGTTGTGCTTTGATGACATAAAACACACCCCCAAGGACCCTACTATTTCTTTGATTTTTATGGAACATTATCGCTTTCAATTTCAATAACTTTTTGACTTGTGAAACAGACTGTTGCTGTGTTCTGATAATATGAGGCTTTCCACAAGCCTTGCTGTGAATCCATGGAAACTGCATTTTTTGCATGACATTGAACTTTTGACCTTAACCTTTTGACCTTGACCTTGTTTACCTTTTGCCTGCAGGCTGTACTACGACCAGTACATGGGGATAGAGCTGGACATGTTCGGGGCCAGGAAGCGGCGGTGGCAGTGGAAGGACCAGGAGACTCACGTACACGCGCCCCCCTTCCAGCCCATCTGCCTGCGACTCAACCACCACGGCAGCGTGCGCGTCATGGCACAGGAGGCAGTAGCCTTGACTTTCATGGCCAGCAAGCGCAGCGTCAGGTTCAGTGTGGGCGCCAGGCTCAAGGTCAGCGTTACGTCTACATTGTATATTGAAATGTTCCACTTTTGAACACCCTTTCGACGGGCGCCGTGGCGGGGTGGTAAGACGTCGGCCTCTTAATCAGAAGGTCGAGGGTTCGAATCCCGGTCGCTGGCCGCCTGGTGGGTTAAGTGTGGAGATTTTTCCGATCTCCCAGGTCAACTTATGTGCAGACCTGCTAGTGGCTTATCCCCCTTCGTGTGTACACGCAAGCGCAAGACCAAGTGCGCACGGAAAAGATCCTGTAATCCATGTCAGAGTTCGGTGGGTTATAGAAACAAGAAAATACCCAGCATGCTTCCTCCGAAAGCGGCGTATGGCTGCCTAAATGGCGGGGTAAAAACGGTCATACACGTACAAATCCACTCGTGCAAAAACCCGAGTGTACGTGGGAGTCTAAGCCCATGAACGAAGAAGAAGAAAAGAAGAACACCCTTTCTGTAACCAGTTTTTGAACTCTTTGTGGCATAATATATAATTCTACTTGCAAAAGTAGCACACATGGTAAACACTTAACATTTGCTAGTATGTCACACAGTGTTCACAAGTGGTTACAGGAAGGGTGTTCACAAGTGGAACACTTCAGTTTAGATGTATCTTCATCTACCTTGCTAAACACAAGAAAATTATGTTTTCACTTTTCATTGCTGGGCTAGTGTCTGCCTGTGGCAAAGTACTGTATCAAATTTAAAATGTTTCGGTAACTATGGCTGTGAAGCATGTTCTCTGTCACTGTTCCTTCACCTGAGTTTTCTTCCCTTTTGTTGATGATGTTTGAGTCGCAGTGTCTCGCCCACCTTCTGGAGTTCCTTTTTTGTGTCACAAGTACTTCTCTCCCCATCAATGTAACTTTTTGTTTTCACATATGTGTCATACAGTAAAACCTGTCTCTAAAGGACACCCTTGGGGTATGGTAATGGTGTCCCTATTAGACAGGTGTCCTTTCTTCACAGGTGGAGGGGCCGGGCCAATATTTTACAAAGAGCACGTAAAATGTACAAGACACTTTTTGTCAATCCTGGAGTATGTATTTATTTTTCAACACAAAACACAAGGTAAAAACTTAAATAAAATTACTTAAATAAAATAAACTTAAATTTTCATGTACGTAGTGTCCGTTTGTGACAGTGTTTACACTTCCTACGGTCGGAAAAATTGTGTCCGCATCTGTAAGTGGCAGGTGTCCGTCCGTTAAAGGTTAGTTATTGTTGAAATCGTGTTCGTTCCATGATAAACTGTCCGTATGTAGCAGGTGGCCGTTACAACAAGGGTCCACTAGACTCAGGTTTTACTGTACCTGCATGTTCACTGTTCACATTGTCTGTTCACTGTTCCTTCACCAGCTGGTAGCACCACAGAATATACCGCGCAAAGAAATCGATGAACACCAGCTCATCATTGACGAACGGAAAGCACAAGTAGAGTAAGTATTGTCACAAGTAGTGTGAAAAAGGAGTAGTTAAAGGCAATAAAAAAAAAATCAAGTTTCATAGTTGACACGACTGATTTTTTTGTTCTTGTTATCTTTTTGGCACTTTAATTTACAAAAGCTACACCATTCCCAATATTGTAAGTCTTTCCAAAATCTTTTTGCACAAATCAGTCATTATTGCCAAAAAATGCTGCTGTCTGCAATGAAAATTAGCGGTGCAACAGACGCGTATGAAACATGATTGAATCATTGATGTTCAAATGCTGTGTGGAGTACGCTCATTTTTTTAAAAAATACACCAAGGTTTGCTTGAGAATACTCCAAGTGCAAAATAGGGGTCCCCAGGTCTGTGTGTGAGTGTGTGTCATTCTTGATGCTGCGTGTGTGCAGGAACATTCTGAGCAAGGTGTCGGCGCTGCTCAAGTTCCCCAAATCACCCAAGGTGGATAAGATTCTGCCCCCGCTGCACGTCACGTCCAAAATGATGAAAGCTGAGAAAATGCGCAAAGAACTGTCAGCGTCTGTGCGGGGCAGCACCGAGGTGACCAAGCCAAGTAAAGGCAAGACCGCCTCTTTCCCCCCCGTGTCCGTCAACTGAGGAATGTCTCCTACATGTCTGGGTGGTCGAGTGGTAACGCACTTGCGCTCGGAAGCGAGAGGTTGCGTGTTCAGGCCTGGGTCAGGCCGCAATTTTATCCCCCCTTTCCTATCCTAGGTGGTGGGTTCAAGTGCTAGTCTTTCGGATGAGACGAAAAACCGAGGTCCCGTGTACACTACATTGGGGTGTGCACGTTAAAGATCCCACGATTGACAAAAGGGTCTTTCCTGGCAAAATTGTATAGACATATATAAAAATGTCCACCAAATACCCGTGTGACTTGGAATAATAGGCCGTGAAAAGTATATACTCGCCTAACACGCTTGAGATTTACTGGCCGATGTGAATGCGTGATATATTGTGTAAAAAATTCCATCTCACACGGCATATTGTAAACGCCATGAGCCTCCCCTCTGGGAGGGTATGTGCGTAGAAATATTCACTAATAAAATAAATAACATTTGCTTAGACCTTCGCAGGGAAAATTGTATCTTCATCTTCATTCGTTAGGCGGCCACACACGTCTTATCGATCATTGTGCCGCGTTGGGGGTTTGACATCAAAATAACGGGTAATAGAAAGAGAAAAACCTATAGATAGTTGAGGTTAAAAGTGGATAGAAAAAAACACACTACAGTGTATTATGCACCTAAGTGTCTCTGGGTTTTATCAGCAGGATACTTCTTTTCACTTTTTTGCGTAGAGGCAAGCTGATCTCGATCAGCTCTAGTGCATACCTGAGCCCAAAAATACATTTTGAAAATAAAAAAAGAGTAAATATTAATAAATGAATAAATGAATAAACCTGCCAACTATATCTTACTATTGTGGGGAACTAACTTTCTTTTCTTTGAGATATAATTTAAACCTGTCAAAAGGATACAAATTGTTCTACATACGGCTCTAGTCTACCGCAAAAAGATCATGGAGTTTTTGTTGTAATTTTTGCCACAAGAAGTGTCTTACATTATTTACAATTTGAATTTCGGAATTGCTTTTGATTAGCGCTAGGGGAGGAGGGGGATCCATCTAGTGCTTGATTTTATTTCATTTTACAGTTGCAACTTGTGTGTTTCTTGCCAGTTGGTATTTCACAAAAATCATAAGCAAGTGCGGCAGGGCGGGGATGTAGCTCAGTCGGTAGCGCGCTGGATTTGTATCCAGTTGGCCGCTGTCAGCGTGAGTTCGTCCCCACGTTCGGCGAGAGATTTATTTCTCAGAGTCAACTTTGTGTGCAGACTCTCCTCGGTGTCCGAACACCCCCGTGTGTACACGCAAGCACAAGACCAAGTGCGCACGAAAAAATCCTGTAATCCATGTCAGAGTTCGGTGGGTTATAGAAACACGAAAATACCCAGCATGCTTCCTCCGAAAACGGCGTATGGCTGCCTAAATGGCGGGGTAAAAAACGGTCATACACGTAAAATTCCACTCGTGCAAAAAACACGAGTGTACGTGGGAGTTTCAGCCCACGAACGCAGAAGAAGAAGAAGATAGCAAGTGCGGCAAACCAAGGGCTCATGACAAGATAAAGGGAGTTAAGCGCCCTAAAACAAGAATATGTGAGAGTTATGCGGAACCTGGCACCTGAAGAATAACAAGCAATTTAAAATGAACAATTGATTTTCATCCTCGAAAAAGGATCATCATTAGATTTAATTTAGAAGTTTCAAAAACAAATATGTTCATTTGAATGCTTATTTTTCTTCCGACTGCTAGGAGATTGGTTCCGGGTAACCAGGGATCGCGCTAGCTTTTTAAAAAACGCGTAAGTCATACGCAACAAAACGAAAAAAACGCGTCACGGACCAATATTTTTGCGTACTACGAAAACACGTACAGACACAAACAAAACACGCACGAAAGACTTAAAGACACTCCTTACCTAAATACGGCGAGTTTTCCTGTCGAACTCCGCGCACGCCTGTCGAATAACACCCCTGCTGTCTCCAACCTTCGGGCCTTGCGAGTTTGTTTCCCGCTCTAATACGACTAGACACACTTTCCGCCTTTTGGAAGCGCGAGATGGGAGAGCAGCTAATGTCTGTTTCATTATCCGACAAGACATTATCTGGTAATACCCTCGTTACGTTCGTTTGCGATACTTCGATGCAAAAAGAAACGGACTTTAGTTTTGACGCGCAGATTTCATGTGTGTCGTCACTTCTCGAGCCCTATAGTCAGTTTCAGGATCGGGTGATTATTAAGTCAGAGCAAAAGCGCTGCGTGAAGACAAGAAAAAGTTACAATATTTTTGCGTATGGCTTACGCGGCGCGGCGAAAAAAACGCGTCAGCGACTTTTAAAATGCGTCAAATACGCAAAAATCGTGCGTAAACGCGATCCCTGGGTAACTCTTATTTACTATATTTTGAGCGCTTACTTCCCTTTGGTTAATGAGTTTGACATTTTCAGTGATCATCATTATGTTTGAATGATGTCTGATAGTGATGATTGGTTGTAAAATTATTGTGTCACTTTGTTGACTGTTTTTGAATGCCTCCAACTTTGCATTAGATACAAGGTTTGTATACCAAATGCATGAAAGGAATTGCTGAGACAACAGTATGTTCAGGACATTTTGATTGTTTCGTTGTTTGATACATGCATGTAGCTGTACCTGAAGTAGAAATTCTTACAGCGGATCAGTGCAGACTTGTTGAAAGGGATACATGCAATACATGCCATGCTTGATAAGGCCCCCCCAAAAAATAGTCTGTTTACGGTAACATAGGCCCCAAAAATAGGGTCGGTAGGTCGGGATTTTTTTTTCTTTTTTTTTCTCAAAAAACCCCATATTTTTAAGTTATTTTGCCAAAAAAACAAAGACTTTTTCTTCTTTCTTTTTTTTCTTCCCAAATGCCCAAAAAAAATCTAGGGTCGCGCGAAAAAATAGGGTCGGTCGGGATACCGTAAACAGACTATTTTTTTTGGGGGGGCCTAACTCAACTACCACTGAGTAATAGACGGACTCCAGAAATAACTCTGTTGGGTTTGTATAGGTTGTAAAAGAGTGAATACTCTTGCATTTAGTGAGGCAAGCTTTCTGCATGTGCTCCTTGTCCACATGTTTCAGACACACTCCTCGCTGGTGATTGGCCTTTAATTATTATTATTATTGTGATCATTTTTATGCGCCTAATCTAGATATAGCCCTAGGCGCTTACATATTAATTTCTGCCGTTTGAAATGGAATTTTTTTACAGACAGACAGACAAACAGACATTTTTTACACACAATATATAACGCATTCACATCGGCCAGTAAAGCTCAGTAGCCTATTAGGCGAGCATTCACCTTTCACGGCCTTTATTCCAAGTCAAACGGGTATTTGGTGGACATTTTTATCTATGCCTATACAATTTTGCCAGGAAAGACCCTTTTGTCAATCGTGGGATCTTTAACGTGCACACCCCAATGTAGTGTACACGAAGGGACCTCGGTTTTTCGTCTCATCCGAAAGACTAGCACTTGAACCCACCACCTAGGTTAGGAAAGGGGGGAGAAAATTGCGGCCTGACCCAGGGTCGAACACGCAACCTCTCGCTTCCGAGCGCAAGTGCGTTACCACTCGGCCACCCAGTCATGTGGGAAAGTTTGACTCAATAAAGCTAGAGTATTCACTCTTCCACAACCTATACATGACTGACCGAGTTATTTCCAAACATCGTCTATTCTGAATCGGGTGTGCGGTTTTTTTGGGTTTGTTTGTTGATGTTGTTTGTTATTTTTAAAGATATTTTACGCTTTAAGATCCATCCAAAAAATTGACTGTGATATTTTACGTGCAAATGCTGATTTTTACATTTAGTCAAGTTTTGACTAAATGTTTTAACATAGAGGGGAAATCGAGACGAGGGTCGTGGTGTATGTGTGTGTGGTGTGTCTGTGTGTGTGTGTGTGTGTGTGTAGAGCGATTCAGACCAAACTACTGGACCGATCTTTATGAAAATTTACATGAGAGTTCCTGGGTATGAAATCCCCAGACGTTTTTTTTTCTCATTTTTTTGGATAAATGTCTTTGATGACGTCATATCCGGCTTTTTGTAAAAGTTGAGGCGGCACTGTCATCACACCCTCATTTTTCAATCAAACTGATTGAAATTTATGTAAAGCAACCTTCGACGAAGGCCGGACTTTGGTATTGCATTTCAGCTTGGTGGCTTAAAAATTAATTAATGACTTTGGTCATTAAAAATCTGAAAATTGTAATTAAAATGGTTTTTTTTATAAAACGATCCAAATTTACGTTCATCTTATTCTTCATCATTTTCTGATTCCAAAAACATATAAATATGTTATATTTGGATTAAAAACAAGCTCTGAAAATTAAAAATATAAAAATTATGATTAAAATAAAATTTCCAAAATCGATTTAAAAACAATTTCATCTTATTCCTTGTTGGTTCGTGATTCCAAAAACATATAGATATATGTTTGGATTAAAAACACGCTCAGAAAGTTAAAACGAAGAGAGGTACAGAAAAGCAAGCTATGCAGCACAGCGAAACCACTACCGCGCTAAACAGGCTCATCAGTTTCACTGCGTTTTGAACGAGCGGCGGACTACGGTCATTGTGAAAAAATGCAGTGCGTTCAGTTTCATTCTGTGAGTTCCACAGCTAGACTAAATGTAGTAATTTCGCCTTACGCGACTTGTTTTTTTTTAGGATGTTTTGACAGTTTTATTTGCACATGAGAGGGTTGATTAATTGCAAGAGTTTTGTTAAATGTACATGATTAATTCTTTCTGTTCTGTTGAAATTTTTTTTGCTGATTCTTACTGTTTGAAAAAGAAAAAGCCTAAACTTGATTTTGAGAATTGCTGCACACACACACACACACTCGCAGGCACACACAAACACACACACATACATACACACACACACACACACACACACACAACCATTCATGCATACAAGCAAGCAAGCAGGCACACACACACACACATACCTAAAGTGTGGATGGTTACCTAAGAGGCGGCACTGGGTGTAGTGCCTTTCTAGTGCACTTGCACTACAACAGCACTGGGTGCAGTACTCGCTCCGGCATCGAAGAATTTTGCACTAAAAAATGCACAAAATTTGACCTATTTCGTCGCCTATAGAGGACGGAAAGAATGTCATTTTGAACATTGTTATGACATTCTTTCCGTCAAAAAAGTCAATTTAACGGTGTTAAATGAAGCGACCATCCACACAATTAGGTTCCCATCCAGAGTTTAGGTTGCCATCCACGTGTGGATGGTTGCCTTATGGTGATTTAGGCAACCAAACCTGTGGAAACACACACACACACACACACACACACACACACACACACACACACATTGTACATTTGTTCTACTTTGCTCAGGTGGGGAGAGAAGATAAAACCAAACCTTTACCTTAACCATGGGAAGAACATGAAGCCAAACCATGAAAACCTGTGACCAGCATGTTTGTCCATTCTGATTTTTTGACAGTGGAACCCCCCTTTTAAGACCCTGTTTTCATGACTTTCTGTCCATTACCCTCTGTAAATGTATAAGATTCCCTCCTTTTTAAGACTCGATTTTTTCAGATTTGTGGAGGTCTAAAGGGGGGTGGGGGGGGGGGGGGGGGTATTCCACTGTACTGGTGATGTAGACAAGACTCTGAATTGGTATTTTGGATCACGGTTTAGTGTGTTGAACTGCTGATGTTTCAATTGTGATATTTTGGACACTGGAAGGAAAGTTGTAGTGCCTTGATTTGTACATGTCCTTTCAAGTATACTTTGTAAGTTGATAGATAAATTACATGAAAGGAAAACAAACCTAAATACATAGTGCGGATGTTGCATTTAAAGTGCGTGTGTTATGTTCTTTCATGTATTTTCAAAGCACTGAAATATGGTGACTTCCTTTGAAAAACAAAATAATAAGAGTAAGCTCACCTTGTCATCCCAGCGAGTTTGATTTATTTGAGTGAGCATCGCAGTGTGTGTGTGTGTCACTGTGTGTGTGTGTGTGTGTGTGTGTGTGTGTGTGTGTGTGTGTGTGTGTGTGTCACTGTGTGTGTGTGTGTGTATGTGTGTGTGAATGTGTGTGTAATCTTGTGAAAGAAACATGCAAGTACCCCCCGCGGGTTAGGGGGAAGAATTTACCCGATGCTCCCCAGCATGTCGTAAGAGGCGACTAACGAATTCTGTTTCTCTTTTTACCCTTGTTAAGTGTTTCTTGTATAGAATATAGTCAATTTTTGTAAAGATTTTAGTCAAGCAGTATGTGAGAAATGTTAAGTCCTTTGTACTGGAAACTTGCATTCTCCCAGTAAGGTAATACATTGTACTACGTTGCAAGCCCCTGGAGCAAATTTTTGATTAGTGCTTTTGTGAACAAGAAACAATTGACAAGTGGCTCTATCCCATCTCCCATCCCATCTCCCCCCTTTCCCCGTCGCGATATAACCTTCGTGGTTGAAAACGATGTTAAACACCAAATAAAGAAAGAAAACATGCAAATCACCTTTGGACGCAAAGCCAGTTAAACAGGAGTGAGTTGATTTATTTGAGTGAGCATCTCGTTGTGTGTGTGTGTTCAAGGATTCAAACACTCAAATCACCTTTGGACGCAAAGCCAAATCAAATCAAATCAAATCAAATCAAATCAAATTTTATTTTACGAGGGTTGTGGCATAAGCAATATTAACAAGCTTCTTTTCAACCAGCCCTCGCCCAGAGAGGGACTACTCTAATCTTATATACATATAGCTATTCTGATGGACACGTGGGGGAATTCGGGGGATGGTCTCTTCAGATCATCAAAGCATAATGCTACGGAAGTCGGCCATTTTTGCCAATATTCAAAAGCATATTGGCAATAACAAAGACGCATGGTTCCGGTTTACCCATCTGTACCACACGATGTTTTAATCGACAACAGCATAGGCCTACACTGACAACTTGAAATTCTTCTCGGGAATGTTTTTCAGCTTTACAAATGTCGATAGCATACCCTTTTCTGCTAACTTCCCGATGAAACAGGACTAAACCAATTATTTTCTGTCCCTAAACACCACAAAATGCCAAAAGTCGAAAGATGTAGTACAAACAGGGGAGTAAAACGGAACAGCTGTGTGAGCTCGGTTGCCGACTGACACAAACTTTCGCATTCGGCTTTTCTTGATATGATATATGATATGATATGTTGACAGACTGGTACTTAGGTTGTTGAGCCTTTGTCTGATCTTTTGATCAGTTGCTATCCTAGCCTAACTTTGAGCTAGGTAACCTACACGATCTTTTGACCGTGGCCTATTCTATCAACTTTTTCTTGGCTGGTGGGAATTTGTAGTGAGAGGCATACTGACATTTGGGCTATACATATATATAGTCTTTCAGTGCATTGTCCAAGCGATTTTTGAAACTGTTCATTGTCGGCGCTTCTACCACATTCTTGTCCAAGGAGTTCCATGTGTCTATGATTCTGTTCGTGAAGAAAGATTGTCGGAGAGCTGTTCTGCATTGTTTCTTCTTGAGCTTGAACTGATGTCCCCGGGTATTACACAGGCTATTCAGCTCCAGTGGGTTCTTGCAATCGTAGTATCCATGCACGAATTTGTATGCTTCAATCATGTCTCCCCGGATACGCCTATAGCACATGCTTGGAACTTTCAAGACTCTCAAACGCTCTTCGTAACTCAAGGTCTTCAACCCTAGGATACACTTCGTGGGTCTTCTTAACACACTTTCAATCAGATCATGTTTTTATCTTTCTCGAGTCGGGGACTTGAGGTTCACGGAACCACATTGAGTGAATCTTAACACTTTCTACCCCATCAATGTTGACCAAGTTTATTTTTAGCCGAGACCAACTGTGCTGCAGCAAGTCATTCAGAATTGTAGTAACTGTGTACCAACACGCTGGAATGCAGGCGTTAGATCGACGTTACAGAAAGCGACTGAAGCTAACAATCTGAGCGGATATATCCGTACCTGGTCAGATAGAGCCATATGAGTGGGTACGGATATATCCGTACCTGGGAGACAATGAGTTAAAAGACTCGTCTTCTTTCAGTTCATGACGTCACTTCATTCGGGACTGGACCATGTGAAGTAACCTCATGTTTGGTTTCCAGAGTTGGGACCTACTTTGCAGGACCTTTCATAGAAACTCGTGACGGCCCTAACTCTGACATTTCAGTTTTCAGCCTTGCCTCCAATACTTTGAGCATCTGAGCTTTTTCTCGCTCTCTGCTCTTTTCCATGACCGAGTTGAGCGTGTAGAGAAACGGGTTGAGCGCAGAGTTGAGTGGCAGCACGAAGATGGCCATGGCCACGTTGACCTCACCAGGAATTGGAACCCCGCCAGACGCAAGCAGGCCCAGCAGACCGATGGGGAACCAGCACAGGAAGTCCGTGACAACGATCGTGAACAGTCGCCGTGCTATGCTGAGGTCTCGTGCCTTTCTGGAGCTGTCGGTTGTTTGCACGGAGTTCTTTTTCACGGACCAGTAGATGATAGCCTGTCCCGCAGCGATGAAGAGGAAGAGGACGAAGTTGAAGACGATGATGACGCCGAAAGCATAGCCCTGGCCTGGAAACGTCGTTCTGGTGACGGGCAGCGGGATGCAGATGCCGGTCTGGCTGTAAAACCGCCATGATGACGTCACAGGCAGGAGGGGGACTGCGGCAAGAAGTAGGCCAAGGGCCCAGGCCGCACCACAGGCGACCAACGCGGAGTGTTTCCCGAACCTGACCTTGGTGAAGGGGAAGCAGAGCACGATGACCCTGTCCAGCGTGATGAGGCAGATGGTGAGGGCCGACACCTCGCTGGACACCAGCGACAGGAACCCAGCCACCCGGCACGCGACGCTCCCCTTCCAGTCGTCATCCCGCCACAGGTAGGACCCAAAGTACACCTGGTCGGCCCCGCCCACCATCGCCAGGTACACGCCCATCAGCAGGTCCGCCACGCCCAGGTTGCTCACAAAGATGCTGAAACAGGTTAAGCTCCGCCCCCTCTCCGCTCGCAGCCTGAAGACGATGGTGAAGACGTTCCCTGTGACCGCCAGGCCGGCCAGAAGCCACAGGAAGACGCGGTACACGTGCGATCGCAGCAAGCTGTCACAGGACGAAATCTCGTCCTCCGGCGCGAAGCAGTACTCCACGTTGAACTTATCCGGTAGCGTGTCTTTACAGCACAGCTTGTAGTTGTCGGCGTAAACCGCCTCCAGTGACGACAAACTTTGGAAAACATCCCTGGGGAAGCTTGACAGAGGACAACCTCTTAGGTCTAGTGTTTTCAGAAAGTACATGGCTTTAAAGCCTTTGTCGTCAATGCCATGCACTTCGCTGAAGGATAGGTTCAAATGGTGAATGTTTGGAAAGCTTGAAAATATTTCAGCACTGAAGGTTTTTACAGACACGAAAGAGAGTTGGACGGACTGAAGCAGAGGTTGCCGCACGGAAGACTGGCCTCCTCCGCTCACTACATGGATGGGATTTGACGACAGCCGCAGAAAACGGAGGTTAGGGAGGCCAAGAAAGACGTCCATGTTGAGAAAAGCCATCTTATTTTCGCTGAGATCCAGATGACGCAGGTTCGGGAATGTCAAGTTGCTAATACGCTGAAGCGCACACTTGGACATCCTCAAAAACACAAGGTAAAGGAGAGAGTCAAAGTGTGCGGGCGTCATGTCAGAACCGGTAGCGTCAAGGTAGCGAATGCCAGGGTTGTCGGTGACGGGGAAAGCCTGCTGACAGACGAAGGCCAGGCCTTGACACCGACAGCCCGCAGGACACGTATGTCCACACAGCATCTCATCGTCCTGCTCCGGACACTGGGGCAGTCCGTCACACACGTGGTCAGGGTGAAGACACACTGTAGAACCCCGACAGCGATAGAGCCCTCTACACGTGTAGCTGTCGCATCCAGTCTCATCTTCCTTACCTGGGCAGTCGTTGACACCGTTACAGCGAACGTAGACAGGCACGCAGTCACTGACGTTCCCTCCACAGCGAAAATGAGTGTGTGGACACGGCTGGCTGGTTTCCAGTCTCACCTGTGTGAAGTAACCGTGACCATCCAGCGTGATAATGGAAGGAGATGGTTGGCTGATCTCAAAGGCAGGCAGGACGAAGTCCGACTGTTGAGCCTCCCAGACCGATGGCCTCACACACCCATCTTCGTCGCTGAGGTCTGCGCACTGAGCTATGCCGTCACACACCTCATCCCAATGCACGCACTGTTGGCTGCGGCATGCGCGGCGCGTGCAGGGAGCGTGACGACAGAAGATCTCGTCTGACCTGTCCAGGCAGTGGTGGCGGAAGTCACAAAGAAGGGAGAAATGGACCGTCCTCAAACCGTCGTCACACCGGAACAAGTCCATATCGCCGCCCGCGGGGGTCCGGCAAGACCCGGGGAAGTGCTTCACGCCGCATGCGCTGGCCGGGTCACATGACAGGAAGTCGTGCACCACGTGACCCTCTGAGCAAACAACAACGTCAGGTTTAGTGGACCAGGCGGCATCAGTCTCCCTCGACAAGTCCGCGAGGTGAACGACAGGGACGTTTGGACTGTCCTCTTCCTCGGGAGTGTACTCGCAGAGGAACTGATCAGTGACGTCAGAGTCACAGGGGCAGGTTTCAACCACAGGGCGCAGAGTGGCAGTAAAGGCAGCACACTCCGGTAATGTCCGCGCCTTGTACAATGACTCACGCGGCAAGTTGACGTAGTAGGCCACAGTGTCGTCATCAAAATGACGTATACTCCTGTAGAGAAGGAGGCTGGATGTCTCGTCCCAAGTCTTGAGACCCACGTAGATACTTGACCAGCGTCTGCCAAGGGAGAGAACCTCCTTCACGTTCTTCTCTTCCTGTTGGTTGTTGATGCTCACCAGGTGCCTGCCTCGTGACGCGCACACAGCGCGCGCCTTGTACCAGTTCAGAGGTCGTGACCAGGTCATGTAGACATAGCACCGCTCGTTACGTAGAATCCCTCCGCCACACTTTGCATCAGAGTAACTACACCCTTCCCCCTCGTCCTCTCCCTCTTCGCATTCTGTCTCCAGGTTGCAGCGCACGTGTTCTTGGAACGACGAGAAGGCGTGCGTTGAACAGTTGAAACGACCGTTGGGCAGTTTTTCTGGCTTGTTGTCGTTTTCGTGGATGGTATAAAGCATCTTCAGTTTTGTGCCTGGGAGATACGTACGACTAAAGTATGTCACCGTGACTGGGGAGTTGTACACTGCTGTGGGTGTTTTCTCGTGTCCGCACAGTTTAATCCTCTCTCGCTTCTCTCCAGTAGCCTCCTCCTGCGTTGACACAGAAAAGTATTCTTTTTCGCAGTCATTCACACCACTAAGACTTGTCTCTTCAAAACTCAACATGACCCATTTCTCTGTCTCTGCTGCTAGAGCCATTGAGATGTTGAGATCTCTGACGTAGGACACGCCGTCTGGAAGGACTGGTGGCATAACATAGCCTGAATTATTTGAGGTTTGATTCACTTGCAACGTGAGTGTAGCCCCCTGTGACTCCTCTTCTCTCTGGATCAATACGAATTTAAACGTCAGTGACGTCTGCGCCGGTTCTCTCAAGTACGACGATAGTTTTACGTACACCCTTTTTAATGACGTCACCAGTTGTTGCGGTGGTGCTTGATCTTCTCCACAGTAGTGCGTTTCACCGGAAACAGGATTGTTCTGCTCGTCGTCAACCTCTAGCCAAACTGAAGGACATGGGGCAGAGCGAAGGTCAATGTCATACAATGTTAAGTCTGTGTTCGTGGCCGTTTCCAGCAGGACGTCACAGAACCAAATACCTCGGGGCAACGTTCCGCCGAAAGACATCCTGACTTCTCCCCGTTCTGCTGTAATCTGAGGTTTGAGTTGGTTAATGTAGCAGTCGTACAAGTCGATGTTGAATTCTGGTAACGGCTGGCTAGTCTGGTTGTTTAGACTGGCAAGACTGTCTGAAGCAGCTGAGTTTAGGATTAACAAACACACGAAGATCGTTGTTGCCATGTTTCGTCAACTTGATTTTGGCGAGGTGTTTCGTGATTAGGTGTTTCGTGATTAGGTGTTTCGTGATTGTGTCGGATGTGGATTGACGGATGAAGTGTTTCTTCTTTGCGATTGGCGTGTGGGGTTGTTTTACTTTGGACTGAAAAAGAAAGAGACGACGAAGTGATAATTATGCTGTAGAATCTTGTGAGTTCTACATATCAAACCGAGTGTCTACCAGACGGAAAAGTCCAAAAAAAGAAAAAGACAAAAAAGGACAGTCATTCCTCGTTTTCCTCGTTCATATCAAACCGAGTAGGAGGGACTGACCTAAATCATTCACTGAAGCAAACGAACACTGACAGATCTTCGAAGTTGCAATACAGCTTGGGCACAAGCAAAGGCACAAGACACCGGTTTGAAGAAATAAAAATCACCACTGTCTTTACCCCCCATATATGTTCAAGAAAAGGTTCTATAAAAACAACCAAACATGTGTCGGCTTTGTTACGTTATCTTGCTGCCAAAAATGAAAAGAAAGAAAAAAGAAGTTCCTCTTCTGTTATGTGCCGAGTCCAATATGGGGTGCCTTTGCCTCTGAACTGTTCTGCATTACACGTTTAGTTTTTCCCTTCGCAAGGAAGTCTATCAAGCGCAGTGGTTGTGAACTGTGGTTAGAGTCGTGAGGTCGTCGGTTCGAGCGCTGAGTTTTTATTACACCCCCGGTATAGGGGTGTGTATAGGTTTCGGTCGATGTGTTTGTTTGTTTGTTTGTGTGTTTGTGTGTTTGTGTTCGCATATAGATCTCAAGAATGAACGGACCGATCGTCACCAAACTTGGTGAACAGGTTCTATACATTCCTGAGACGGTCCTTACAAAAATTGGGACCAGTCAAACACACGGTTAGGGAGTTATTGGTGGATTAAGATTCTACAAGGACTTATAGAGAAACATATTCATGGTCAAAGGGAAATAACCTTCTCAGTTGGTGGCAGTGAGAATGGGTGCAGTGAGAATGGTTATTTCCCTTTGACCAACGGGGGTGTTTTCCTACCTCGAAGGAATTTCTTGGTTTTTTTTTCTGAACTCTCCTTTCTTTTGTTTTATTTTACTCTATTCATTTTTTGTTCCAAAGCATTATTGGTGATCAATTGCAACACTGACGGCAAAGCTCACGAGGCAATGATTTGGTACATGTATTGATCACTGCGGGATTTGTTCGCCAACCACTGAAGCAACATGAATCACTGGACCCGAGGCCAGAAGCAACATTAGTTAACAACATTAAGAACCTTCAACCCCCCTTTTAGGACCTCCACAAATCTGAGAAGTTCAGGTCTTAAAAAGGAGGGAGTCTAAAAATGGGGTTATGTTTACAAAGGGTATGATTGATGATTGAACAGAAAGTCAACAAAAGCCAGCCTTAAACTTAAAGGGGAGAGGCCTTAAGGTGGGGGTGGGGTGTCTTAAGAGGGGACTTTAATTGTACATGGAAACAAACAATTAACCACAAAACTTAATGTGTTTTAAATGTGGCAAAACATAAGTCTGCAGGGTTAGCATCGAATTACTTCGACAAAATCTCGTGACACTTCTTACGAACCGCATATCTCGCTACGTGACTGAGTCGCTCATCAGTCATCGTGCTGTTGCCGAAATACAAGTCTTTCTGAGTCTAAGCCTGATCTAGATGGATATATTTTATCAGATGTTCTTAAAATGCAAAAAGAGTTGACTTAATGCCAAGGTATGTTTTATAACAGAAAACATGAACAGCTAGGGGGTTGAGAATGATCCAATCAACCCGGAGTTTACGAAACCAAAACTATGCACAGACACAATTTTTCAAAATGTCCCTCATAAAACCTCTTTGACATTGTGCTTAATACTGTACCTTAACTCAACAGTAAAACCAATGAACATGTACGGCTTGTAAGTGTATTAACTATGCCAGTGAATAATCGCACGCGAAGCCAGTTTAACTTGTTGCACAAGAAAATTGGTTGATTAAAATCAACAAGGGCCCAAGCTGTGTTTTAATAAAAGAAGGGGTTGGGCCTACGGACACATGTTTTTTTGGGGGCTACATGTGTTGCAAAGTATTTGAAACGGCGGTATTGCTGTTTATACAGGGGTGCCTGTGTTGAAAGGCGAATACCATTTGGACCAGCCATGAGTGTTGGAACATTGCACGCGGGGTATCTTGACCGGCACATTTTAGAAGAAATAATAATGAAAGTAACAAAAAAAGTTTTTTTTTCAAGCGAGGTGTCCGCAATCTGCATGGAAGAGTATATACCTCTTCATTTATCGCCACACTCACCAAATCTAGCGTCTAAGAAACGGAGGACTGGCTAAACAAGAGCAGTTGACAACATTAAAAGGACGAAGGCCCAGTGAGCCTGCCTGCTTCTGTTATTTAGGTCATCACGTGCTTTGCGTGGAATTGTGTAACATCATCGCAGTCACGTAGGCAGTCTCTGGTTATACACTTTTGAACAGATCGACATCATATGATTGGGAATCATGTAAACCTAAAAATAAAATGCAAACCACAAGGAAAGTAAGAATGTTTATAAACAAACCTTAAAAAAAATCGTAAACAAACAACAAAACAAAACAACCGACCAACCGAAAAAGAAAGGTTATGCAAACTAACGGAAAAAAATAATCAAGCCATTTTTAGCGAGACGACAAAGTATCTGTACATACAGGTATCGATTTTTCAAACTGGACAAGCGTTAACACAAACACTAACTAGGACTGGGTGGCCGAGTGGTAACGCACTTGCGCTCGGAAGCGAGAGGTTGCGAGTTCGACCCTGGGTCTGGGCGTTAGCAATTTTCTCCGCCCTTTCCTAACCTAGGTGGTGGGTTCAAGTGCTAGTCTTTCGGATGGGACGAAAAACCGAGGTCCCTTCGTGTACACTACATTGGGGTGTGCACGTTAAAGATCCCACGATTGACAAAAGGGTCTTTCCTGGCAAAATTGTATAGGCATAGATAAAAATGTCCACCAAAATACCCGTGTGACTTGGAATAATAGGCCGTGAAAAGTAGGGTATGCGCCGAAATGGCTGCGATCTGCTGGCCGATGTGAATGCGTGATGTATTGTGAAAAACAAATTCCATCTCACACGGCATTAATAAATCCCTGCGCCTTGAATCCGTATGTTGAAATATGCGCGCGATAACAAGCAGCATAAAATAAAATAAAATAAAAACACACAGAGAACACCTAAACGGTTTACCTTTCAAGAATAGGAAGGAGTTGAGTTGACAACTGGTCTCCAGTACGGTGTTCCAACGTCTGATGTGACGAACGCAGGCCAGGAGGTGTACAGAACGACTGTCCGTTTTAGCGATTGGCTGCTCTTTTTGAAGCCAGTACCCCCTCTTCCCCCTCCCCCACCCCGTCCTATCTCTCTGGCTCCCCGCCCTTAGTGAGTATCCAATTCCATTGTGTACTTTGGGATTCATTAGAAAGTTGCTACTGCGCAAAAAAACACATCGATAGTCGTCGGGTTTGCGTCAACAAACAAAACACAAAATGTCATTTGGGCCGTGTTTGGTCGCCTTGGATAAACGCTTATTGTTCATCGCCCGATATGATCTGCTTCGGTCGCTGCGATGACATGTGCCATCCAAACTGTGGTGACATGAACACATGTTGATTTTTAATCTTCGATGATCGATAACGCGTTTTCAAAGTTCTGATATAGAAAGAACTGTTAATGACTGATGGCTAAGATTGTAAGTTGATCGTGATTTGCTGATTGAAAAGAAAACCCCAGTGTGGCTCTTCTTTACAGCGGTGGTACCTGCGGTGCGGTGAGACCTGTCCGATGACAGGACACCTCCAATCAAAGGACGTTTTCTGTTGTCCCTTTGTCTATTGATCGTGAACTAAAATATACCTGCCGTGACAGGCAACCTTGCAATGTAGGGATATTTTTGGCTGGTCCCAAGGGTGTGCTTTCAGTTTTATCGCAGGTAGGCTGCCACAGTATAAACTTTGTGTGTGCGTGTGTGTTTGTGCTTTCATTCTATCTGTCAGTGTGTCTGTCCGTTGCGTCGATCTGCCTTTGTAGGGGAAAGTCCCCAAATACCGAACGGTGCCTAATACCGAACAGCTGATTTCTCGAAAACAAGAGGTGACTACTCAAATTGGACTGCACGAGGTGATAGAGTACCGTCCCTGATTATCCTGCACCAAAAATCATGGCGGATAAAGGCGGCAAAAAAAAAACGGTGAGTGATTTTATGATTTTATGACTCTCAATGCTATTTCGACCCACAGCAGACTAGGATCATAGTATGAATTTGAGTTGCTTTTTGTGAAAAGTTATGGTTGAAATTAACAGTGTGATCTATCTGCTTGCCAAATATGTCTGTTTGAAAGCATTCGTCTTAGATCTTGCCTGAGCGCCCCGTGGTTTTGAAATAGTTAGGTAGATTTCAATTACCGAACACTCCATGTTTCAAATACCGAACAGTGTTCGGTATTTGAACTTGTGTGTTCGGATTTTGACTCTCTCTCTCTCTCTCTCTCTCTCTCTCTCTCTCTCTCTCTCTCTCTCTCTCTCTCTCTCTCTCTCTCTCTCTCTCTCTCTCTCTCTCTCTCTCCCTCCCTCCCTCTTCTCTTCTCTTTTTATTTTCTGTGCATGTGTATGCCAGAAGTAGATCTAGTTAGTACAGAGTGATGAGCGTTGTTAATACTTGGTGTACCGGTATATTGTGCAGGGCTACATGGTCAACGCAGTCACTGGCAACCGCAGCCATGGCAGCTGTCATAGACAAGAGGCTTGGACTTCGAGCAGCTGCAAGAGCGTATGGAATCCCACCCACAACACTTAAAGATCATCTTGATGGAAAATACGAACCATGGGTGATACAAAACATTTGTGGAGGCCGTCCATTCTTCCCCCAGCAATAGAAAAAGAATTGGTTGACCATAATGTGAGAGGATGTTTTTTGGTCTGACCAGAAAAGACGTTATGTAACTTGCATACGAAATAGCGAGCAGAAATGGAATTCAACATATTTTCAATGAAGACAAAAAATCCTCCGAGCCAGCAGGTTCCTCATCTGAAGAAGCAGGACCCCCCTCTGAACCACCAAGACCCTCCGCTGAGCCTGTAGAACCCCCCCTCTGAACCAATAGGACCCCCCTCTGTCTCTGAACAAGCAGGACCCCCCTCTGAACCAGCATTAAGACCCCTCTCTGGGCGAACTGGACATCCAGTAGACCCACTTTCTGAGCCACATAGCCCATGCTCTGAGTAAGACATATAGGCCTATTTTTTGCACTTCCAAACAAAACAGTTATCCAAACCAATCCCGATGGACGCTGCTTTTTTAGATCCATTGTCATCGGCAACACTCCTGCGTTCCAAACTGCAGAAAGGGACGGTAATGGGTTACCTTCAGAGTGTCACACGAAAATACAAGAACAGATCCAAGCTGATGCTCTAAGACAAAAGATGACCAGTCACATGCTCAGCAACATTGAAGGCTTCCGCGAAGTGTCAGCTGCAATAAACTTTGACATGCCATCATCTTTCGCTTTTTTCTCCCTAGAAGAAAAGATTCTTCACATGGCTCATTCAACTGCTTCAGTGGGAGACATGGACATTTCTGCTACAAGTGAGGTGTTGCAGCACCACATCATCAATGCAGAGTCTGGGAACGTTCTCAAATACAACGATGACTCTTTGGCTCAACCAGTGACTCTCCTTTACTCACCTCATTTGTTTGTATATTTCGCTGCGAGTCCAGTATATTAGGTATTACTCTTAGTTTATCATCTCGCATGCAGTCACTCCCTGTTTACTCCACCTCATGGGGACAATGCAGGACACTATGACTGCGTCCTTGAGTCAGCTGTTTCAGTGGCGCTGATTTCTCACAATCCCAGTGTTTCACAACAGAAATTAGCGGCGAAACGAAAATCCAGAAAAACAGAAGCTGAACTTATCACGTCAAGTCCATACAAACGTAAACTTGAAGAGTGGCAGGCAAAACAAAAACCAACAAAGAAAACAAGCAAATCAAAGCCAAACACAGAGAACACAGAGAAACAGAAAGCTAGAAACAAGAAAACAAGCGTCAGTCATCAGCAGGAAGCTAGCTGGTTCTGTTTTTTGTGCCGAGAATGCACCTGTGAGGACATGATTCAGTGTTTGATGTGCTCAGAATGGGTACATGTGGATTGCGCTGGAACAACAGAAAGCCAAAGAGAGTACTTTTGCGATGTTAACATTGGTTTTTGCTGTTCGGATTTTGAACCTCTGTGTTCGGAGTTAGGGAACAGGTGTTGTAATTCCGAACATATTCTAAAAAAAATGAATTTAAGATAACTTTCTTTTATGTTGATTTCTGTCCACAAAAAGTGGTATGAATGTTGCTGATCAATTACTTTATTAAAATTCACATTCAAAAACGGTCTGTCTTCTGTTGTTTTTGAGATGATGGCAGATTTGCTTAAGTGTTCAGTATTTGGGGACTTTCCCCTACACAGAGTTTAGTCTAGAATGACCAAAAGGTTTTTAAAAGTTGTGATTGAAAGAAAAAAACACGTCTGCTTAGGATTTAGGATTTTAGGACGTGCGCGCCAGAGCAGACGAACACATGTACGAATAGGCACATCATTTAAAGATGCAGAGCGCCTCATTGCACTATTGGAGCAACGATTTGTGTTTTATTCCCAGATGAAGATACAAAAAATGAATAAATGCACACAACTATCCCACGGATGACTGCCGATACCTTTGGTGTTGCAAGCAAAATGAAACTCTATGCAGTTTGTCAGTTTGAATCTCCCGCCAAACTGTGATAAACATTTCCCGTAATCGAGTCGCCTGTACGATCTGCACGATCCGGGGCTAAATACCAATGTTTTTCAATTTTCACCATTTTCTTATGTAGACAAACACAATGTTTTGACATAACCTACCCAAGATAGAAATATAACTTTCGCTATCGCCAAGACAATGGGACTTCCATGAGTTGGCTTTTGACGTGATTACTTCATGTGCGGGACCTGTTCGGGTACTTCCGCCTCGCTTACTTCGGCTTTTCCCGTCTCAAGTTACGCTTACCTACCAGGACAATGATACAATTTGATTCGTCGTGACTTTGAAAAGTTCGACTCATTACAAAAACTACAAAGTCAATCAAACTTTGTAATGTTCCCAATAGATAAGACAATATCTGTGCAGGGATAGCGAGAAGCACTGTCCCTTTGAGAACTGCTTATGATATTAAACAAACAACAGGGTCCCCACTGGTTTTTAGAAACAAAATTCCATAACTTTTCCATGACTTTCCATGAGCCTCAATAACATTTTCCATGACTAGATTCACAGGTCGCCATTTCCGAACACGCAAACTTGTTACGTCTTGTCACTTGCCAATGGCTGGGCAACGAAAATCGCCGCTGGCGTGCTAAAGGTTAATTTTTTTTCTTTCTTATTTTTGTTAAATTCCATGACTTTCCATGACTTGAATTGAAATTCCATGACTTTCCAGGCCTGGAAAATTAAAAATCAAATTCCATGACTTTCCAGGTTTTCCATGACCTGTACGAACCCTGACACAAACTGTAAACACTTCAAAATTACATCAAATCCTCCTGTACAGTACGGACCATGGACGATCAAAAGCGAACCGTGCTTAGGCTATCAGGAAAACTGAACACGCCCCGCACAAACCCTGGACCACGAGAAGCGCTCGCAGACTGACATTAGAGACGGGCTGTAAATTAGCCTGTGGGCATAGGGAGAAACTGGGTGTTGATAGTTAATGATAACAGACTTTGAAGAACGAGTCGCTGTAGTACATAGCAGACATTCTTTCTAAACTGCGGCTTTTAACGAGAAACAGTGAAGAGATTCTGCACGACTTTACTTGTTGCTGAGACGCAAGTCCTCAGGTGGTAAAGCACTGGACTTGAGATCCTAGGCTCATGGGTTCGAATCCAGGAGTGGTATACAAGAAAGCTCTTTAGCGCCACTTGGCCGCATGGTGGCGCTGTTTGAGCTGTAAGTCGCCCTAATCGGCATTCACGAAAGCCCGGTTTAACCCGGCAAAGTCACGTGACGCCTTCAAAGTTACAGGACCTACCTCTCGTCGCTACAATCGCTAACACGAAGTGCAGGTGGCTGATTACACCTAAACACACACACAGCTGGGTAGCGCGACTCTTGTTTCTGCCAGCTTTTCACTGGGAGGAAGTGACCCGACTGTCCCAGCAATGGGATAATAAAGTAGATGACTGAATGGAGAAGAAGAAAGACCCAGGTGTTTGCAAACGTGCTACAGCTCTATTCCAACAGATCGTTCCGCTGTTAGAAAGGCGTTCGTTGATTAAGGTTGATTAAACAGTACTTCAGCAAATAATCTCATTACTTTATTCTTATTATTATACACACACACACACACACACACACACACACACACACACACACACACACACACACACACACACAGGTATACTTAAACACAAAGAGAGGACAAAACCGAGCGGAATACGTTTCTTTGTGAGCATTTATTACGTGAACGAGAACAGTATGTGCGGCTACAATATTAATGCTAACCGACTTTTTGTGAGCATACACTGACCGAGCAATCAACAAAATCTAAAACACACACACGCTATCGCCGACAGTTACACCCAACAAACTCGTGTTCAAACAACTGCTCCCTATTTGCACAAAATCAAAATAACAAATTATACGTACGGTGCTGATATTGATCATAAGAAAACACAAGCTTACGTACACAAACGAGTATTGTTTACTGACCAATATGTGAAAAATGCCAGGATACAATGACCAAACCAGAGTTAAAAAGCAAGCACAGGGACTAATTCAAATACACCGGCACAAATCAGGAAAGACAATAAACCTTTTGTTTGAACGTTCGACACAAACCACACAAGCTCCAAATACACCCATTATCAGAAATTCGCAAAACAAATACTACTACAACAGTTCATTTAGAAAAAAGAGTGTTTTTCTCAGTATTTAAACCATCTAACTACATCAATTACCATACACACGGCAAACAGGACAGCAAGAGTGTGAAGAAAATACATGGGAATTGTGTTCTTATTTGTAAAGAGGACTATTATTGTTTTATTAGTCTTTAAAAGCGTTGCCATGCGAGAAGAACCGTGTAAAAATAAAATGACTGTCTTTGTTTTCTGAGGCCTAAAATAAAATATTTGCAATTTTTCTACCAAGGACTGAGATCGAATACGCTGAAAAAAATGTTGAAAATGGTAAAGAGCGAGCACACACACACACACACACACACACACACACACACACACACACACACAACACACACTCTTTTTCAACTGTCAGAAATGCTAGCCAGTTTTTACTGCTCAGTTGTCTGACGTTAAGTCATGTCTTGTGCCCTCGGCTCATCTTTAAATTACCCCCCCCCCCTCCTAACATACACACACACACACACACACACACACACACACACACACACACACACACACACACACACACACACACACCATCTTTTCTTTGCGCTCCTTACACCTCTCATGACATGCTTGTGCCCAGAGGACCTCATTATAAGGTACTTGAACACATGTTGATGGAGTAGGGAGTCTGCATGATTGTGCTACCGACAGGTCGTGCCGCCATTGTCATTTATGACGTCATCGCAGGCTGTCACGTGACACACTTCTTCCTTGAAAACGACAATGGATTCACTCGAGTCTTGATAAAATCGGGTTGCCTTACGACAAACATAGGCTTGACGTTGGTGGAAATACGTCACCGACTAACTATGTCCGTTTGCAAAAGGGAGTGGGAATCATTTTCAGATCCGCTGTTTCTTTCTAGTTTGTAAAATATACGATAGTTTAAATTTCAATGTTTACCTCAAAACACTTATTTTGGTCACTCATCTTGCTTTGGAGCACAGAATTCATGCATGACAAATCCAGTCTGAAATATTGATAGCAGAGTGTCAACACAATATTCGCGAACAAATATATACTCCTATAGATCCTAATCGGAGTACAAAAGCATGGAACATGTTCCATCACTGTTGAACCAAGGTCATCAACGTCAAACAAACGCAACAAACAAACCGCCACTGAAAGACACTTGCAACGAAAGGAGACATGATGCACAAGCCGTGAAGAATCAAATTGCACGAATATCGCTGGGCCTTGCTGGCCGGCAAAATGCCGAAACTTCTTTTAGACCGCCAAAATCTTTGCCATCATTTCAACCTTTTTCACGGTGGGGTGAGAGGGTGGGAAGGGTAGACGCCAAGGATTGTATCACACTTCGGAAAATAGACGCCGAAATTTCGGAAATAACTCTGTCGGGTTTTTATGGGTTGTGGAGGAGTTTCCTTTGTTTTCCTTGCTTTTGGTTTAAACAATGTTTTATTAAATCAAACATGATACAAAAATACAACGATAAACAATAGGGACACGAACTCAAGCAAACGCTTATATTACGCGCCCTACGTAGTAGGAAAATAACGCAAATATGATGTCGGACAAGCATTACTTATCAATTGTTGAACTATCTACAAGAAGAGCATAGTTAAAGTAAATCAGAAAAAATAAGAAAAAGCTAGCAGGAGGAAGAGGGGGGAGGGTGGAGGAGGGAGGAGAAAACGGTAGGTACATGTAAAAGATGAAGTTGGCAGCGCATACAAATAAGAATATACATAGTACATTACAAACCATAGTCCTGTGGCAAGTAAGCAGTAGCTCGCTAAATATACATTTGAAAAATGCATATAAAATAAGGTTTGTTCCTTGCTGTTACATAGAAACACTGAGGTAATTAACAACACGTGACATTTTTGGCTTGCCTCAGTGTTTCTACGGAAAGCAACTCTTCCGCAACCTATAAAAACTGAACAATTATTTCCGAACATTGTCTATTGCCGAAACGTTTATACTATGGCCGATAAAAGCACATTCTAGAAACATCCTTGATACATAAATCCAATGCAGACAATACAAAGCTCAACTGAACACTACGTGTTGTAGTAATTGTAACATAGAATTACAAGACTGAGAACAAGGATTAACACAATTCACACTTGAAACTTCATTTTCTTCAAGTGTTGGCGAAAATGTGCATCTGCGAGTATATTGTGCCAAAGCCGGATTTGAAGCGAATTATTGCTTTAAGAAAATGAAGACAAGAAAGTAAGTGTGTGATTACGTCATGAACAGTGACTTGTTGGCTCTGAATCAAATAAAAAGATGTGAGTATTCAAAAATGAATTCAAACCTTGACGACAATGGTTGTCGTATCAGCAGGAGATAA
>NC_090257.1:8254269-8274269 GCF_037325665.1 Littorina saxatilis | reverse complement strand
AGTCGAACAGTTTGGCAAACGTCTGCTCCTCGCTGAAACCAAAAATGACACACACATAACATGTCACTGAGTTTGTACTTAATTAAGCCCCAAATTGACGTCGCTAAGTGTTTTTACCGAAAATTCAATGCCAATTAAAGCTTTCAGTACCCATATTCATGCCAACAAACCTTATTCTATATGCATTTTTCAAATGTATATTTAGCGAACTACAGTACTGCTTACTTGTCACAGGACTATGGTTTGTAATGTACTATGTATATTCTTATTTGTATGCGCTGCCAACTTCATCTTTTATATGTACCTACCGTTTTCTCCTCCCTCCTCCATCCTCCCCCCTCTTCCTCCTGCTAGCTTTTTCTTATTCTTTCTGATTTACTTTAACTATGCTCTTCTTGTAGATAGTTCAACAATTGATAAGTAATGCTTGTCCGACATCATATTTGCGTTATTTTCCTACTACGTAGAGCGCGTAATATAAGCGTTTGCTTGAGTTCGTGTCCCTATTGTTTATCGTTGTATTTTTGTATCATGTTTGATTTAACAAGACATTCCTCTGATAGGAAAAACACCCCCGTCAAGGGAAATAACCTTCTCAGTTGGTGGCAGTGAGAATGGTTATTTTCCTTTGACCAACGGAGGTGTCCATCTATAAGTCGTTGTATAATTTTAATCCACCAATAACTCCCTAACCGTGTGTTTGACTGGTCCCAATTTTTGTAAGGACCGTCTCAGGAATGTATAGAACCTGTTCACCAAGTTTGGTGACGATCGGTCCGTTCATTCTTGAGATCTACTTGCGAACACAAACACCGCCACAAACACACAAACACATCGAGTGAAACCTATACACACCCCTATACCGGGGGTGTAATAAAACATTGTTTAAACCAATTAAAGCTTTCTGCAGCGAGCTTCGCGAAGTGGACTCCGCTCAATTAACACAGGGCTTCAGGATGGGCACCGATGACAATAATCTAATAGGTTAAAACTGAGAACATTTTGTACAACACAAGTATTTTTGTGTTAGGGTTGTTCTTGTCAGTGGTGGTGATAGTGTTCCTGTTGTTTTGTCGTTGTCGTTCTTCTCGTTGTCGTCGTCGTCGTCGAACAATTCCTGCACTACACGAATTCGTGTGTCAACTGTGCATTACAATCTTGTATGGACATAACATGTCGCATTGTATTTCTGTCCGTGCATTGTTGAATGACATCTTTTGGGACGTCCATGAGACCGACAGATAAACAGACAGATAGACAGACATACAAACAGACATACACACAGACAGACGTACATTCAGAAAGACAGACAGACAGCCAGACAAAATCTTTGTCAACTGACTAGCAGACGTTATGACAGAATGACAGACAGACACACAAATAGACACACTGTCAGACAAACAGACTGAATTACAACTGACTGCCAGAATTTTAGTTGTTGGGGTCGTCCGTGAAGACAGACAGAAAGACAGACAGACAAACAAGAATCAAGGTCCACGACGACAGACGGACAGAGAGACAGACTAGGGGACAAAGAGAAGCAAGGTCAACAGACATGTAAGAACAAGACCAAGTGCGCACGGAAAAGATTCTGTAATCCATGTCCGAGTTCGGTTGGTTATAGAAACACAAAAATACCAAGCTTGGCTCCCCCGAAAGCGGAGTATGGCCGCCTAAATGACGGGGTAAAGACGTTCATACACGTATAAGCCGTGGAAGTTTCAGCCCATTAACGAAGAAGGAACAGACAGAAAGACAGACAGACAGACAGACCGACTCAACACCAACGTACTGGCAGACGTTGTTTGGATCGTCCATGAATCCCTCAGTCTGTAGACTGGTCTCCACCACTGTGGGTTTGTCGTGGATGATCATCCTGACGTCACGATCCATGTGGATCCTGAAGCACGAGCGCAGATCCATGGAGTACATGGTGGCGGTGCATGGTGCATTCTGGGCCTCGGTCACGCTTCCCGCCCACAGCAGTACGCCTGAAACACATTGGTGTATGAATCAGAACTCAGAATTTTGTAAAGCCAACTGATAACCCGGTACATGTACATATCAACATGACCCAAGACTCTCTTTCTGTACCTCATTCTCTCTCTTTCACGCACACACACACACACACACACACACACACACACACACACACACACACACACATATACACACTCACACACCACACACACACCACACACACACCACACACACAAACTCACACACACACACACACACTCGTATCGCATTAGCCAGGGTTGGAGACGATTCCCACACGTACATGTAGGCCTATACATACACCCTCGTTCACAAGCGCACCGGTAAACGACTATGCATGCACACACACGCGCGCTCACACGTACATACAGACTCACGCAGGCACACACACACACACACACACACACACACACACACACACACACACACACACACACACACACACCGTCGCTACCATCACCACCAATCGTACACGCCGGGCAGCCTACCGACCTATAGTGGTGAAGATAAGTTGAGCGTTCAGCATCTTGATCATCACAGTGTGCGCCCTTCGTCACAGGCTCCTTTCGGCTTCAAGTTAAACTGCAATCATTGAGTCAAAAGATGTACATTTTTGTCATTCAGTGTGTGTGTGTGTGTGTGTGTGTGTGTGTGTGTGTGTGTGTGTGTGTGTGTGTGTGTGTGTGTGAGTCGCACCCACTATGCATTTGCCTTTAGGTTGGTGGACTAGTGAGCGCTCGGAAAAAAAGGGTATTTGTGTACGATCCCTCGGACCGTTAGCGTGAGAGGCAAGCACTCTGATAACTGTAACCGCTCTGGCTCTCAGGCGAGGGGGGTCCCTTTGACCAGCAGTGAAAAACGAGAGACCAGACACCGGACCCAACATTGTGCACGTGTTGCCCAGCAGCGTCGCGGCTACAGATGGTGGGCTGCAAGACAGGGAACGGCGTCGACAACTTGTAGCGCTTTTCATGTCAGCGTCCGACGAACAACGATCTCGCGCGCATGGAAAGCTATATAGAGCCTAGCATAGCCACTACTTTGCCCTCTCGCAAGCACAGCGGTAAACACACACACACACACACACACACAAAGTGCTATGGAGGGCACACCAAAAGTAGTGGCTATGCTAGGCTCTATAACTTTCCAAGCGCGCGCGATCGTTGTTCGTCGGACGCTGACATGAAAAGCGCTACAAGTGGTCTGCTGGCAGAGTGTGACTGGCCACACCTTTTCATCCTTCACTCGCACACTTCTTGGAGTATGGAAAGCCGTTTGGCTCATAACCATTACGCGTGTAATAAAACATAAATACACGCGTAATAAATGACTAATACACGTGTATTTATTTCTTATTGCACGTGTAATTTATCTTTTTTCTCATGCTATGGAATAGCATAATGATTAAATACACGTGTAATAAATATTTCATACTCGTGTAAGAAATGATTAAATACACGCGTAATTAACATTTCATGCGCGTGTAAGAAATATTTAAATACACGTGTAATTATTTATTACACGTGTATTTAAATATTTTTTACACGCGCATGAAATGATTATTACGCGTGTATTAATTATTTCTTACACGCGCATGAAATATTTCTTACGCGTGTATTAAATATTTCTTACACGCGCATGAAATATTTATTACGCATGTATTTAATCATTTCGTACACGTGTATGACATTTTTATTCCACGTGTATTTAATCATTTCGTACACGTGTAAGACATGATTAAATACACGTGTAATACATTTTTCATACACGCGTAAGAAATGAATAAATACGCGTGTAAGAAATATTTCATACAAGCGTTAAAAATGCAGGAGTCACGTGGTTAAGCGACTTAAAAACTCGGACTGGGAATCCACATGAAAAACACTCTATGCGTCTTCGCCTCGCTTTGCACGCTTACAGCTCAAGATGGCGGAAGCGGCAAACGTCAATGTCACCTTAGAAGGTTTGCGAGAACAATTTAACGCCTTTGCCCAGGCTCGCACAGCATTGGAAAGGTAAGTTACTTGTTTTTTCAGATGAAGTCGGTTGTTGTGCGCGCGAACCGGAAGTAGAATAGACGAGAGTTGTTGCTTTGCATGTCGTATATTTTCCGATTCAAGTTTTAAGTTTATTACGGGTGTATGTAATGATTAAATACACGTGTATTTAAATAATTTCCTACACGTGTATTTAATCATTTCTTACACGCGTATAAACTATTTCCTGCACGTGTATTTAATCATTTCTTACACGCGCATTAAATATTTATTACACGCGTATTTAATCATTTCTTACACGCGCATGGAATATTTATTACACGCGTATTTAATCATTTCTTACACGTGTATGAATTATTTATTACACGCGTAAAAAATGATTATTACACGTGCATTAATCATTTATTACACGTGTATCAATTATTTATTACACGTGTATTTATGTTTTATTACGCGTGTAATGGTTATGAGCCAAACGGCTTTCCATATTGGAGTGGAGGCGGGGACGGGGCTGATTTGTGTGGAGGGGTCCGTGCGTGAAGTGGTCTGAAGACGAACACATCGTCAAGCCGCCACTTTCACGACTGACAGGAGACTGAAGAGTTACAGGCCGGGCCGCAAAGAGATCATTAGGACTGTGAAGATATTTCCTTCACGTGAAACTGACACCCGGGAACCGGAGGAGGAGAGAGAGAATGGTGTCAGGTCTCAGCCATACTCGTCAAACTGACGATGAGGTTAAAGGCACAGTAAGCCTCCCGTAAACCATCACAGAGCTCCCCGAGCGTCTACATACAGTACAAGCATACTTCCATTTGAACGCTCACCGAACGGGAACATCCTGGCTGCTTTCTGTCGAGCGTGAGAAATTTTCAAAGAATTTATTTTCGTGGACTTGGCCTGCTACAACAATGGCGCCTCGTTTTGGTGCTGGACGGCTGTTATGTTACCGGAAATCACGCCCGGGCAGTAAGCCTCCCGTAAACCATCACAGATACTGTCAGGCTTTTACACACAGTACAAACACGCTTCCATTTGAACACTCACCGAACGGGAACATCCTAGGTGCCCTACGTAAAGAGCGAGCAATGTTCAAAGAAATAATTTTTCGGATTGTCTCCATCTCAATCGGACCCATCCTGAACTCAGGTCAAAAATGAGTTACTTCCCTTCAACTGGCGATAGCCGTGGAGCGATGATTATCAGAATGATTCGGACCGTGGTGCGTTTTGGCGCTAGACCTAACTTTTAAAATCTAAATAATAAATTCTCAGCTTGTTACACAAACATTCTTAAATAATAAAAGAATTCTTTTTTCATCAAGACAAGATCAGTACAATTCGAAGTTTTGAAAGTTTGAAAAGCCCGAAAGCAGGGTCACGCAAGGTCGTGATTTTCATAGCAGACGACGGTTTATAGGCAGTCAAAAGCCATCGCTCGAGTTCTTATGAATCACATTCGTTTTTTTCGTGAAAAGTCAGAGGTACATAACGTGCTATTGCAGATAAGCTCACAGCGAGCCCCATTCAAATTACAAACAGAGACTGAAGACTTCCAAAAGGAGATGAGGCCGAGCAAGTCATACCCCAGAGACGTGGTTGTAAAAAGAGAACGATCGATGCAACACTGATCAAAGGTCTGAGGATCCGACAATATCGAAAAAGCATCTCTCTCTCTCTCTCTCCCTCTCCCTCTCTCTCTCTCACACACACACACACACACACACACACACACACACACACACACACACACACACGCACGTACGCACTCACGCATGAACACACATACACGCATACACCCACGCACGTACGCACTCACGCATGAACACACACACACATATACACACAAACACTTGAAGCACATATGCATACCGGCTCAAGGGCGAGTGTTTTTTCATTCTTGAGCACACTCACAATAATGTAAACACACCAGCATGCATGCACAACGAGAAACACACACAGACAGACAGACACACACACACACACACACGCACACACACACACACAGCGAGGCAGACTAACCGACACTGCTGAAAGACCGACAGACAGACAAACAAACAATCACACATGCACACCACCCCGAACACCCTCAACGAGTTATTTACACTCAACACACATCCATATTCAGTCTTCCAAGCCAAAAACCCTCTTCTTCTTCTTCTTCTTGGCGTTCGCAGAGGTTACACGATCAGTCCAGCACTGGTGATAAATGTTGTCGTTTTCTCCAACTCCTGTCGACTGCCATATAGTTTGGTCTGCAAAGGAGTTGGTGACGGCCACACTTCTTTTCGTTCCTCATCTAGTAGCCGAAAACCCTCGAAGACTGCGATGATAAAAACACTTCTTCGATCGCAATATTTTGCCCGTCGAGCAAAATGACAAGCGAGACAATTTTTCAATGCCGCAATTTTCACGATCAATGCTGGGGTGCAGTGATGAAACGGCTTGCCCGTAAGCCTGAATAAAAGCACCAGACAAGTCTAGTGACTCGCGAATCACGCATATATCTCTGTGAATTGCAATGCCGGTCAGCCAATAAAGCCTGGATTGCTCGGCGACCGCACGCTTTCCCCCATCACTGATGCGTGAAGAGGAATCGAAATTTCAGGATTCTGAAGGGGGTAACAAATGTGAATCCTTTAAAGTTTTATTTGTTCACTTCCTGCCGCTATTCGCGCAAAACCGTAGACGCAGATAGATATATAGATAGATAGATAGATAAAGAAAGAGAGAGAGAGAGAGAGAGAGAGAGAGACACACACACACACACAGGCAAAGAGACAGAGACTGACACAGACAGAGTTACAGACAGACAGACAGACAGACAGACAGACAGACAGACAGACAGACAGACAGACAGAAAGACAGAAAGACAGACGGACAGACAGGCAGACAGACAGAGACAGACAGACAGACAGACAGACAGACAGACAGACAGACAGAGACCGACATACAGACAGACAGAGAGACAGAGACCGACAGACAGACAGACAGACAGACAGACAGATAGACAGACAGACAGACAGAATATCCTGTCTCTGTAACTGTCTTGCCCAATGGATGGAAGTGGTTTCCAACGGGGCGCGGGCATGTTGTATTCTTTATGCTACTGTCCAAAGCACGAGAATGGAATTTGCATCATCTGGTCGCTCTGACCGGCTAATCCTGGTTACATTGCGTGTTCGTCGGGAGTATGATCGATGAGCTGTTAAAAAAAAAAAAAAATGGGGATGAGGATGGGGCTCACGGAGACATGACTGTTTATGGGGAGAGTCACCTTGGAACTTTGAGAGCTGCAGGGAATGTACCGTAAACTGCCTTGTAAACGCCCAGTGTCGAGCAAACGCCCACCCCCTACTTTGGGTAAAAATCTGTGTATAGGGTATAGTACCTTGTAAAACGCCCACCACCCAAATTTGTCCCAAAGTTGTGAAAAAACAGTTTCTATTTGATTCTAAACCTCTTCACAAAATACAGAAACATCATTCGAGTGAATAATGACAAGATGCTGCAGTGTACTTGATAACCATGGACGAAGCCGAGAGACTCATCACATACGGTTTAAGAGATCGACCTTTTTTGTTATATTTAGTCAAGTTTTGACTAAATATTTTAACATCGAGGGGGAATCGAAACGAGGGTCGTGGTGTATGTGCGTGTGTGTGTGTGTGTGTCTGTGTGTCTGTGTGTGTGTGTGTGTGTAGAGCGATTCAGACTAAACTACTGGACCGATCTTTATGAAATTTGACATGAGAGTTCCTGGGTATGAAATCCCCGAACGTTTTTTTCATTTTTTTGATAAATGTCTTTGATGATGTCATATCCGGCTTTTCGTGAAAGTTGAGGCGGCACTGTCACGCCCTCATTTTTCAACCAAATTGGTTGAAATTTTGGTCAAGTAATCTTCGACGAAGCCCGGACTTAGGTATTGCATTTCAGCTTGGTGGCTTAAAAATTAATTAATGACTTTGGTCATTAAAAATCGGAAAATTGTAAAAAAAAAATAAAAATTTATAAAACGATCCAAATTTACGTTTATCTTATTCTCCATCATTTGCTGATTCCAAAAACATATAAATATGTTATATTCGGATTAAAAACAAGCTCTGAAAATTAAATATATAAAAATTATTATCAAAATTAAATTGTCCAAATCAATTTAAAAACACTTTCATCTTATTCCTTGTCGGTTCCTGATTCCAAAAACATATAGATATGATATGTTTGGATTAAAAACACGCTCAGAAAGTTAAAACAAAGAGAGGTACAGAAAAGCGTGCTATCCTTCTTAGCGCAACTACTACCCCGCTCTTCTTGTCAATTTCACTGCCTTTGCCATGAGCGGTGGACTGACGATGCTACGAGTATACGGTCTTGCTGAAAAATGGCATTGCGTTCAGTTTCATTCTGTGAGTTCGACAGCTACTTGACTAAATATTGTATTTTCGCCTTACGCGACTTGTTTTTGTTTTTTTGAAGAGATCGAGTGATCGGACTGTTTTTTTTAATACGCTGTGTTTGACACGTCCTACTCCCCTCCCCCTCCCGATGTTGATAGATGACTCTAACATTTATGACATATGTGTCAGTGTATGCAAGTTTATGAGTTTTGTTCAGACACACGCGCTGCTGCTCGTAACGCTGGATATATACAAAGCAGATCTTGATTCATCATTGTTATTTGCGATATGAGCGTTTGTTCTGAAACTATGACACAAAGGGATTGTTGTGGTTAGTTTCGCTGTTCCATTCTGGCGAGGCACTTGCACACACACGAACGCCTCTCAGTGTGTCACAGAGAAAGAGACATAGATGGTATAGACATTTTTGCGCAGAAACAAATCCAAATCTCATTTTCATACCAAGAAGTGATCAAATACCGCTTTTTCTCACGATGAACAGATTCTGCACAGGGTACAGTACCTAGTACACGCCCACCCCCTACTTTTGAGCGAAACTGGTGCAGAATGGGGATGGGCGTTTACAAGGTAGTTTACGGTACAAGTTTCGGCGCCGATAAATCGATCCGGAAGAAAAAAAACTGCCTCGCCTGCCACTGAAAAGAAAGCTAGCAGCAACAGGAGTCGCGCTAGCCAGGCGTGTGCACGGTTAGGCGTAATCAGCCATGCGTTTCTAAGATGAGTACAACATGAACGAGAGTTCGATGGCACGACCGACAGAAAGGAACGCAATAAATCGGCAACAATCCGTTACAAGAACCGCCTTGTTCTATGACTGATGTGTCTTCTAAGAACTCACACACACTGAGTCACACAATCCTTCCAGTCAACACCGTGCACACACACACACACACACACAAACACATACACACACACACACACACACACACACACACACACACACACACACACACAAACACACCGACTCTGATTTCGTGTGCAATACTAACCAGGCTAAATCAGACAAAACATTGACGGTCATCATTGTCAAACACGGAAGATTCTGAATCAGAAACGAAGCAAAATAACTGTCAAACAAGCAAACTGAACAGACAAGATTTGCACCGATGTTGGTTACAATAATCAATGTACTAAATCAGAGAGAGAGAGAGAGAGAGAGAGAGAGAGAGAGAGAGAGAGAGAGAGAGAGAGAGAGAGAGAGAGAGAGAGAGAGAGAGAGAGAGAGAGCTCATGAATTATTTACCTGACCGTCCAATGACTAACCAGTAACCGCAGCGGAAATAAAGAAAGAAAGAAAGCCGGTATATATCCTGGCGCCTGTAACGGCTTTACTGAATGATAGACAGCTCTGTTTTCGATCCTCAGTGAACGTCTGCAGTACATTGTTGCAACTGGGTTTTCAATCACAACATACAGTGCTCAGTCCGTTGTATGAACCCACTTTAACACGCGTGCATCACAAAGCGATCTACACATAAAAACATGCAACAAATCTCACCGTGAGAACGAGCAATCCGCAGCTGAGCGAGCACACCGGCCGATACACAACCCTTCGGAAAAGGACTGTCTGTTGATGAAGTTGCACGCGCCGGCGCATGCGCTGTAGACGAACTCATCAATGAATTCCAGACGACAGTGACGCACAGTGGCAGATATCGACCAGGAGCTGGAAGGAATCGTCTGCTGCAGTGTGGCCGGTCTGGCGACTGAACTGTTGCTGTGCTGTGCCTGTGTAACGAGCTAGCAGCGATGGATGGATCCAGTGTCTACCTCTCAGTTTCTTCAGGGCAAGTTTAGAGCTGACGCGCGCACCTCCTTGGGGTCATGGCGAGGAAATGAACGTGATAATAATAGAATAATAAAACATTTTTTTTATAGCGCTGTTCACCGCCAAATGGCAGTCTTTACATTCGACATTAAAATTCAACATTTTACATATAAAAAGTTTCCTCGTAAGAAATAACATGGAGTGGCTGCGTGCGATGAAGGAAGCCGTTGTGACGGTCTCATGTTTCGCCTCGGCCCAACTTTCGCATTCGGCCTTGTTGATCTCGTATAACCTGCATACTTAATAACACCCCCACCCCTCCCTTTCAAAGTACTGATGATCACTCTTGGGTACTTCACAAACTCATGGGGTCAAATTCGTTTTAACTTAGAAATTTGCTTCATTGCAAAATCCTTCCCTTTCCTAATTCAAGTGACTGACGTAACCAGTTGATGCACGCTCAGTTGGTGCACGCTTCCCATAGAAATCGAATTTTGGGGTAAAATAATTATATCGAATTTCAAGAAACTTACATGCTTTTTCCCCTCAAATAAGTGTACCTCTTTGATTTGACGGGAAAGCAGCATAACATTTCATTCTGAAGTATACATCTAATGCAAAAGCTGGGCCCAGGCGGAAAAAAAAATGAAAAAAATGATTATCAAAGACAAAAATGAAAATAAATTTGGGGGCCCGGTAGCTCAGTTGGTAGAGCACTGGACTTGTGATCGGAAGGTCGCAGGTTCGAATTCGGGCCGGGACGGACACGGGTCAACTTAATGTGCAGACCCAGAGACGGAAGCCATGTCCCACCCCCGTGTCATCACAGTGGCACGTAACAGACCTTGGTCATTCTGCCATAAAAGTGCAGGTGGCTGAATACACCTAAACACGCAGACACTGACCTGGGTAGCGCGACTCCGATGCCAGCTTTCCACTGGGAGGAAGCGACCCGAATTTCCCAGGGACAATAAATTAATGAAAATGAAAAAAAAAATGAAATGAAAATGAAAAATCATATCGTTACACCGTATCGACTGGTAGTCACGTCATTACTGAGGGGACACAACAAAAAGCCGGGGGGAGACAGTATAATTATAAGAAAAACGGCCTTTCGTTAACTTCACTGTTGCTCATTATTAATATGGTGATTCTATCGCTGAGTTCATTGTACGGATACCGTTAGTACCATAACGTTTTGTTTTTCATTTACATTTTCATTACTTTATTTGTTACTTACTTGTAAAACCGTTGTTTTTCATTTGCATTTTCATTACTTTATTTGTTACTTACTAGTAAAACCGTTGTTGTTGTTGTTGTTGTTGTTGTTGTTGTTGTTGTTGTTGTAATGGTAGTGGTGGCGGTGCAAGTTCATATCAAACCGAGATCGGAACAAAGTTTCAAGTACGTGTGAAGTGATGGTGGGACGTATAATAACTGGACGCTAGACGGTCGGGGTGCTCCATTCTGTACGCGCACGTGTGGGCATGCGGGGTCAAATTTAGGTTACTGTGGCTTCGACGTTTCTTACAGCCGGCTGGGTGCCTACGCAGGCACAAGACACGGATTTGAAGAAAACTGAAAACCCAGCGTTTTTCTCCCCAGGAATCATATTAAAGAAAAGGTGCATTCAAGTGCATAAACTCACTGTCAAATTTAACTTTGTGCAGACTCTCCTCAGTGTCTGAACTACCCCCGTGTGCATGCATGCGCACGATAGATAACCCATGTTCACAATGAAAGTCTCAGGGCATGGAAACATGAATACGCGCATGCGGGACAAAGAGAAAACAAGTCGCGTAAGGCGAAAATACAACATTTAGTCAAGTAGCTGTCGAACTCACAGAATGAAACTGAACGCAATGCAACGCAGCAAGACCGTATAGGCCCATTGCAGAAACTCAAGTTATCAACAGCATTTCTACTCGGCGCGCGCGGTATGAGAATCACGGGTCGTAACTCTCTGGAATTGGTCATCCGCCGCCATGTTGGATGCCTTGCACGATCTCTGACAGTGCTTGAGCGTTGGGTGGCGACTCGACAAAAGTGAAAATGACACGTTGTGTGGCATAGGGGGTAAAAATCAAGGGTCTGCCAAACCCGGCAAATGCAGTAGGCAGCCCAGAGATCCCTAAGTACCTCTCCCAATTGTAGTACCGTAGAATCCCTAGCATAAGCCCACCCCCCCCTGTGCACAGATTTAGGGCAAAATTGGGGGGTGGGCGTTTGCTAGGGATAGACCCCTTTGCACAAAGTAAGTTTTGTGCTCAACCGTGTAATTGAGTGAATACAAACCCCGAGAGCATGTAAGTTAGGTCGTGTGAGTAGAAGTGAAGAAAAAAAGAAGAAAAAAAGGGACTTTGAGGTAAAGAAGGCCAACGAGGACAATCATGAGAGAGAGAGAGAGAGATAGAGAGAGAGAGAGAGAGAGAGAGAGAGAAAGAGAGAGAGAGAGAGAGAGAGAGAGGCAGAGAGGCAGACAGACAGACAGACAGACATAGAAAGACTGTCGCTTCGGCATTTTGCAAAAATGGCACAGAGATTCAAGAACAAACTTCAGGCCACCAGGAAGCCCGTCAAAGTACCAGTACATCACTGACAGACAAAAGACGTCAGTGGAAAAGCATGACGTAATTTTAATTCACTTTGTCGGGGATGGGTGGGAGTGAGGAGAGGGGACAAAGACAAAAAGGAAAGAAACACGAAAAGGTAAAGAAGGTGAAAAAGATGACTTTTAGAACAGTCTGCACAAGTCCTAGTGAAAGTGAGCCTATAGTCTCTTTGAAAAAAGCAGGGTGGGCGTTTGCTAGGTAGTTACCCCTGTGCACAACTTTTGGCCCAAAGTGGGGGGTGGGCGTTTACTAAATGGTGGGCTTATGCTAGGGATTTTACGGTACTTTTCGGCAATATTTAGTTTCAAATTGCTAGGATAGCTTCTTTGTGGTTTTAGAGAGGTGTTCTGGGGAAACTGAAAGGTAGCCTCGTCAGGGGACAACTATTCAAACCCATATCCTCATTATTTTGATTCTCAATTGAGAATAATCCTTTATAGATGACTATTATTCATTTCCCTTTTTAGGATGTACTTGCACGTACTGGTGGTTTATTACTGACCCAAATGTCCTCACAGTGACTGAGGCTTATATAAGGCTCGGTGATTCGTGTATTTGTTTGTTCAGCCCATTTCTTTCTTGTGTTTATTCACAAGAAGAAAAACAATAAAGATAATCATTTATGTATGATTTATGGTGGGATTTTTCCTCCATGGTGTGTACTAGGATGTATTGTACTAAATGTACTGTGGTCGTATATTAACGGGTTATATTCCCCGTATGTGTACTATGCGTACAGGTTCATTGGAGGGAGGGTGTAATAGTTGTTTGTTTGGTTTAGCAACGAGACAATTCATCCCTTTTTGGAAGAGGAGGGTGGTCCGCCCGAGGGCAGACCGGGTTGTAGGCCAAGTTCGGGACAATAGATTGACTATTGTCGTTTAGGCAGCTTAGGGATTCTGTTTCGGTTCGCTGAGTGGTCGTGTGGCTGTTTTCGCTGTTGGTTACGGCGCTCGCGCCTTTCCCTGTCTGCATACACAGTGAAATACGCAAAAAGAACAAGAGTGCAATGAAGAAAACTAACAAAGACGGCATCCAATATGGCGGCGCGAAGAGAGTATGAGCGGAGTTGTGCCGCTTAGGGCTAAAGCTAGCCCGGCGATCCATTTGACAACGTCACGCCGAGTAAGAAGAGTGAATTGGACCTCGTAGCATCGTCAGTCCACCGCGCACGGCAAAGGCAGTGAAATTGACAAGAAGAGCGGGGTAGTACTTGCGCTGAGAAGGATAGCACGCTTTTCTGTACCACTCTTCGTTTTAACTTTCTGAGCGTGTTTTTAATCCAAACATATCATATCTATATGTTTTTGGAATCAGGAACCGACAAGGAATAAGATGAAAGTGTTTTTAAATTGATTTGGACAATTTAATTTTGATAATAATTTTTATATTTTTAATTTTCAGAGCTTGTTTTTAATCCAAATATAACATATGTATATGTTTTTGGAATCAGAAAATGATGGGGAATAAGATGAACGTAAATTTGGATCGTTTTATAAAACAATTTTTTTTTTTACAATTTTCAGATTGTTAATGACCAAAGTCATTGATTAATTTTTAAGCCCCCAAGCTGAAATGCAATACCAAAGTCCGGGCTTCGTCGAAGATTACTTGACCAAAATTTCAACCAATTTGGTTGAAAAATGAGAGCGTGACAGTGCCGCCTCAACTTTCACGAAAAGCCGGATATGACGTCATAAAAGACATTTATCGAAAAAATGAAAAACATGTCTGGGGATTTCATACCCAGGAACTCTCATGTCAAATTTCATAAAGATCGGTCCAGTAGTTTAGTCTGAATCGCTCTACACACACACACAGACAGACACACAGACACACATACACCACGACCCTCGTCTCGATTCCCCCCTCTACGTTAAAACATTTAGTCAAAACTTGACTAAATGTAACAAGTCGCGTAAGGCGAAAATACAACATTTAGTCAAGTAGCTGTCGAACTCACAGAATGAAACTGAACGCAATGCAACGCAGCAAGACCGTATACTCGTAGCATCGTCAGTCCACCGCTCATGGCAAAGGCAGTGAAATTGACAAGAAGAGCGGGGTAGTAGTTGCGCTGAGAAGGATAGCACGCTTTTCTGTACCTCTCTTCGTTTTAACTTTCTGAGCGTGTTTTCAATCCAAACATATCATATCTATATGTTTTTTGGAATCAGGAACCGACAAGGAATAAGATGAAAGTGTTTTTAAATTGATTTCGAAAATTTAATTTTGATAATAATTTTTATATATTTAATTTTCAGAGCTTGTTTTTAATCCAAATATAACATATGTATATGTTTTTGGAATCAGAAAATGATGGAGAATAAGATGAACGTAAATTTGGATCGTTTTATAAAAAAAATTTTTTTTTTACAATTTTCCGATTTTTAATGACCAAAGTCATTAATTAATTTTTAAGCCACCAAGCTGAAATGCAATACCGAAGTCCGGGCTTTGTCGGAGATTACTTGACCAAAATTTCAACCAATTTGGTTGAAAAATGAGAGCGTGACAGTGCCGCCTCAACTTTCACGAAAAGCCGGATATGACGTCATCAAAGACATTTCTCAAAAAAATGAAAAAAACGTCTGAGGATATCATACCCAGGAACTCTCATGTCAAATTTCATAAAGATCGGTTCAGTAGTTTGGTCTGAATCGCTCTACACGCACGCACGCACACACACACACACGCACACACATACACACACACACACACACACACACACACACACACACACACACACACACACGCACATACACCACACCCTCGTCTCGATTCCCCCCTCTACGTTAAAACATTTAGTCAAAACTTGACTAAATGTAAAAAGGGTAGCGCCGTATTGTATGGCAGCTCGCTTTCCCCAGGGAGAAAGCAGCCCGAATGTCCACGAGGGTAACCTCACAGGACAATATAAATCTTACCCTAAAAGACCTATAAAGCTCACCTCACATCTTACCTGAAGTTGTGTGCATATATGCAGATTGCATCCGTGCCTGTCGATGACCATATCGTAGCAACGTGTCAGTGCTGCCTACCTTGCACGTAGGCTAAAGCCATCTGCAGTTAAGCAGTATCTGAACATAATTACACCCCCGGTATAGGGGTGTGTATAGGATTCGGTCGATGTGTTTGTTTGTTTGTGTGTTTGTGTTCGCATATAGATCTCAAGAATGAACGGACCGATCGTCACCAAACTTGGTGAACAGGTTCTATACATTCCTGAGACGGTCCTTACAAAAATTGGGACCAGTCAAACACACGGTTAGGGAGTTATTGGTGGATTAAGATTCTACAAGGACTTATAGAGGGACATATTAATGGTCAAAGGGAAATAACCTTCTCAGTACTGTTGGTGGCAGTGAGAATGGCAAGGACGGGGGTGTTTTTAATATTCATCTTCAGTGCGGGGAGGCCAACCCATGCCATGACACGTGGTACCTGAAAATGACATTGAAAAGGTCAAAGGGTGCGAAGTCACAGGTAAGCTGCCAATGACACCTGAGAAGCTTTTGCATATTAGACGTAATCTGGGCGTCTCTGACCGGTGTGTATCAAGTTATGGGCGGCATGCATGGTGATGTTTTCCAGACTGCTACGGATATCCAACCTTTTACAGGATGGCACTGGGTTCGACCCCCGGAAACAATTGACCGAAGACGGCTTTGTTGTGTCTGACCCAAGGGCAATGACTGTGTTAGTTGGCTGGAGTATAACCACCCAGAGACATGAAAAACATTAGTGATTAACCTTCCGCTGCTGGGCAACCAACCTTTCAAGTGTGTCTGGTGACTGCTCTTTTAAACATGCTTCAAATCACTTTGCGTCATGGCTTTAGAAAAAAATGTACGTATCTCAAATGAGAACTAAAAGTGATGGCTCAAGATCTCTTTCGTTTAACAGGCGTTAGCTGCGCGTGTTTGAACAGAAATCACAAAAAGAAATGTGATATCTGACATCCGTTTTTTTGTTCTGAACATCAAGCAAAATAAAATAGAAATGAAAAAAGGGGGGTGGGGTGGGAGGAGAGGAGGGGGAGTAATGTATATGCCAAACACAGCATATTCAAACAGCCGTTCGTTCACTCGCTGTCTTTAAACCCACAACGTTCGAGCTCATCACACTAACACACACACACACGCACGCACGCACGCACGCACGCACGCACACACACACACGCACACACACACACACACACACACACACACACACACATACACAAACAGCTCTGAAAATGTAGCAGTCATGCAGGCCGTTGATCTGGCCACTAATCCAAGGTGAACGATTTTCATGTTCCCTGAAAAAGCCTGTTCTAGTTCGCATGACCTTTTACAAGGGTAAGAATAAACTTTTTAATAAGAACACTTTTTTTTTTTTACAAAAGTGTTTGCATTCAAGAACTTTTAAGACAAAATTCAAACACAGTTGAGAGAAAAGTCGTTTGATAAAGAAGTAGCATACACTTCGCTACTTTCTGTATCAGTGCAAAGGGTTTCCAATCTCGGTCGGATTTGTATATTGTGTCGAGTTGATTTTTATCTTTCTCTCTCTGAAGTAAGGTGAACTGAACTGAACTCTAAATCCTTGTCTAAATGAAGTCAAGTTTACTACAGTTCTCGCTGTCTCTGTCTCTGTCTGTCTGTCTGTCTGTCTGTCTGTCTGTCTGTCTCTGTCTGTCTGTCTCTCTGTGTCTCTCTCTCTCTCTCTCTCTCTCTCTCCCTCTCTCTCTCTCTCTCTCTCTCTCTTTTTCGGTTACCGTTTTGAGATTCACCCACTGCGACGTGTGTGTGTGTGTGTGTGTGTGTGTGTGTGTGTGTGTGTGTGTGTGTATGTGTGCGTGTATGTGTGCATGTGTGTGTGTTTGTGTGTGTGTGTGTGTGTGCATGTGTTTGTGAGTGTATGTGTGTGTGTGTGTGTTTGTCAAAGTCGGCTATTGCACTGCTGAAACCTCTACCCCCATCCCGCTTTCCCCCCACCCCCTCTCGTCTTCCTGCGAGCAGAGGAGGTTGAAACCGTCGTGCTGAAAGTGTGCCATTTATGTCCCAGATCTTCTTTTGAACGCAACTTTGTCGACAGTTTTTGTTCCAACAGCCGTCGCAACAGTTAATACCTACGACCGTTATTCTGCAAAGAAGAAGAAGAAGAAGAAGAAGCCGCAGAGTCCTCCTCTATTCGGATGATCCTCTGACCATGGCGTCCACTCGTTTCCGGATGATCGGCGTTGCACTGTTTGTGTTGGCGTTACGCGGTGAGTATCACAGGGGGCAGGTGTACCACAGACACCTTTACACTAACGTTTACCAAGTGAGGATGTACGTGTTAAAAAGCATTGCTTGTACTGGCATTGAGTATTACTTATTTGATATCATGTGAGCACCATGGAAACCTTTTATGCATGATATAAATTGTTTCGTCTTCGTTGAAATTTGTGGGACCTCATTTGCATGCAGATTGCTTTTATACCTCTTGTTTGTGCCTTTTCTTTCTACGTTCTATTTAAATGTGTAACTCAGATTCCAAAATATATCTGAATCTACCTTGTTTTCTGTATTTAAAATTTCCATTGGTATTTCCGTATTTAAAATATATTATATACAAAATAAATCTGACAAATTTAAAATTTTTCCCTTCAATGCCTAGATAATACAGTTTCTTTATTTAAAATGTTAAAATCAAAGACATATTCAAGAGTGTCCGGTTTATTTAAAACCTCACACCTATTCTTTAAACAAAAAAGATTGGTTGGGTACAAACATTTCACAGCCAGTGTCTCTCTTCCAAATCATTGTTAACATTTCTTTACCAAAAAACCACCCCCGCACTCAGAAATATTCACAAAATAAAATAAAATTACGTTTTGAACTGTGACTTTTTAACATAATATTCCTTCTATTTAAAACATTAAATCTGCTTCATACCGAACGCTCTTTTAAGGGAAGAATTTGCTTCGTCACTCATATATGATTTCTGCTAGCATATCTAATCATACCCTCGCGGTTTTTGTAACTCAATAATCACATTTTTATTTTTTATTTTAGGTGAACAATCCTCTCACATCAAGAGAGCATACCCAAACGCTATTCATAAAACACGAGACATACAGTCGCAAAGGTCGTCTCGTAGTCCTTGAATACCCCTCTCTCAAAACCTTCAGTCTTGAACACTTTAAAGGCATACTAACGCACTCCCGTGTTTACAAAGTGTAGTTTGCCCACAATCGATGTCAAACGCACCATAAGACCATATAATGACGATACGTCACCATGCGCGGACAATAATACATGCATTACAGCTTGTTCTAGCCTCTGAAAAAGTGAGGATGTCAACAAAGCCGCGGTGTTCTCTCCCTTGCATCAACGTTACATGTGTTGCCAAATCTATAAATAGGACGATCCAGATCAAAATGAAAATTCAAATATCTCAACATTTAAGGGGTCCTAGACCACAATATTTTGCAGGGAACTTAATTTAGTCTGTCTCCAGCTGTTGGTAAAGCAATTAGCGTGTATAGTCATCGAGTACATATGGCTTTAAGTTAGACAACCTTCAGACAGTACAAAATGTTACCATGGTGTGAATAAATGCACATTATTGGGAGTAATTGAGACACGTTTTCACTGTACAGCGGTGGAGGCGATCCAGTGGGACGGAGGCCCTGGAGACAGGACGAATTTCGCGGCATGTGTCGGAAGCATCGCGTCCATGCCTTGGTCTTTTGTGAAGGGAGATGGAGAGACTCTTCTCAGCTTAGCCTGGTCGTTTCAGGTTCGCCCAATCAGCTTCACACTTTAACAAAACGGTTATAGACTCAGAAAACAAATTATTGCACCCATTTATGCAACCCAACTAAAACATTCATTCCCGTGTCATTTCATTCAAACTTTCTTTAACATGAAAAGCTTTCAACTTGGCAACGTTGACGTACTAGGTGCATGAACACTCCGCGCACTTTCCCAATTTTGAAGCTTCCGCGCATGTGAAACTCCCGCGCGTGGTGTATATGTAAGATGCGCGCGTGTTTTAGCAAAATGTGATGTGAAACTAGCGCGCGTGTCTTTGCTCGGTCAAATGTGAGACATTGAGACATTAACAACTGACACTTGTATATCCATGAAAACTGACACTTGTATATCTATATATTGAACACGTCTTTATTACACAGACAAGTCGATAAAAACGAATGAAGACTTAAACCATGCGTA
>NC_090257.1:8224269-8251769 GCF_037325665.1 Littorina saxatilis | reverse complement strand
GCATGCGAAGTCATGATTTATTTTTATTTTTATGTTAGTCAGCACACATGTGACGGGTTTTAAAACTTTTTCCGGAATATTGCATAAAATTGTGTAAATACAGGTCTGTAATGAACCAAAATATTACCCAAAGTACGTCTCGTGTTGGGTGCACATTTTTTGGCCGAGTTTATACAGGTATAGCACAAACAATTTGCGAGTGATGAAAACAGGTAACTGACCTACAGCCTTGAATGGGCTGTACACAGACTTCACTACACGATTTAGATTTGATGTGCTTCCTTACAAAAGCTCATTCTTTGACTCAGTCAGGACGATGGGATTGCATTTCAGCTTGGAGGCTTACAATTCCGTAAATTAATTTGTTCATTTAAATTGTCATAAAAATCGAATGTTTATTAACATATTGAAGAATTGGTTTCAACAATGTGTATTCATATTTACATGTTTAGGAAATGTAAATCGACATAAGGTGAAGACAACTTTCTTTCTTTCTTTCTTTCTTTATTTGGTGTTTAACGTCGTTTTCAACCACGAAGGTTATATCGCGACGGGGAAAGGGGGGAGATGGGATAGAGCCACTTGTTAATTGTTTCTTGTTCACAAAAGCACTAATCAAAAATTTGCTCCAGAGGCTTGCAACGTAGTACAATATATTACCTTACTGGGAGAATGCAAGTTTCCAGTACAAAGGACTTAACATTTCTTACATACTGCTTGACTAAAATCTTTACAAAAATTGACTATATTCTATTCAAGAAACACTTAACAAGGGTAAAAAGAGAAACATAATCCGTTAGTCGCCTCTTACGACATGCTGGGGAGCATCGGGTAAATTCTTCCCCCTAACCCGCGGGGGGTTTCAACAACAAGCCTACTTAATATTGAAGAATGATTGCATTGTATTCCTTAATTATCCATTCCTGAATTCCAATTCATATGGATATGTCATGTTTATTTCAAAAATGTGATCAGAGTTAAAGGAAAGGTTTCTGCAAAGTATGTATTATGATGGCCTGCTTCGCCGAGTCTTGGTTAACGGCTTAGGGCTAGCCAGGTTTTAGTAGTCTCGATGATGACTTATCCTTTATGAGTATATTAAAATTAATGCAGGGCCGCTCACAAAAAATAACGGTTTTAGGTGTGACGAAAAAAAGAACAGGGCCTGAGTACGGTGATAAATACAAGACTTATTTTACAACCATTTGGAAAATACATACATCCCCCGTGGCTGCCCGCATAACAAAATCGTTTTTCTCGTGTTTTGAACTTGCCAGTGTTACAGCACAGAGCAGAGTCCGTCCCGCACTTTGCTTTGTGTACATCACGTGGCCACCCAAACTCCCGCACAACGCAACATTTTCACGAGAAAAACACGTTTATTTGTTTGCTTTGTCTGTATTACACATTTCTATCTACATTTACCACTAAAACACCAAGTCGTATACACTCTTCAAAAAAAGTTAAGGATCGGTTGAAAAAACGGATCTATTATAAAATAATTGCCAACAAATTAAACATCGACATAATAATTAAAAGATTAATTTGTTTGAATTAACAAATGAATAATGAGTCTTGACCTAGAATTTTGTTTGGCAGGCAGAGTTATTTCCCTTTGTGGGACTTCTCAAAAGCTTCTGCATTTTGGAAGAAAAAGGGTATTTTTTATAGCCCCATGAAATTTGCGGAACGCATGCCAGGGCAAAACGTTGTGATGCACGTGCTACAACAGGGTCCTGGCTATGAACATCGCTCACCAGCTTGTGTTTAAAGGTTGACACGCTGACACAATTATGCACAGTAGCAACATGCCCCCACGAAAAAAATTGAGCGATTTGGATAGAAGAAGGGCAATAGGATGGCTACAAGACGGTGTTGCTGCCAAGCAAGTGGCCCAGACGCTTGCAGTGGCTCCCTCTGTCATCATCAGACTAAAACAGAGATTCCACGCAACTGGAAGAGTGCAGGAGCGACAACGTTCTGGTCGGCCCAGAGTCACCTCACAAAAAGAGGATCGATTCATTCAGAGGCAGGCCATGCAACAAAGAATGGCTACGGCAAACAACATTAGGCAACGCCTACAAGCTACCACCAACACTGTTGTTAATGGTCAGACGATCCGAAACCGCTTACACAACTTTGGCTTGCGTGCAAGGCGTCCAGTCCGAGGAACAACCTTGACTGCTAATCACTGAGCAGCTCGCCGAGCCTGGTGCACTCAACATGTGAGGTGGCAACGTCAGCAGTGGGCTCAGGTGTTGTTAACAGATGAGTCCCGCTTTTGCTTGGAACCTGCTGATGGTCGCATCCGAGTGTGGAGGCGTCGCGGAGAGCGCTTCGCAGAAGGCGCTGTTCTGGAACGACAGCGTTTTGGCGGAGGCTCTGTGATGGTCTGGGGAGGGATCAGCACACGTCTAAGGACACCGCTGTACCATGTAGTGGGCAACTTGACCGGTGTCCGCTACCAGAATGAGATCCTGCAACCCCTGGTCGTTCCAGCCCTCCAAGCGATCGGCCCTCGTGCGATTGTTCAGGATGACAACGCACCTCCCCATCGCTCTGCAGCTGTAAACACCTTCATCCAGCAGGCCAGGGTCAACAGGATGCTGTGGCCAGCCAACAGCCCGGACCTGAACCCCATAGAGCACATGTGGGACGAGCTTTGTCGTCGGGTACAGCAACATCACCCTCCTCCTGCCAGTCTGGGTCAACTGCTGCAATGGCTCCAGCAGGAGTGGAATGGAGTTCCCAGAGCATTCATATGCAACCTGATCCACTCCATGCGCCAACGATGTGTTGAATGCCTGGCACACAACGGAGGGCACACGCGTTATTGACTCTGATTCACATTGTTGTGAATTCCGTTTTCGAGGGTTGTCACGTTTGAAACACTCTAGCTAAATTGTCGCTTCCGCGTTCGATCTTTGCTTTGTTTGTCATTACTCCTTGGTTGTTCAATTATATAATTTTTAAAAACTGAAAGAATTCGGTCTTGTCTGTTTTGTGTGGCGTGCTTGTACAAAAGTGATCCTTAACTTTTTTTTGAAGAGTGTACTTCATTTTGCAAGTGAATCGTATTCATACAAAATAAGGTTATCGCGAGAAGAACAAAGGGAAGACACTCTATTATGCAAACATGTTCCGAGCTCAACTGTCCCGCTCGAACCGTGTAGATCTATTTTTGCGGGCACCCCCCGAAGAAATGCAGCCTCATCGGCGTCCACCTGCAATATATTCGTTTTCATTAGGAATGTGACGTCCTGTTCTTCGTCAGGTCACACCTATCTCGAAAACTAAGCGTCGCACAGAACCAGCGCCCCTCCATTAAAACATCCGACAGCGATTGATCCCGAAAATCGACTTCGCTGACATTTTGCTAATATTTTGTCTGCAATAATTTCGGAATGTGCTGAAACAAGTGTAAAAAAAATGAGAGAAATCAGTCGGACAGACTTTCTCTTACAGAATTTTGAAAATGATGACCTGACAAGATTCAGATAAACGAGGGTTGGGTAGTTGAATGGGGTTTCTGCCCGATCATTTACAACCACATGACCTATTTTGGGGGTGATATTAGGTCCTGGTTAACGCGTGTTGTAATGATGTGCTTCCATTTGAATTATTGTAACGTGCCTACGTCACGTTTTTGTAGGCTAAAATTAGATCAATTTCTCAATTCGCATGAAGATATTTTCTGAAGCATCCATTGGATTTCAACAAAAAAATGACACAATGCCAAGCAGGATCCCTACAATCACATATCAAAACATAAAAACAATTGATCGTGACATTTCTGCACAGATCTGCAAAACGTACCATTACCCCCATGTTGAAACATGCCACCAGAAGAGGTAAAAGTAATCGTACTCTGAAAAATATGCATGTTGAGTGATATGTAAGCACTGTTTTAAAGTGTTTATCTTCTGCCATGTCCGCAAATAGCGATAAGTGTATCTTCAGGAAATTTAAATTATTATTTTCTTTTGTGAATTCATTTGCATTCGGACTCTACCGTGCGCGCGCGTGTATGTGTTGTGTTGGTGTGCCTCTCTGTCTTTCTCTTTCTCTCTTACATATTTGTTTCTAAGGCAAAGTAAACGTTAATGCCTGCAAGTCAAAATGTATATTTTTTACTTTTTGTTCCCCCTCGTTCTCTCTCTCCCAGTACATGCGGACGTTCTCTTGAACACTGACAAAAATCCAAGTATACATACATTTGCCTGAAATGACTGTCATACATACCGAGAAACATTGATTTAACTATGACAACAGATAAAGATTTATTAAAAGAATGAAAACAAGAAATTCCTTCGAGGTAGGAAAAACACCCCCGTTGGTCAAAGGGAAATAACCATTCTCACTGCACCCATTCTCACTGCCACCAACTGAGAAGGTTATTTCCCTTTGACCATGAATATGTTTCTCTCTAAGTCCTTGTAGAATCTTAATCCACCAATAACTCCCTAACCGTGTGTTTGACTGGTCCCAATTTTTGTAAGGACCGTCTCAGGAATGTATAGAACCTGTTCACCAAGTTTGGTGACGATCGGTCCGTTCATTCTTGAGATCTATATGCGAACACAAACACACAAACAAACACATCGACCGAAACCTATACACTCCCCTATACCGGGGGTGTACAAATCTGTGTTAGATAGAGAAAGAGGAGAGACACAGAAACACGCACACAAATTCACACGCACGCACGGTTTCGTCCTAATGCTAATGATTTCAGTCGAATTTTCTCATTATTTTTAAACTTCCTGAAGATACACTTGTATCTATTTTTAGATATGGCAGATGATGAACACTTTAAAAGAGTGCTTGAATATAACTTGATGCATATTTTTCAGAGTACGATCACTTTTACCTCTTCTGATGCCATTTTTCAACATGGGGGTAATGGTACGTTTTGCAGATCTGTGCAGAAATTTTAAGATCAAATTTTTTTCTCATTTTTAGACATGTGATTGTAGGTATCCTGCTCGGCATTGTGTCATTTTTTTGTTGAAATCCAATGGATGCTTCTGAAAATATCTTCATGCGAATTGAGAAATTGATTTAATTTTAGCCTACAAAAACGTGACGTAATTACGCTATATCCAGCCATATCGGAAAGGCACGTTACAATAATTCAAATAGAAACTCATCATTACAACACGCGTAAACCAGGGATTGATCCTAATTCCAAAGTAGGTCCTGTGGTTGTAACTGATCGGGCAGAAACCCCATTCAACTGCCCAACCCTCGTTTATCTCAATCTTGGCATGTCATCATTTTGAAAAATGTGTAGCATCAAATCTGTCCCATTGATTTCTCTCATTTTGTTCATACTTGTTTCATCACACTCTGAAATAATCACACGCAAAATATTGGCGAAATCAGTCTCTTTTTTGTTTTCGTCAATCGGTGTCCGATCTCTCAGTTTCAGGAGAGATTGACTAAATGTTTTGATATCGCTTGCCGCGAAATGTTGATGGATCAAATACATATTTTGCGATCTAGATGTTAGAACCTGACTGCTTTGGGAAAGAGAAGTGTCTTATATCATGAAATAAAAGAGACAATAATTATTTTCCACAGGCACCTGGCAAGGTAAAAACTCAAATTGCAACCTGGCAAAATGGACATTTCTACACGACGGAGAAGAGGTTTAGCTTTCTACCCAACGCGGGACTGTCCTTACATGGTGCCAGACCTCAGGATTCCGGCCACTTTTCGGTGAAGGTGCAGTTTAAGCAGGCAGACTTGTCTCTTCTTTCTGCGGAAAGGACGGTGGCGCTGTATGTTACCGGTAATTGGCTGTTTCATGTGATTGTTTTCCATTGATTATGAGCATCAACTACCAGCAAGCAATGGCGAAGGCACAGAAGTGCCATTCAGCACGATTACCGCATTTATCTATTTGCATTATTTTTCAGTGTGAACATTTTATAATATTTGAAATAATTAGGGTTACATTTATTTATAAGTCAATGTAAATTAAACAATTGTGGATCACTTGTGTCAGGAAAAATAAAAGAAAGCGTTCGTAGTTTAAAATGAAATGTGGCAGATGTCATATTATTAGCCAGTCACTGATCGTTGCAGACTCACCCCCAGCTACTCAAGATGGCGACCTACACATCACACTGAATGACGTGGTTCGTGATGACGGCACAGAGGACTGGACAGTGACACTTAACTGTGGTCATTTTGTGGACCTTGGTCAACCCCCTGTTGATGTCGTCTGGACGGTCAGTGTGTGTGTGTGTGTGTGTGTGTGTGTGTGTGTGTGCGTGTGTGTGTGTGTGTGTGTGCGTGTTTGTGTTTGTGTGAGTGCGTGTGCGTGTGTGTGCGTGTATGTGTTTCTGTCTGTCTGTCTGATTGTCTCTATTTATGTATAAAATCTGTGTCTCACAGTCACAAAGTCGTATTGCTACTGTGGCATTAGGTTGTCACAAAGAACACACAGAACGACCTTCCACGACCGAACGTCATTTTATTTCAGATGATCCGAGGACAGTCCATGCTTTCTTTTCTCCACCTTCACAACTTGTGCATTTTCGTTGGTTGACCAGGTGTCTACTTTTGGTTACCCTTGACAAAGATTAAAATATTTCGATGTCGACTATTTTTTCACAGACACCATCTGGTGAGGTGACGAACAGCAGCTTCGATGACAATGGCACGTTCGTCCTGTCAGTGTCCACCTCTGACCAGAGAGGCGACTATTCCTGTCACCTGCCCCCCTCCGCCCCTGCTGTCCGCTGTCTGACCGCTACCTCCCCCCTGAACGCTGCAGCCCAGCTGGACGCCCAGGACGTCAGGTTGACAATTCTGGAGGCCCAGTTGCGGGAGACGAAGGCCCAGTTTCTGGAGACGAAGGCTCAGCAACAGGAGACGAAGGCCCAGTTGCAGGAGACGAAGTCTCAGCAACAGGAGACGAAGGCCCAGTTGCGGGAGACGAAGGCCCAGTTGCAGGAGACGAAGGCTCAGCAACAGGAGACGAAGGCCCAGTTGCAGGAGACGAAGGCTCAGCAACAGGAGACGAAGGCCCAGTTGCAGGAGACGAAGGCTCAGCAACAGGAGAGGAAGGCCCAGTTGCAGGAGACGAAGGCCCAACTTCAAGATTGCAACAGGACAGTTCACTTTACATCTAAACGTAGGCATATCTACACAAAAGATAAATAATTATTACACGATATTTGTTTTGTCCAAAAAAAAAGCATTGTCAAACCTGGTTTATTGACTAGTAACTATACTAGAGAGAAAGGGAGAATGTACGTTCTGGCTCACCGATTCCGACAGACCCTAAATATTAACGCAAAATAGGCTTCTGGACTAAACTTTTACTAAAATGAAACATGCGACAAAATCAGAAAAATACTGCATAAATTCATACAAAAAAAATACAGTAAAGTAAGGTTGTTTTGAACCAATGCCGGGTCTGTCGGAATCAGTAACCCAGAACGTACATTCCCCCTTTCTCTCTGTGCAACGCTAAATTTAGTTTCCATTGAAATATTAACTAGTTGCAGCCAGCGTGTGTTTCGATCCAATCTGCCCTTCGTCGGCAAGCCATAACTACCGTATTGATCTGGTAAAAACAAACAGCAAGCCTGTCTTCTATATTCCTCCAATGGCAAGACAAGATTAAATCATGTGATAGTAACCATTCACGTCACGTCCGCCCAACACTTGGTGTTGATAGTAACCCGATCTAGTTTGTGTTGTTAGCAACCAGGCAGACCTGTCTCGCCATTTCGTATTGTGGTGCTGTTCTGTGAAGACGTGTTTGTGTTTCAGTGAAAAAAGTGCTTAATTTAACAAGGTGAATGTCGCAAGATAGTATTTCTGCAGAATTAGAGAAAGAGCTTCTTGAATCGCAAAATGTTCATCAAGAATTGTTAGATTATTCTAGGCGGTCAACAACTTTAATTCTACCTGACATGGAACAAGCTTGTAATGTCCCACTACCAGCGCCAACACCATCAGAATTTTGGACAGAAGAAGAACAGCATGTACTAGAAGAGAATAGAAAATATTTTGAGCAGATGGCCTTAATAGCAGTTAAGGCTAAAACAGAAGGATTAATGAGACTGCCCAAAAAACCAAAAAGGAAGATAGAAGATTTGTTCAAAGAAAAAGACGGAAAGAAAAAGAGAGTAGAACCAACAACGCCAAGTGATTTACATCACTATCTCGTTTCAAACCAAGCAGATGTTAGCCATGCTATATCCACAGAAGCTTTCACAAATGCTTATTTTGCTCAAGCAGAAAATGAAAAAGATATTGTGGAAAGACTGCAAAAAGGGATGAGAAATCTCAAAAGACAGGACGCACAACAAATCTTAATTTACATTCAGTTTGGACAGTTTTTGATTGAGTGCAAACAATGGCAGGAGAAGCAAAGAAAAGAAGGGAGAATGAAAGAAACGTGGGCTGACTGGTTGAAAGCAAAAACTGGCTATTCCGATGTTCATGCGCGTAGACTACGCGCCGTTGCTAGATCGCTTTATGCATTTCCGCGATTTACCACTGTTGGTTTGCCAATCAGTTTTATCATGGGCAAACTTAAACAAATCGAAGAGATGCTCCAGATCGAAGAGTACAGAGAGTACTGGTCAGAAACGCCGCATATTCCTCTCACATCAGAGCTCCAACAGTCCCAGTCTTAGACTTACAGTGCTTGTTTGTGCGCAACAACAGAAGTATCACACTGCGCCTGCACTGTTAGACAAGTGTTTAAATATAGTAACGATCATGCATGTACGGTTTCAAAAATAGTAATGACGTGATTCTAAATATAGTAACGATCATGCATGTACGGTTTCAAAAATAGTAATGACGTGATTCTAAATATAGTAACGATCATGCATGTACGGTTTCAAAAATAGTAATGACGTGATTCTAAATATAGTAACGATCATGCATGTACGGTTTGCTGCGCCTGCCCTGCTTTGGCTGTCTTCTTAATCATCCTGCTTCAACACCCTGCTTCAGCTGTGTTATTGTTTTTGCTTCACCCTGCTTCAACGCCCTACAATAAACTTTTTAGGCTGCCTTCGGGCGGCCGCCGAGTGTTAACTTATTCAATTGACTTGTTTATTTTATTCAAGCTTTTGATAAGTGTACTTGGTGGCTGCTTTGAAACTCAACAAAGCCTACTCCCCTTTCACAAACACTTCCCCAACGCAAGCAACGTCCTTTTCCCCGCTGCAGTCAAAACAAAGCTGTCATAGCGGGTTTTCCCGATTGACAAAAATTCTTATTACACACTCAGACTATTTGAAGCCGCGTTTGTTCTCCAGTGGCCAATTGCATAAGAATATTCTGGTGATGAATAAACGCGCTTTGTGTCATTAGCATCTAAAGATTTCTTGTTTACAATAGTTGTGTTGATCTGATGAAGCGCGGAACTGATCTTAGGGTTGTCATGGTGAAACACTCGCTTCTGAAACAGTGCTTCCTTGTAGTTATCATGCGATATGCTCGACTTTACAACCTGTTTGCTTACACCCTTTGCTTTTTTAACCACCCCTTTCTCACTTGCAACACTGTACATCTTTGCACGCAATCCAACATACTCCTTAATTATCTTCCCATTCATTTCATCTTTCATCTTTCCAATAACCTTCTTGTTAACATTTGAGTGCAATGGTGATTCTTTAGGGTAGTCGCAAGTGTCATAAAAAGAATCTTTTCCTTTTACTGCAGGACTTTCAGCTTCTAGATCTTTGTAAATGTCATCCGCTGGAATGTCAAGTAAGAATGAATCTGTGTCTGTGTAAAGTACTCTCGATTTCGGATATCTTGGTTTCAAATAATCATACAAAAACTCAAGCATCAACAGTTTTGACAACTCTAGCACAGTAAAGCCTATGAATACTGGTTTGTCAAGCTTGACTACAAGTTTTTTCATTAAGATACCATACAGCTGTTCATGAAAGTATTTAAAGTCTTGATACTGTGGTTTGGATGTCAGCTTGATGGCCTCATTTTCTCTTGTAACAAGTCTAACATCCTTTCTCTTGTGTGGGTTTTCCATTGTCTTACCAAAGCAACTGTTGTTCATCAGTTTAAAAAAGTCTTTCTCTGATGCATCAGCGGCTTTGGTTCTCAGTTCTGTGTTTTTCATGATGTAAGGTTTCATAAACTGTTCTTGATCAAATAAAATTATACGATGAACAGCCTTCAAAATTAATCCATGTCTAATGTAAAACTGTAACAGTCTGTAGTGACACACATACTTCTTTTTGTGAAACAGATTGGGCACCAGCTTTGGAGGTTCTCTTGGGTTTACTTTTAACCTCTCAGCCGCTAAAGGATAATCATTATGTAGATCATGAAGTGATAGTGGATAGTCTAAGTCAACTTCTAGTATCCATCCCTTTCGACTGTCTGGGCCTGCTTTTAATATTGTCAGCACAACACATTGTGAAAATGGTCCTGAATAGATCTTAAAGTTCCGAAGTGGAAGCGTCTGACACATTGCCCAACCATACAAATTGTTTGCATCTAGATACATGATGTAATTAGAAGGTTTCATAGGATCAAAGTCGTCCAAGTATTTGTTGTTGGCTTTGCAGTAATTGTGTGAAGCCATACTGATTCCTCCACGTAGTCCATTTTCAATCATCTGAAGTGTAGGTAGATCTGATAGCAAGTCAATCTTTACTCCTGTAAATCTAAGAAATGCATCCCAGCTCATGCCTGGTGCAGATATGTAATGTGAAGGATCTAGATTGTAGTGCTTCATACATGTTCTTCTGTAATTCTCAAATATATCTGCAAGTAAACAAACATCAGCCAACAAATATTGATCATGATAATCACCCATTGTATTACATCCTAATTTATTCCATGCAGTCTTAGCGTGTTCATAGTCTTCGTCACTTATACCTTTACCCTTCAGCCGCGAGAAGTAAGCATCCTTTGGTGGTAACTCATCTTCATCAAACCTCTCCCACGAATCCATGTATTCATATGGATAGACTCCCTTTCTAACTAAGTCACTGTCAAAGTACTTACATGTGATTGGGAAAGCAGTTAGTGATGAAGATAAAGACTCAAGTGTTCCCATCAGATGTTGAGCAGAATCGTAGAAGTGTAAACTATTCAGAGTAAAGGCCATGTACTTTTCTGAAGACTGCGCAATGCATCTTGCTTTGTATTCATCAGTTACTGCCTGCATGATCAGATGTGAATCATAACCGCGCAAGTTATGGAAGAAGATTGGAAGCTTCCAAGTCTTAGGATCAAACTTTAATTGTAGATTACATTTGCTGTGTGCTGCTCCTCGGAACTGCCCACTTACATGATCATGATCTCTTACTATTGGATTGTCTGTGTTTGGTGTTAGACTTTGTTCGCATATCCAACACTGTGTGGTAGAGTTAAACTGTTCTTGGTCTTCAGGTTTCATAACAATGTCTGAAAGATTCAGTTGTTTGGAGCAGTCATTTCGCACTTGGTTCATTTGCTGTAAGAAGTTCTTTGCTGCATTAGGTCCTCTGTACAATTGCGGTTTAGAATGTTTACCATCTGAACTAACAACAATAAATGCATATGAACAGACTTGATGATTACTTAGAGTTACTGTTTTAGGTAGGTCTTTTGGTAAAGGTCCTTCATATGGCACAATGATAGATTCAAAGTCAGCATAAACAACATAAGGATTTTTCTGTAGTTTGCATACATTCTTAAAATACACTTTGCTGTCTGGCGGTGGTGTTGTTAACTTCACAACCGCATCATCAACGCTCTTACAATGTTGCTTGTGTATAAGTGCTGCATGAATTGATGGAATACGCAAGAGACATCGCCTACAAAAGTCTTGTTTACTATTGTGATTGCTTGTGCTCGCCATCAGTCTACTCATTGTACGAATCAAAGTGTAATGATATTTTACACCATCAGTCATTAGTAACATGTCAACATGGTTAGTATCACAATCACCAATCGTTGGTGAGTTCTTTGATATTCTGACTGGTTTCAGTTCATCTTCCTCATCCCACGTGTAAACATTTACGGTGATGGGTTTGTTTTGCTGTTCAAATTTGTCAATGCTTGTAATGCTGACAGGAAATTCAATACCAGTAAAGTTTAGTTTATTTCTGTATGCATGATAGTTAGACACTCTTTCTGCATTTTTCTTTACACTGTACAGTCTTGCCAGAACACACCACATAAAACATTTGTCATCATCATTCTTTATGTTCAGCACAGCACGTTTTTTGACAAGAGCAGGAGGTAAAGGTATGTAACTTCTACCTCTGATGGGGGCAAATTTACTTAGCTTCAATTCTATTTTTAGAATTTCACCTTCTGACCATCCGGATCCTTTCATCTTTGCATCCTCTGCAGCTTGCTCAAACCGTTTCATCATTTCATCTGCCCAGTTTCCATTCAATTCTGCCATAGAATTAAGTGCTAGTTGTCTGGTTGAAACATGAACTTCTAGCACCTCATCACTGACTGTTTTGTATTTTATTAAACTGACTATCTGCACTTTTACTGGAGGTTCAATCAACAAATTGTTTGGAATTTGTTCAATGGCGTCTTGCACACTGGACTGCACATTTTGAGGATCCGTTACTTGTAATTCAACGGTGTCAAATACTGTCGATAAAGATTCTAATACAGAGTCTTCCATCGCTGTGAGTTTGATTTTATAACTCAAAATAAAAATATAAATTAAAAAAATGAAGTTGCTTAGAATTCTTTCTCAGAGCTTCCATTTTTGTTAACACTATAAAATCTGAAATAAAAAATCATTTAACATTTGTACCACGTGGAACTAATTGTAATTCCTCTTTTACAAAGGCTCTTTGCGGTGCTGGTTCTCTCAAGTAATATATAGGTGGATTTGTCTCTACTACTCTCTTGATTTCATGAATGTCAATACTCCAGATTGGATCCGTTGCACGCTTCCTGCTGTCACCCTCAGCTTCACCGGGTGCATATAAATATCTGACTTTCTGATTGAAAGGTAGTAATGCCACTGGTGTTGTTGACTTTGGAGCAACAGGTATTGTTTTCTGTTTGATTGCATCAACTGGTCTTAACCCTGTAGCTTTAAATACCTCCAGATTCATTGCTCTAAGTACTGATGGTAATCTTTTGACCCATTCAGTGTTACGCAATTTACTTTCTGTGTCCAAAAATTCCTGATGGTACTGATATGAAAACAGTTTTTCTGCCAACTGTTTGTTAAAGCTCTCAACAATAGCCTGTGACCTGTGGTTTCCTGGAATACCTCTCTTCACTGTAACATGATGTTTTAACAGAAGCTGGTTGACAGCTCCTTTAAACTCCTTACCATCATCGCACTGAATCATTCTGGAATACTTTAGTGGTCCACGTCTGTAAATTTCTTGCAGGGCAACAGCTGTAGCTATAGCACTTTTCTCTGTCAACGGTTCAGCATCTTTGTATCTTGTTGCAACATCAACTACAGTCAGTGCATACTTATATTTCTTCCTTCTGACTGTGTCATGCGGTAAATACAGCAGGTCTATTTGATGAGTGTCATTCGGTTTAATGTTAACAAAGTGTGGTCGTGTAATTTTTCTTGGTGCAGGTAAATAGATCTGCCAAACTGCCTGCTTTGACAACCATTTCTTTGCTATATCTTGAGAAACACCTGCTGCGTCACTGAGCTTGTCAATAGCAGTTCTTCCTTTCCAGTATCCTTTTGGGGAATAATATATTTTAGATAACAAAGCATCACTCATGGTTTTTTAAATGACAGAATATTAAGATTTGACAGCACGCGCAATAAAGTAAACAACAGCCATACCAATAACAATGAAAACAATCTCGCCCACCTTCTGCTCTTCTGAAGGCTGATAAAAGTCACCCAGTTTTGGAGGAGCACTTGTCTTCATTTTCTTTCCAGTTACAAGATAGTATTCTTGAATGGCTGCATCAACATTGGCAAAGGTTTTGTTTGCATGTCCTTGCTGCCTGAGTTTATCATTCATAAAGTCTAACTGCGCAATTCGTTTCTTCTCGTATTCATCCTGTGCTTTCGCCAATTGTTCCATGGCTTTGTTGTGCCTTTCCCTCTCTTCACCATTTTGCAGTTTAGAAAACAAATAGTTGCTGCCAGAAAATGCAAGCGCATTTACAATCGCACCTCCCACCATCATAACCAAGCTAGCCATTTTATTGTCTTACATGTTTATATTTTCTGGAATAATTCCTTGCTTCACCAGGAAGTCTTTTGTTGCAAAGGAAGCTGTCACAACACCAATTAGTTTAGCACCGTCTTCGAAGTCTAACTTTCCCAAGTCGGCTGGTTTCATTCTGAGGAGACTTTTACCCAGCATTGTGTAACCTACACTCAAGCCTCCAATCACTGCAGCGTGATAAACTAGATTAACTATTGTCTTTTCAGAACTCATTTTTATGTTATCAAAATTAAAATATTAAAATTATTCCATATGAAATGAATCCACTGCAGGTACTACTGTGGGCTTTTTTATTGTTTGTACTGCTTTGTTTGTTGGTTTTGGTGTTTCTGATTTTGGTTTTTCTGACACTTTATATTTGCCTTGCCAAAGTTTGTAAAGCAAGTATCCACCTCCTCCAACAACAGCTGCTACAGCTACTTTTCTGTATGATAGAAATGAAGATTTTAATTCTTGATCAGTTTGTGTGACCTTAGTCACTTCAGGAATGTTTGGTGTCTGCTCAACTTCAGACATAATGTTCTGCTTTGCCTTTTGATTTAACTTTTTTTGTCTGTTCCATTCGGCTAGTTTTTTTCCTGCTTCTACTCTACCAGGTTTCTTTGTCACTGTGTTCACTTCTGGTATTTTCGTCTGCTCCACTGTCTGCTTCAACTGATCCGTCATCTTTTTTATTCTGAAAATTAATGTGTTTGAAAGTAATTAATCCAGCAACAAATGGTACTAATAAAGCACCAAATCGATAATACAGGCCACAGGCAAGAGATTCGAGGGACTTGGAAACAACAGGGTCATGAGTTAGATCATGTGTTAAGTCTTCCTCCGAGTCGAGAGGTGTAAAATGTCCAAAAATCTTTGTGTACAAACCTATAACAGTCTGTCCAATACTTCTAACCATCTTAGAACCAAGCACTGATTCATACCGTCCATGATACTTTTCTATATCTTCTGAGGAAAGATGTTGTACTTCTTCCACAGTTAACTGCTGCCCAAGGTAGTGTTTTGTTTTTCCACAAACAGCAAGTGAATACAATCTTTCTTTTTTATCAGGTATAGTCCTACTGTCACAGATTTCAATATCTGTAGCAGTCTGCATCAGCAATTCATCACAGTTCATTTTATTTTGATGCAGAATAAAATAAAAATCTAGTAATTAAACTTGAGTAAGAACTTGGGTAGGAACTTAACAAGAACTTAGGTAGGAACTTAGGTAGGAACTTAGGTAGGAACTTGACAAGAACTTGACAAGAACTTGACAAGAACTTGAGTAAGAACTTGACAAGAACTTGAGTAAGAACTTGACAAGAACTTGAGTAAGAACTTGACAAGAACTTAGCAAGGATTTCTACAAACATACATACTGAACTGGTTGATCAGTTTTTAAAACCAGTTTTGAGTGCTTAGAAGATTTCAGATTATTCTTTATTCTTTCTCTCTCCTGTTTGTTTTCAATGACATCATTTTCTCGAAGACACTCTTCAAAACTGTCACGGTCCTTTGAATAGAACAATGTTATTGTTTTGAGTTGCTCTCTAAAGTCTTTCAGAACTGCATTGTATTTTTGTGTTAATATCCAAACTGATATTAATGCATGTCGTCCACTGAATGCAAGCTTTGCTAGTGCACTTTTCTTTCTAACAATGTCACGTTCTGCTGCACAGTCATCAATAATAAACAGTGTTGGCGTGTTCTGAAAAAGATCGAAATAATGCTCCAAGCAAACATTTAGACGATCAGAAGGATTTACAATAAATATATTTTGATCAGACCATATGAATTTTCTCTCCTTGTATGTTCTGTTATGCTTTATGGTTGGACAGAATATGACTATGTGTTCAAAGTGATTTATGTAAACAGTCTGTAATAAATCCAAAACATATCTTGTTTTGCCGCAACCTGTTGCCCCACAAATCAAAGAACAGTGTGGATCTTTTGGAAGAAAATCTAGATACTTCATTTTAACACGTTCAATAAACAATATCCTGTAATCTGCTTTCAGAGATGTTTAACTGCGCATCTGACACAACAAACACGTAGATCTTAACTGATTTACTACTACTCCCTACTTCCTTTTCAATTTGTATTGTGATTCCTTCTGATCCGTTTTCAATTCGCCTTCCACTTCCATGCAGTTTGTTGTCGTCAGTTGTTCTGAGATCCAGCCATAACGCATATTTATTTGTTAAGAAATCTTCTACGCCAACACCGTGTAAATGTAGATCTTTAGCCACAAGATCAGATGTTGGGTCTTTCAATCTTCCTCCAGTAAAGTACTTTCTTGCTTCATCATAGTGTTGGTATGGCAGCATGCCAGATGCAAATATTTGGTTTGGCTGCCCTTCAATTGTGCAATATACTCTATTGATTAGTGGATTGTAAAACTTTTCTATTTGCCTTTCATATGAATCTTTTGGTTCCTCAAACAACATAAGTATTCCCTTCATTGACCTAGCTGGTGTATTCAAGTTAATGTTCCAGATTGGATCAGCCTGGCTTTTTGAAAGTGTACTGTGATTCAACACTCTTTCATAATAGATAGGCAGCTTAGAACTGTACTGATTTTCTATAAGTCTAGCCAGTTCAGGATGGTTTACAACATCAAACTCTAAAGAAATTCCAGACACCTTATACTTTGCTTCCGGGTCTTGTGAAAGCATAACACGATCATAACTATTGAAAGTCAGGTCGTATGACAGCCTGTCACGCAATGCTCCTTGATAGAAGGGAGGATGTGAATTTATGAGTTCAAAGTCAAGTGGAATACAAAATTTGTTTCCAAAAGCAACATTGACAGCGTTATCTTTTTTGTTGTCAGCTTTATCTCCTGCTCCTATTCTAACTTTTATCCCATTGTCTGACTGAATCCCTTGAAACACTCTGTTTTTCTTTTCATTGTCAGTCAACCAATTATCTGCGTAAACTAAAAAAACATCTGCATTATTCAATGACATCACTTCCCGCCCTTCCAGTTTGACAGTAATCTTCCTCACAATTGCTCTTCCTACATTATAAGCCAAAGTCCTATTTTCATCTGAGCCAGATTCTAATTCTAATTTGAATGATAGTCTTACAGTGCCTGGTACAATAACATCGTTCTTACCTAGATTAGGAAACCTAACAGTAAGTATTTCATTCTGATCAATAGTAGAAGGATTATTTGTAACTATAACTGTTTGCCTTATTCCTTTTACCCCGAGAGGTTCTTTCAGCCTTCTGTAAGGATCAAGAACAGAACCGAACGATTGTGCCATCTTTTTTTATTTTCAAAATAAAAAATAAGTTACAAATGGCAGAAGGTGGATTTGAAGATTTATTTGAGCCAGCGGACGACATGAGCGAAGCAATCCCTTTGGTTCCCTACCATCATTCACTGCATTATGAGGTGGCACGACATGAACTTCTGGAAGGTAAAGTTAGAGATTTCTACAAAAGTTTAGGAGAAGAACCTGATGTTTTAGATCCAAACCAGTTCAAAATGGAAGCAAATCATTTATATACAACTAGCGATAAAGGAGAAAAAGTCCAACTTACATATAAATCTAATCCTGCTAAGTTTCTATCAAAAGTTTCACTAAAACAAAAACTTACTGCTAATCGACTTAGGCAATTAGATATTGTGCCTAGCACACGGTCATCGTCTTCCCATGTTGTTTCCTTACTTCAACAAGCAGAACTAGGACTACCAACTGCTACTCAAATAGAATCTGTTCCATTGCAAGATCTTAATAAACTTGCAGATGAGGCTGATCAACTTATACAAGAGATAGAGAGTAAGCAAAAGTAAGCCTACACCCACTCCACCAATTACTAGAGCAGTCTTCTGCGATTCATGATCATCACTAATACTAACAGCTTGATCATCCCTAGTGACAGAATGATCTTCACCTGCAGCGTGATCTTCACTTGTCACGCTTTGTTTCTGTTCATTGTGATATGGCTGTAGCATCGTTCTGATTTCTGAATTCAGTTCTTCACCCTTTCCAAGCGGCTGGGTGTCACTAGCAATAATGATTTCATTGTTATAATTTGTTATTGTTCCAATCTGCAGCTGGAGATCAGAAGGTAACATGTAAAGGCAGTTACCAACAGCAAAGTCAACTTTTGATTTTGCATAACGGAGAGAGTCTTGATACCTTTTGATGCTGGAAGGCAGATCAACTGCAGAGTTTATGACATCTTCTAAATTTGATAACAACTGTTTCTGTGCATCAAACCCTGTGCTTGTTCTCATTATGTTTGATCGTGTCTGTGCCTGCGAGCCTAGCAAGCACCACGCATATGTTCGGATAGATTCATTGATCCTTTCAACACCTGATCCAGTGAAACCTTTGCCGGTGTCTAATATAAAAGTAGTCCATGCATTGTGGTGCTCTTGTTCTATTGATCCTAACTGTACCTGCACATTTGAAGAAAAAGATGTATGACCTGGCCAGTAATCAAAATTATACCTCCTGTGGACACCCCATAAATATAGTGTTCCCATGCCATGGTTTTTGTCTTGCTTTTGCCTAAAGTCGGTCTTAAAATCTATATTGAATTCATTGCAGAGACGCTCATACACTTTCATGTTTATCCTATTGTTGAATGGGTTCCAGCTCTTTTCATGCGGCATTGGTGCCTGAAGTTCAGACAAGATTCTTCTGCACTGATAGTAAACGTGAAATGTGTACACACACTTTGTCAGTAAGTTTGAATTATTCATGTGGTCTGCATAGGACACTCCACATCCTGTGGTTGCACAGAATATTGCAAAGTTTAACTGATTCTGATAGAACTGAATTGGGTGAGAGTTCCACATCTTTGGAACACTATCATTTTTGATTGGGGGATTTAGGTAAGAATGGAATGGGTCAGGCACTTTAACGCGAATGGATTGTGTTTCTGTTACAGCAAAGTCCAACTCATGGAAAGAAATAGTCTTTGGATTGTAATATGGTCCAGTTTTGTATTTAACGTCTTTGTTGAATTTATACTGACTCATTTTTGTTGTTGAATAAAAAATGTTTATCACACTAACAAATGTGAAGACTAGTGTGCCAGTTAAACTTGCAAACCCTATCAACAATCAAAATGGAGGAATGAAAGTTGCACTGCATGAAATTATGTACAAGGTTACTTGGTATAATATCAGTAAAAAAAAGGCTAACAACTGGGTTAGAATTAATGGTAAAACACATTCTGTAGAAGATGGTTACTATGACTTCTGCACTTTAGAGAAAGAATTGTTTGCTCCAGTAGGTATTACAGCGAGTTTAAATCATGCAAGTCTCATTGCTACTCTTACTATGCCCAAAACTAGAGAAGTAAACGTTGAGTTTCCAACCAAACTCCTTGATATGCTTGGAATTACAAATTTATACAAGGGAACACGTCCCATTGACATGGATGTTAACAGTGTACTGTTTGTTCACATGAGAGAGCTTAACACATCCTATAATCTGTTTAATGATCAGCGTTCTGATCTGCTTAGGATTCTTCCACCGAGTGATGCCTCTTTTTGTAAAATGCACGTGCCAACATTTAAGACACTTCAGTTCAAGGACTTGGAGGAAGGGTGTCATGAATTCCTACACATTGATCTGAAAAATCAAAGTGGACAACCAGTTGATTGTTTGTTTAACATTACATTGGAAATAGTTCCATAAAATATTGAGTATTAAAATGTCGAGTGGACCTACAATAGCTTATCCTGTTGCATGTTCAACTATAGAGTTGAAAGATTTAGCAGACGCTATCGACTTTGAGAGCAATGCTGAAGTTGGTGCGGTGTATGCATTCGAGTTTACAGACACCGGTTATTACAAGAGAAAGGAAATCGACGATGAAAAGAAACCAAGATTCCTCAAACTAGGTCAAATCCGTGATGTTAATGTACCTGATCCAATTGTCGATGACATATACTACATGTGGAAACATCAGAATAAAAAATGGGTACTTAGTCCTGTTATAAAAAAGATTGACTGGGAAATGAAGTTTGAATTTGTGAGTCCATACACTCTTGTTGGAAAAGACGACACATTCCGTAAGTCAATCAATGCTAAACCACTAATTGTTAGCCTTGTTCCTGCGTTTAACAGCAGGGGAGAAGTTGCAGTTAAACCTTTCCATAAGAACAACTATCTCATTCACAGAAAACAAAGTGTTGAAAAGGACGCTGACACCATTGTCGATTTTATACCCAAGCTTCCAATAGGGCAGAATGCAACTATGATATTTGATATAGTTGTCAGGAAAAGGGAAGAAACCACAAACACTGTTCTAATGAGAGGAATAAATCTCAACTGGAGACCATTAAATGTTGAAGAAGTCAGAGTATTTATTGCTGTTCAAAAGGATTCTAACACAATAAAAAAACAGACGTCAAACCAAAATGTTGTTGTTAACGCAGATATAAATAATTTAACAGAAATAAGAAGTATTAATCTTACTTATCTTGATTTGATTGCTTTCTACTATACAGATAAGGTGTTAAGCAATGAACAGCTTCAAAGCTTAGCAGAAACACTGGCCAGTGAGAATTAAGATAAATATTTTATATTTTGCATTAAAAAGATGACTAGCAGTGTGAAGCTTTATCCTAATATTGATGAAAGTGCAGCAGAAAGTCAACAATTCAGACTGGCACACATTAGTAATATACAAAAACAACTAGAAGATGAATTAGAAAAATATTCTCGCGCTAGACGTAAGTACTCAACAACTTACAACAGCCTTTCTAATGCCAGCACTGGTTCTACTATCCTTGCATCAGCTGCAGGTGTAACGGGAACAATTCTGTTAGCTACCGGAGTAGGGACTCCAGTTTCTCTAATCCTAGGTGGTGTCGCAGCAGCAGTTGGTGGTTTATCATTTATAGCATCAGCTATAATGAAAAAAATTGTGAAAAAGCTTGAAAAACACGAATCCATTTCCACTCTTGCATCATCAAAATTGTCTAGCCTAAAACTGTCTATCAGTAAAGCACTTGAAGATTCAAAAGTTTCTGACGAAGAATTCAAACAGATACAAACAGACTTTGATGACTACAAAAGTAAGAAAGCAAGTATTCAAACAAAAACACGAGCTGAATATAACAAGCCAATCGATATAGAAGATCTGAAAAAGCAGTTTTTAAAAAAGGGGATTCAAATAGGACGGGAAGAAAAAGTAAAAATAGAATCACTTGTAAAGAGTTAACTATTCGTTTAGACAGTCACATTGCATGTATCAGATATAATTCTAACAGTGAAAGAACACATGAAGTAAAGTTTGTAAATGAGAGAGCGTATTGAGCTTAAGAATGTTGTATAAGAGAAAGGGGGAATGTACGTTCTGGGTTACTGATTCCGACAGACCCGGCATTGGTTCAAAACAACCTTACTTTACTGTATTTTTCTGATTTTGTCGCATGTTTCATTTTAGTAAAAGTTTAGTCCAGAAGCCTATTTTGCGTTAATATTTAGGGTCTGTCGGAATCGGTGAGCCAGAACGTACATTCTCCCTTTCTCTATACTTGTTTCACTGACTTGTACTCGACAGGTTTATTGACTGTTACAATACGTACTTGTACTTGACAGGTTTATTGACTGGTTACTAGACTTGTTTCATTGACTTGTAGTTGACAGGTTTGTTGACCGTTTACTAGCCTTGTTACACTGACTTGTACTTGACAGGTTTATTGACTGGTTACTAGACTTGTTTCACTGACTTGTACTTGACAGGTTTATCGACTGTTTACTAGCCTTGTTACACTGACTTGTACTTGACTGATTGATTGATATTTGAAGGGTTTATTGACTGGTTACTAGACTTGTTTCACTGACTTGTACTTGACAGGTTTATTGACTGGTTACTAGACTTGTTTCACTGACTTGTACTTGACAGGTTTATTGACTGGTTACTAGTCTTGTTACATTGACTTGTAACCGAGTGGGTACCCGAGTGGTAACGCACTTGCGCTCGGAAGCGAGAGGTTGCGAGTTCGACCCTGGGTCAGGGCGTTAGCAATTTTCTCCCCCCTTTCCTAACCTAGGTGGTGGGTTCAAGTGCTAGTCTTTCGGATGAGACGAAAAACCGAGGTCCCTTCGTGTACACTACATTGGGGTGTGCACGTTAAAGATCCCACGATTGACAAAAGGGTCTTTCCTGGCAAAATTGTATAGGCATAGATAAAAATGTCCACCAAAATACCCGTGTGACTTGGAATAATAGGCCGTGAAAAGTAGGATATGCGCCGAAATGGCTGCGATCTGCTGGCCGATGTGAATGCGTGATGTATTGTGTAAAACAATTCCATCTCACACGGCATAAATAAATCCCTGCGCCTTGAATATGTGCGCGATATAAATTGCATAAAAAATGTTTTTTAAAAATCCCTGCGCTTAGAACTGTACCCACGGAATACGCGCGATATAAGCCTCATATTGATTGATTGATTGATATTTGAAGGGTTTATTGACTGGTTACTAGACTAGTGACACTGACTTGTACTTGGCTGGTTTATTGACTGGTTACTAGACTTGTTTCACTGACTTGTACTTGACAGGTTTATTGACTGGTTACTAGTCTTGTTACATTAACTTGTATTTGAAGGGTTTATTGACTGGTTACTAGACTAGTTACACTGACTTGTACTTGAAAGGTTTGACTGGTTACTAGACTTGTTTCACTGACTTGTATTTGAAAGGTTTGACTGGTTACTAGACTTGTTTCACCCACTTGTACTTGACAGGTTTATTGACTGGTTACTAGACTAGTTACACTGACTTGTATTGGAAGGGTTTATTGACTGGTTACTAGACTAGTTACACTGACTTGTATTTAAAGGGTTTATTGACTGGTTACTAGACTTGTTTCACTGACTTGTACTTGACAGGTTTATCGACTGTTTACTAGACTGGCTGCTGAGTGTGGTTGCGGGTTGTTTGATTTGACAAGTTAGAGACTGTTTTGTTAACAGCTGCTTTGTCACTTATTTCCTTACGTGTAGTTTATGGATCGGTTGATTGAATAGTCATTCGCCTTGATTGTGGTTGGGTCGAGGGAGTCTTCTTTGGATGAGGGTTGGGAGGACGGGAGATAGAGGGGGGGGGGAGAGAGAGATCAGATTTGTTGTTTGGTTTTTTAACTGCTTGATTAGATGTTAAATTTGCCGATCGGTTGGTCGTTCGACTGCTCGTATATCGACAAGTTCATTTTTGTTTTGCTCAAATTTGTGAGGTTGAGTGATCTTAATGTGGACATGTCTTTGCTCAGAAGAATGCTAAAAAAAATGGCTTGCCTTAGTGAATGCTCGTCGGCTTACGACTGTTGATTTGATCTGTTGTGATAGACCACTAACTGAGAAAAATACATGAGACCCATAAAAAAGAAAGTAAAAGACAACAGCTGCATTGAGTCTTAACATTATTTTCCAGGTGAGATGTCAAGCTGTGAGGACTGGTTAGCAGTTGATCCACAAAGCGGCGTGCGGACAATCCAAGTTTCTGGACAGTCAATGGCTGTCTACTGTGATCAGGTCACAGACAACGGAGGGTGGACGGTAAGTAAGTGTGTGTGTGTGTGTAAGTGTGTGTGTGTGTGTGTGTGTGTGTGTGTGTGTGTGTTTTTGTGTGTGTGTGCGCGCGTATGTTTTTCCAGATCACATATCCCGGATATAAAAAATTGTCTCGACGACTGGATATATGAATGTCCTACAAGGATACATATTGTTGGCCTCTTAAGGACAGGAATGGGGTTATATGATAAAAAATAAAAAATAAATTGTCTGTGGGAAATTACGAAACGTAGCAAATGTTCTTTGCTGGGTGGTGGTGGTGTCCTTAAAAGAACCAATCGCTGCACAAGGCTATTTTGCCTTTAAGCAAATGAACTGGTGAAGTTGCTTCTTTAGTTTCGTAAATGCATTTGCAATGTACACTTATTTTAACTTGCGAATTACAAAGAGCTTAACTATATGTAGAAAGCAGTAAATTTACCCTGGTGATGGTTTGCATGGCGTAAATTCGACAAACGTATCTTTTGACCGCTACCGGGTTTTCTCGCTAGCTGTCAAAACGTAGCTCTGTGGTAGCTCGCTGTGTCACAGCAGAACAGGAGAACTGATTCAAATTACCATATAGTCACTAATTGACACGCTGGCAGCTTTTTAAGTAGGTCAGATCAATTAAGGACACAACCAAAAGGAAAGTAATCTGTTTTAAAACGCACAAAGCGAAGACGAAGATGCGTTTGTTAAACTAGCGGTTTTTACGACGAACTTTTCAAAAGGCGGCCGAGTTTTACCTGTGTCATATAGTGCTAAACATAGCGAGGAAATTTCCGCGACGAACACATTTGGATTCGGCGGACGTGCAAATACTATAGCCATGAAATCCACACGACAACGACTGTGCAGGACTGTGCTAACATCGTTTATTTGCCCTGTGCATTGCTTAATTATTTTAGTGTGATCGAATTCTGACGGCACGGACCCACCACAGCCATCGCCCCACCACCGCCGCTATGTTTTCCCAATATACCCTTTAAGTAGAATAAAAGACTTCCTACCAGAAAATGCTTGTATCATGTATCATTAACACTTTTTTTAGCTTACATAAACGAGCAATCTTATTAGCACTTCTCAAAAATAGAACTCTGTGAGTATATGATTTAAATATGTGAACATCTCTGAAGGAAAAACTTATTTACAACAAAGGAGTTTTGATGTATAAAATGACCAACAAACTTACTACAAGTTCCAACCAATTGCTTACTACAAGCAGGGATCGCGCTAGCTTTTTAAAAAACGCGTAAGTCATACGCAACGAAACGAAAAAAACGCGTCACGGACCAATATTTTTGCGTACTACGAAAACACGTACAGACACAAACAAAACACGCACGAAAGACTTAAAGACACTCCTTACCTAAATACGGCGAGTTTTCCTGTCGAACTCCGCGCACGCCTGTCGAATAACACCCCTGCTGTCTCCAACCTTCGGGCCTTGCGAGTTTGTTTCCCGCTCTAATACGACTAGACACACTTTCCGCCTTTTGGAAGCGCGAGATGGGAGAGCAGCTAATGTCTGTTTCATTATCCGACAAGACATTATCTGGTAATACCCTCGTTACGTTCGTTTGCGATACTTCGATGCAAAAAAAAAAGAAACGGACTTTAGTTTTGACGCGCAGATTTCATGTGTGTCGTCACTTCTCGAGCCCTATAGTCAGTTTCAGGATCGGGTGATTATTAAGTCAGAGCAAAAGCGCTGCGTGAAGACAAGAAAAAGTTACAATATTTTTGCGTATGGCTTATGCGGCGCGGCGAAAAAAACGCGTCAGCGACTTTTAAAATGCGTCAAATACGCAAAAATCGTGCGTAAACGCGATCCCTGTACAAGTACAAGTTCCAACAAATTATTCAAAGCTAGTCTGGCATATTCTTGAAGCCTGCTGTGGAATGTATGGTCTACTAAATTGAAGGTAGCTGCATGTAATCATGAAGTCTGTCAATTACCATCAAGCCAAACACCTCCAAAGTCTCGCGAGTCGAGACAGACATATAGAGACAGAGAGCCGCCATGAATCAAGTCTTAATGCTGACACGAGATAATCTGAATCTTCTACGATCCTCTCTCTCTGTCTCTGTCTCTGTCTCTGTCTCTGTCTCTGTCTCTCTCTCTCTCTCTCTCTCTCTCTCTCTCTCTCTCTCTCTCTCTCTCTCTCTCTCTCAAAAAAAAAACGATTCTAAAATCGTCGGTACCGTTTTCCTCGATCTGAGGAAAGCCTTTGAAACAGTAGACTATACTCTTCTCATTCGCAAGCTTGAGTATTACACGCACAGCAGTCACACGGTAAACCTGCTTACATCATTTTTATCAAACAGAACCCAGCGCGTCTACGTAAACGGTCAATATTCAGGCGATGGTTACTTAAAATGCGGAGTTCCTCAAGGTTCTATTTTGGGGCCCTTATTATTTTGCATTTTTATCAACGACCTGCCCTTGCATATAAAAAATAACAACGACCTGCCCTTGCATATAAAAAATAACAATGTGTCTTGTGAGCTCTTTGCCGATGACAGTTCCCTTCACTCGTCCTCAAAAACGTTAAATCAGGTGCAATACGATCTACAACAGGGAATAAATGATGTTTTTAAATGGTGCGTTCAAAATAAAATGACATTACACCCTAAGAAATCAAATAGTATGGTCATAACATCCAGACAGAAACACCAGAGAGCACCCCTTATTCTTAACCTTAAGCTGAACACTGATCCCATAGAGCAGGTTAAATCACACAAGGTATTAGGAATCGTAGTTGACCAGGAGCTTCGGTGGAATGTACATATCAATAATATTTGCAAAAAGCTCTCCAAAAATCTGTATCTTTTATCCAGATTAAAACCCTTTGTAGAAGCGGAAGGTCTAAAAATGTTTTTTGTGGCACACTGCCAATCTTTTATCAATAATTATTATGCTTCTACTGTATGGTGCGGTGCGAGCGAAAATCTGCTTAAAAAATTAAATTCCCTGCACAGAAGAGGGGCAAAGCTAATTGTTAATAACCCGTATCTGTCAACGTCAGAAAAGCTTAAAGCTGCTAGTTTACTTTCACTGCAGGAGCAGTTTGACTATAACATTGCAGTGTTAATGTACAAGGCACTCCATGGGCTAGCACCACCATACTTGAATCCATTCATAACCGAGGCTCCTGAGAGGTACGGATCAGATAAATATCTACTACCAAGGACCCGTGTAGATCTATATAAAACTAGTTTTGCCTTTGCTGGGCCGTCAAGGTGGAACTCTCTTCCTTCGAATGTTAAAACTAGCAAATCTGTAAATATTTTTAAATCTTCTTTAAAAAAACCCATCTAAACTGTTCTCTGTAAGTACACACCCGCGGTGACATAATCATGTGAATCTTACAGTTCTGTCTAATGTATACTAAATAAATATTACCATATAATTATATTCACGTGTTAGTGTGAATGTAAAGGGCACGTTGTAAGATTAGGCCCTTGGCTTAAAATGTTTACCCTTTATGTCAATAAAATGTTCTAAGTCTAAGTCTAAGTCTCTCTCTCTCTCTCCACACAGGTTTTCCAGAGGAGGAAGGACGCCTCAGTGGACTTCTACCGGGGCTGGACAGACTATCGCAATGGGTTTGGTGACCTGGATGGCAACTTCTGGCTTGGTGCGTTTTGACGTAGTCAGCTCTTTCTACGATACATTTAATTCTTTGGTTATTCGCTGCAGTCAGAACAGTCTTATGTGGTGTTTTGTACACTTTTGGGCGTGTGAATGTGTGTGTGTGTGTGTGTGTGTGTGTGTGTGTGTGTGTGTGTGCGTGCGTGTGTGT